>NW_006408617.1:11656095-11676643 GCF_000296735.1 Chrysochloris asiatica
GCTAGAGTCTGATCCTCAGAGCCTATGGTTTGGACGGTCAACAACGCTTGGGCCCACAGGGGCTTGGCCTCCTGACCGGGGCATTTGAAATTTTGATAGAGCCTTCTAAACAGTTAGATCTAGAGGTTTGATTGGATTTCAGGTTTTTTTTTCTCCAAGAAAACTTTATATAATGGGGTTGAGTACTTCCTGTTGCATTACATCAGAAGTCACAGAATGTCTGCTTGTCTCTGTTCGTGAATATTGGGATTAGTCAGCGCATTCAGGGTGGTAGCCTGATCCATTTGTTACAAAGTTTCCTGACATGTTGAAGATTTTAGCAGCCATTAATATCATTATCCAGATCTATTATTTTATTAGTGGTTTCAAAATGGTGATATTCTAATTTTATTACCCCTCCCCTCCCCATTTTTAGTGAGAATTCATTCTAGAAGACTGCTCTTAAAGTTTTAAGGATTAGCTATATTCATAGATATCTCTAGATGTGGTTTGCATAAGTCTTTTAAAGCATATCTAGAGATATCTATGAAAGGGAATAGTATGGTCAAACCAACTTAGAATTTACTATACACCGTATCTTCCTTATGTTGTTAATTAAGTGCCATTCAGTTGGTTCTGACTTATAGTGATTGTGTATAGGGTTTCCAAGGAGCAGCTGGTGAGTTTGAACCTCCGACCTTGTGCCTCATGAGGATTCCATATCTTCTGTATATAGGTCTGTAATGTGTAACATCTTAAAGAAATTCTATAGTAAATAAATCTACAACTTTGAATAACTTAAGATTTAATGGTTAAATTCAGGAAACTATTCTTTTTGCATCAGATCAGTTTCAATTTGTCCACTTGAAAAACACTCTACTATTATGATGCCAAGGAACTCTGGTAGTGTAGTGGTTATGAATCGGGCTGCTAACCTCAGGGTCATCAGTTTGAAACTACCACCTGTTCCACGGGAGAAAGATGAGGCTTTCTGTTCCTGTGAAGATTTACAGCCTCGGAACCCTGTGCAGGGTTGCTGTGAGTCAGAACCGACTCCACGGCACATAACAACAACAACAACATTATGATGCCATTATTGCATGTCTAAAATGGAATTAGTTGTGAATGTACTACTGTTGAGTCAATTCTGACTCACAGCAACCCTATGTAGGATGAGTAACACTGCTCCCTAGGGTTTTCAGAGACTGTGACTCTTTACTGGAGCAGACAGCCTTATCTTCTTCCTAAAGTGTGGCTAGTAGGTTTGAACTGCTGCTGATCTTGCAGTTAGCAGCCCAACATCTAACCCACAGTACCACCGGAGCTCCTGAAATCAGTTACAGCTCCCCCAGAATAGCTGCCTATAGATTTCCCTTTTTTTCTTTAAATTTTGTTATTAGTGTCATGTTTTCTTAATTTTGTTTTTGTTTTTTTGAATCAGAAATCAGTGGCTTAAGCCTTAGAGATATTTACTGCTTGCAGCTCAGGGCTGGCTGAGCAGCTTATTAGTGTCATTGGGGACCCAGATTTTTTATAAACATTTGCTGCATCACTTAGTGTGTTGATTTTTGGTCTTTCTTTTTTTTTTTATGGTTGGGGAAAAACAGGAATAGATTGTGTTAGACATTTAATAATGTCTAGTGTCTGCCTGTGTCATTCTTGATTCTTCCTTTTCTGTCTCCTCCCCGCTTTGGTCACCATGACCTGTTCTTTGTCTCAGATTTGGTTTTTCAGTCCAAGCCTTTCTCACATCATAATTGTATTTTAAGATAAATGTTTTCCTGTTTGTAATAATGTCACAATCTGACTTTCACTCATATAAAATTCTGCTCTACAACATATGGCACTCCTTTGCTTAAAATACCATCCTTTTGTTTATAGGTTAAAGTCCTGAGCCTTTCGTCTGGTGTCAGTTTTGTATAATATGGCTTCTATGTATGTTGCCAACCTTATCTTCTCTATCGCCCCATGGAATCCTTTTCATAATTTTTTGGCTTATTATATACATTTTTATGCAAAGTCCAGTGTAAGTTTCACTTTCACTTTAAAGCTCATATGTAGGGTCAATATTCCTATAGCACAGGTGTATGTTTTGTACATAGTGCATGTTTTGACTTTCTGATATAACTTTATTTTTATTCTTAGTTTATATCCCTACAAATAACAAAATTTCAATACAAGTTTATTTTGAAGACTTCTTTCTTATCTGTCTCTTCTATTAATATCCTTTTTACACCTGGGTCACCATGAATTGGAATCAACTCAATGAAAACTATTTCCCCCTTCTTTACACCTATTATTGTTTTAGCAAGTTATTTACTTTTACCATATTTTGTGTTGTTGGTTTTATAGGTGTCATGGATTGAATTGTGTCCCCCAGAATTTTTGTCAACTTGGCTGGGTCATGATTCTCTGTGGTTTGGCAGTTATGGAGTGATGTAATCTAATAGTCATGTAATGATGTAATGATCCCCCATCATGTGATCTGATGTGATCACCACTCAGTTGTAAGGGGATTTGGGTAGGATGAAGCATTCTTTATCAGGTGATAGTCCTGATCTGATGTAAGGGGAGTTTCCCTGCATTATCATTTTTTCCCCCCCCCCCAGTGGTAAGGCAAGCAAGGTTTAATATCTATCGGATATATAGGAGGCAGGGGGACTGCATATCCTCCAAAGACTGCCTCCTCCTGGCGTCATCTTTTATCTTACAAGAGATAAAAGAGTAGAGAAGAGTGGCCTCAATACCATAAAAAAAAGAAGATCCAGGAGTAGAGTATGTCCTTTGGACCCAAGGTCCCTGCACTGTGACCATCTAGACCCAGGGGATGATTGATGCCAACACACATGGAGATCTCCTAGGAATGCTGGGCCCACAAATGTTGAAAGGACACAAGAATGTTTGCCCAGACCTGATAAGAGAATGTCTTCCCCTAGAGTTAGTGCCCTGAATTTCAGTTCCTAGCCTTCTAAATTGTGAGAAGGGAGTTCAGTGACTCTGTAGGATAAACACTGAACTGCAAACCACAAGCCCACTAGCTGCTCTTCTGGAAAAAGATGAAACTTTCTGCCCCTGCAAAGATTTACAGCCTCGGAAACCTTATGCAGGGTCTTTGAGTGGTCCTGACTTGAAGGCACTTAACAACCACAGCAACAACAAACTGTGAGAGAATAACTTTGTGTTTGTTAAAACCATCCAGTTTTGGTCTTTCAGCTATAGCAGCACTATAGAACTAAAACAATAGGGAAGGTTTTAGAGCTAATCTTATATATGTATGAATATATTTGCCATGGATTAGTTGTGAAATTTTTTCCCCTATGAATCTAGGATTTTTGCCTCAGAAATATCCATCTAACTCTCAAGTCACCAATTTAAGCAAATCAATTTAAATATGATTTAAGAGTTAGAAGGAAGATAAAGAAGAGCTGAAAATATTTCTTTGTTCTCTTTTCTGTCTTCATTGTACTTTTTCTGTTTCATATGTACTAGAAATAGTGGAGGCATAATTTTCCTTAACTCTAAGTGCAATTTCTAGTCATCTTCTTTGTAGAGCAATTTTGAAGTCTTGTTTAGTTTTTAATCTTTTCTAATAATGTTATCATTTGTGAAATTTTAAGACTTTTCAATGATCTACATTTTGAATAGGCAGAAAAATAGAGAAAATAGTATATTAGATACTTTGTACTACTTACCACTGAGATTAATTAGATATTAACCTTTGCCATAATTGCTTTGGAAATTTCTTTTTGATACAAACTAAAGCTTAGCCCACTACTCCATTCCTTTTTCTTTCCCTCCTCAAAGCCAAATCTAAACTTACTACGATCAGAGTTGATTCTAACTCATAGTGATTCTGAGACTGTAAACAGGGTTTCTGAGACTGAAAACCAGGGGTAGGGAAACTTTTTTTCTGCCAAAATATATAACATCATTTGTGGACCGTACAAAATTATCAATTGAAAAATTAGCCTGCTTTATTTGGTCAAACATTTAATTAACTTACCTCTTATGTTATGACTGGAATGGTGGTTGCCTTGGAAGGGCCAGACCAAATGATTTCATGGCCCTTTCATGGCAAGTGGGGTGGACGTTCCCCACCCTTGCTATAAACCTTTTCAGGAACACACAGCCTCATCTTTCTCCTTAGGAGTGGCTGGTGGGTTCAAACTGCTGACCTTGTGACTAACAACCCAGCACTTAGCCCACAGTGCTACCAGGGTTTCAGAGGTTATCATTATCCTGAAACTCATGTGGCATACCTATGCATGTTTTTGTACTTTTGCTACATCTCAACAATATATAGAGTACTGGTGTAGCACTGTAGGATAAGCACTGGACTGTGAACCTCAAGGTTGGTGGTTCAAACCTACTAGCTGTGCCTTGGAAATCTTGTGAGTCGAGTAAACGACACTTAATAACAACAGCAACAGCAAGAAATAATATATGGAGCCCTGGTGTGGTGCTGTAGGATAAGCACTGGATTCCTAACCACCAGGTTGGTAGTTCAAATCAACCAGCTTCGAAAAACTTTACAGGGTTGCTATGAGTTATGTTCGATGCTATGCTAGATAGCACTTAACAACAAACAATATATAGGAGCTCTGGTGGCATAGTGGGTTAAGCACTGGGCTGCTAATCATAAGGTCATGGTTCAAACCCACCAGCTACTGCGTGGAGGAAAGATGAGACTGTTTGCTCCCATAAAAATTTTACAGCCTGAGAAACAGTTTTACTCTGTTCTGTAGGGTTGTTATGAGTTGGGATAGACTTGACAGATGTGGTTTGGGTTTTGGTTTGAAGTAATAGTATATGTAATTGTTTTAGAGTGTTCAGATTTTACATAAATGATTTTATATTGTATGAATCCTTTTTTTTGTGTATGAATCCATTTGCAATGTGTCTTATTATCATTAATTTTGAGTTCCCCCTATGTTAATAAAATGGATTTGTAGACTAGATTCATTCATTTTTAACTATTGTTAAGTATTCCATTGTTGTTAAGTGCTGTCGAGTTGGTTCTGCTCTATAGCAGCCCTATATAGGGTTTCTGAGGAGCGGCTGGTGAGTTTAAACTGCTGATCTTGTGGTTCAAACTGACTTTGCAGTCCAGTGCATTAACCCACAACGCCACAACAGGACTTCATAGTATGATTAAAAGGGGAAATGGTTGCACAGTGGTTAATTGCTCAGCTATTACTGGAAAGATTGGTGATTGGAACTCACCAGCCACTTCACAGAAGAGACCTGGTGGCTGGCCGTACATTCCCATAAAGATTTTTGTTGTTGTTGTTAATTGTTGAGTTGGTTCGGACTCATTGCAACCCGGTACAACCTAGAAAACACTATGGGCCATTTCTACTCACTATGAGATGAAATCAACTCTATAACAACATTGTGATTAAGCCACAGTTTACTTATCTGTTTCTTTACTGTGGCAATTAAAAGTTTTTAGTTTGTCATTAATTCAAAAAATGCTTCAGAGAACATTTTTTACGTGTGCCTCTTTGTACACATGTACTACAATTTCTTTAGAATGGACTCCTAGGAGGGGATTCCTGGGTCATAGGGTCTGTGTTCTTCAGCGTAACTCCTTAGTTAAGAGTTGCCCTCCAGGTATATGCACAAGAACACCCACACTTGCAGATAATACCCACTTGACCTGGCTTCCATGACTGGATGATCAGAGCTCAACTAGAAGAAGAAAGAAGTGGAAAAAAGGAGTAATTTGATACAATTTGATGAACTTGACCTATACCTATGGAAGCAGTAGCTCAAAAGAGGGAACAAATCCTTACAGCAGGGATCATTCCCACCCCCTCCATACACAGAGTAGACAGGGATGGGCAGCTTGGACATTGGCTACCCAAAATGGGGGGGCTACAAAGGCAAAAAGTGCCCAGTTTACAAGCTTTCAAGAGGGAACCTAGATTCAGAGGGTGTGAAGGAAGGTAGAATCTCTACTGAGTAGTACTCAATTTGTCTGGATGGGGCTGATGAAATGAAATGCGGATGGGTCTCTTGTGATACAATAGTGAATAATTGTTACCAGGACTGCTTGTGAAGGTTGGAAATGTAAAGGTAGACATTTTGTTGCAAGGAGAGGAGTGATTTACTTTACAGTCTAGGAGCGGAGATCCCTGGGACCATCAAGGGAGAAGAGCGGAGAGCGGGAACCTACCTAGAGAGGCAGTGATGCCTGAGATGGATGCAGAGATAGAGCAGTTGGGGACTTTAGACACAGAGAGGGAGAGGAACTGTGTGCTGACGACTGGGGGTGCAGGCTTGTAGTGTATACCCTTTGGTTGGTTGATTATGATGCGTGGAGGGGATTGTAACCATGGCAATGAAACAATATACAATAGGATGAATGTAAAACTAATGTTCTCCCCTGTAAACTATCACATAATTCACAATAAAACATAAAAAAATAAGAGTTGCCCTCCAATTCCTGATCCAGTTTATGCTTCCATAAAGAATATGAGTCCCTGTTTTTCCATTTGTTAAAACTTGGCGTCAACAGATTTATAAGTTTTTGCCACTCTCTTGGATATATTTTGACCACTAGGGAAGTTGAACATCATTTATATATTTTTGGACCATTTGGATTTCTTCCTTTTGAATTTCTGGTTCACATTTTTTGCCTATTTTCTATAGATATTTTTGTTTTATGATTTATAGGAAATATACATATATATATATTCTAGATAGCAATCCTTGATTTTATGGACTTCTAATTTTATTTTTATCTTCCATCTGTGGCTTATCTTTTCACTTTGTAATACAAGGGGCTTCAATATTTTTGTGGAAAAATTCTATTATTTTTTAAATCTGGTTTTCATTAGCTTTATTTACTTATTTTTTTAGTCTTCTATTCTGAATTGAGTGATTTTCAGAGCAGACCATTTTTTTTTTTTTTTACATTTTTATTGTGAATTGATTGATTGTTTATATGGGAGAACATTGATTTTACACTCATCGTGTTGTATATTGTTTCATTGCAATGGTTAAAATCCTCTCTGTGCATCATCATTCAACAGTATTTGCTTCTATTCCCTCTGTGTATATATATATATATTTGTTTTGTTTTGTTTGTTTGATTATATATTTTTTGATGTACACATAACCACTCAGTAATATATAATCATTTAAACAACCAAAGGACACATTCTACAAGCCTGCCTTCCTGGCCGAAGCACACAGCCTTTCTCTTTCCATGAGTCTAGAGTCCTCAGTATTATATCTCTCCATGTCATCATCTCTGCCTCCATCTTTGGTGTCATTGCTTCTCTGTATAGGATCCTCATGAGCACAATTAAGTGTTCTGGAATACCCAAATATGGCTCTTTCAATCATTTGGCCAGGTAGCTTTCTTCCAAATTTCTTGGCATAGATGAGTGAGTGCCTCCAGTATTGCATCAGTTTGTTGAAAGATTTCAATTTCAGTTCTGTCAATTCCTGGAGCCTTGTTCTTTGCCAGTCCCTTCATTGTACCTTGGACTACTTCCTTCAGTACCATTGGCTTATAATCATAAGAGCAATTGATAGTGTGTTCCACAGTGTGCCCTGGACTTGTTTTGGCTGATGATATGGACTCCAGCTTTTCTTCAATCTCTTCCCACAGATGTAGTTAACTTGATTTCTTTGTATTCCATCTGGTAGGTCCATGTGCATTGTCATCTTTTACATTGTTTAAAAAGATGTTTGCAATGAATAAGTCATTGGTCTTTTAAATTTTTATGTGATCTCCAGCATTGGTTCTATAACTAAGGCTGTATTTTTCAACTACTGATCCTTCCTCTTTGTTTCCAACCTTTGTATTCCAATCATAAGTGATTATCAATACATCTTGATTGAATGTTTGATCAATTTCAGGCTGAAGAAGTTGGTAAAATTCTTCAATTTCATCATTACTGACTTTAGTGGTTGGTGTATAAATTTGAATAATAGTGGCATTGTAGGTGTAAGGATATTATCACAGACAGCATTATATTTCATGATAGATCTTGAAATGTTCTTTTAAATGATGACTATGTTGCTATTCCTCTTCAATAGGTGATTCCCAGCATAGTAAACCATATGATTTTCATTGGAAATGGCCAATGACAGTCCATTTAAGCTCACTAATACCTATGATATTGATCTTTATGCGTTCCATTTCATCTTTGACAACTTTCAATTTTCCTAGATTCATACTTAGTACATTCCATGTTTTGATTATTAATGAATGTTTACAGCTATTTCTTCTCATTTTGATTTGTGCTCCATTAGCAAATGAAGATCCTGAAAGCTTTACTCTATTTTCTTCAACATAGTTAACTCTGCTTTATGGGGGCAGCTTTTGCCCAATCCTGTTTTGAGTGCCTTCCAAGTTGAGGGACTCTTCTTCTGGAACTGTATCTGACAATATTTTGATGCTAATCGTAATGTTACCGTAGCCAATATTCAATATTACAACACTGTGCTATTTGACAGTGTTCCACTGCTGTTCATAAGTTTCTCAGTGGCTTAGCCTTCAGAAGTAGTTGCCTGTCCTTCCAACTCTGTCTTAGTCTGGAAGCGTAGCTGAAATCTTTTCTCCATGGGCTGTCCTGCTGGTATTTAATATACTAGTGCCTTAACTTCCAGCATCACAGCAACACTTAAGCCACCACAGTATGACAATCTGACTGACGAGTGTAGGTTGGCAAGTACCAAATCCGTTTCAGATGGCAGTCTGAGTCTCCCTACTCATGCCAAATTGGTCTGTTGACTCACGAGGCTATCTGGTGAATCAGGTGATAGTTTGTCTACTCTAGCCCCAAGATCTGGAGGTCAGATGGAGATGAGCCAGACACAGGATCCAAAGATAGAACGAGTTTTGCCAGGTTGCTCTTAGTATTTACAGAAATGCAAAACAGCCAAAAGCAAAAGCAGAAAGTCTTGCTTGCTTGGTTAGCCAAGCTAAGGAGCATACTGCTGGGACTCATGTCGTCAAGAAGGCTTCTTAATTTGTGGACAAGGAGTCTTCTGAAGTGATAACAGGTGTCTGGTGTTCTTCAGGATGACTCAGCACAAGAACTAGTCCTGTGAGCATCCTCATTTGGGAAAGAGAGTCACAGAGATGCCAGTTTGTTCACATCCAGGGCAGTGATGAGACATGTCCTTAGCCACTGATTTCAGATCAGGTTGAGGACACATTGGTGGTCACTGTGCATGGTAGGTGGGTCAGTTCTGGTATTAGCCAGCTCTGCCACCCTGTCTCCTGCTTTTCTTAATTAAGCAGGAAGCTGGTAGTTTCTCTATGAAGGGATCAGCTTAAAACAAGGAATCAGTTCATGTTTTCACACTAATATCAAAGGTGATGGCTAATTTGCAGACTGTACCTCCAAAGAATCCAAGGGTGGTGACCTGAGTCATACTTCCCAGCAAGTAGGGACCCAAGAGAAGTCCTGTCCCACCAACAGAACAGACAACTCACTCCAAAATGGGATTACAACCCACAGGCACAGAGGCTAGGACCTATGTATGGCACACCACAAAATGGAGGACCCTAGTTAGAAGGGCCGTGCCAAGCAATTAACTGCATTGCTTGTGTGGATTTACAGTTTTTATTTAGTTCTTTCATCTTTTTAGGGATTTGTCTAGTGTTCTGATAAATGATCTGAGAATTTTTTATATCCCGCTCCCATTTTTCTGGTTATCTAATGATCTCAATCTAATTTCTCTGAATAAGCCATATTTTCTAAATAGATTTGAAATCTGGCTTTATCATCTAGTAAATGTCCACATATATTTGAATCTACTCCTGGACCCACAGTATTTATGTCTATTAATAATCTCTTTCCATGTATCATTACTATATTATTTTCTTTCTGCCTTCAATCTTTTAATTTATAAATTATTTGTTATCTTAATAACTTAATGGAGTCCAGGTGTGGCGCTGTGGGCTAATGTGTGAGACTGCAAAGTTGTTTGAACTGCAAGGTTGGTGGTTCAAGCCTACCAGCTGCTCCTTGGAAATCCTATACAGGGTTGCTATGGGTCAGAATCGACTTGACAGCACTTAACAACAATAATAGCTTAATACATTCTCAACATCTGTATTTTCATTTTTTCATGTTTTCTGTTCTTATTGCAGAACAAAATGAGTTCAGAATTTTTACTTTCCTAAATATTTTGGTTTTGCTCTCTCAATACTTTGTTGTTGTAGTTTTTAGATATTGTTGAGTCTGTTCAGACTCATAACCACCCTGTGTACAGCAGAACAAAACCCTACTGGTTCCTGTGCCATTCTCACAATTGTTGTTATGTTTGAGCTCAGTATTGCTGCCATGTGGCAGTCCATCTCACTGAGTGTCCTTCCTCTTCTTCAGTGACCCTTCACTTTACCAAACATGAGGTCCTTTTCCAGGAACTGGTCCTTCCTGACAAAATGTCCAAAGTACGAGAGACAAAGTCTTGCCACCGTTGCTTCTAAGGAGCAATCCTTAGTTTTTTGTTATTGTAAATGCCGTCTAGTCGGTTCTGACTCATACTGACCCTGTATAGGTTTCCAAGGAGCATCTGGTGGGTATGAACTGCTGACCTTGTGGTTCACCATTCAGTGTTGATCCTACAATGCCACACTAGGAGTCCAGGCATACTTTGTTTTTGTTAAATGCCATCAACTCAGTTCTGACTCATAGCGACCATGTACAGGTTTTCCAAGTAGTGGCTGGTGGATTTGAACTTCCAACCTTGAGGTTCAAACCAACCTTGCAGTCGAATGCTTATCCTAGAGTGCCATGCCAGTCAGTCATACTTTAATATTTAAACCTATGTAGATGGAATTTAAAGTTTTTCCTTTTAGTTCTTCATCACTCATATAATGTAACAGTTTTAGACATGAGATGGATCGGTACCTCAGTCAAATCCTAAGATTTTGGAGATATGCAAATGTTTATCTAGAGAGATAGCCCAGGAGCACATATAGCTGAAGTTGGAATCAAATTACTGATTTGACTACTTTCCTTTGCTCAGTGGTTTACTTAATTATATTTATCATTTTTTCTCTCTTTCCCCACTAAAATGTAAACTCCTTAAAGTCTGAATACTATATCATTTTGTCTCAAGTTTAAAGTATGTTTTAATATATGATAAAGCTTCTCCAAGTTTGTTTTTCCTGTTTTTGTTTTCAGAATTTCATAACAAGTCTTACTTCTTTTCCCCTATGATCTTTAGAATCAACTTGTCTATTCTTTACTGGTATTTTTACTGGTATTACATTAAAAATATGAATTAGTTTGTTGTTGTTGCTGTTTAATGCTGTCAAGTTGGTTCCGACTTCTTTCAACCCTGTATAGGGTTTCTGAGGAGTGGCTGGTGGGTTTGAACTGCCAAGCGGCTGTAGGATTTGGACTGCTAAACTTATGGATAGCAGTCTAGTGTTTATTCTACAGTGCCACACTTGTTGTTGTTGTTATGTGCCATGGAGTCGACTCATAACGACCCTGAACAGGGTTTCCGAGGCTGTAAATCTTTGTTGTTGTTGTTGTTGTTAGGTGCCATCGAGTTGGTACCGACCCATAGTGACCTTATTTATGCACAACAGAATGAAACACTGCCCAATCCTGGGCCAACCTCACTACTGTTGCCACGCTTGAGTCCATCGGTGTTGCCACTTGGCCAGTCCATCTTGTTGGGGGTCTTCCTCTTTTTCTCTGACCCTCCACCTTACCAAACATGATATCCTTCTCCAGCGACTGGACCCTCCTCACAATATGTCCAAAGTTTGAGAGACGAAGTTTCGCCATCTTGGCCTCCAAGCAGCACTCTGGCTGCACTTCTTCCAAAACGGATCTGTTAGTTCTTTTGGCAGCCCATGGCACTTTCAGTATTCTCCTCCAACACATAACTCAAACGCATCAGTACTTCTACGATCTTCCATATTCACTGTCCAGCTTTCGCATGCACACGAGGTTATTGAAAATACCATGGCTTGGGTCAGGCGTACCTTAGTCCTTAAGCTGACATCTTTGCTCTTCAACACTTTAAAAAGGTCTTGTGCAGCAGATTTTCCTAATTATTTCACTGGGTACTATAAAATGGTCATATTTTAGCTTCTCATTTTTTGTTTATTTCATTATGCTTTGATTATTAGAGAATTTGAGTATCTTTCTTTTGTGAAATGTTTTCTGTGAACATTGACTGATTTTTCTATTCATTTCTTTCCTTATTCATTGTGAATTCATGGTGGTGGTGGTGGTGTGCTGTTGCATTGGTTCTGACTCATAGCGATCCTGTATATGGATTCAGAGGTGTAAATCTGTATGGGAGCAGAAAGCCTCATCTTTCTCCAGTGGTACGATTGGTGGAGTCAAACTGCTGACCTTGTGGGTAGCAGCCCCATAGATCATAAACATTTATTGTTAACTTATTTTATATATTGTAGATTTTTTTTTCTAGTATGTCATGGTTTTTTGCATTGTGATAATTTTTTTTTCACTTTTATGACTTTTTGATTTTAAGTTATATTTAGTATGGCTTTCCTTACTCCAAGGTTTAATATAGGGAAATTATTTTATGTTCTTTATTTGGTATGTTTTTTCACATTTGATTTTTAATCTTCATAGAAACTCTAATTTTACTTTCTGCATTTAGGTAATCACTTGTCCTAAAGCAATTTGTTGAAAGTCGTCTTCTCCTCACTACACTTAATTTAAGATGGCACATTTATCATTTATTAAATTTATATACTTTGTTTTTAGACTCTGTTGTGGTTTTTTGACATTACTTTTCCTTAGAATTTAATTACAGGGCATTTACAATATACTTTAAGGTCTAATTCATCATTATTAATAATTTTTTTTCAAATTCTACTAATATTTTAAGATCACCTAATTATTCCCTAAGGAGTTCTGGTCAGTATAGTGGTTACGAGTTGGGCTGCTAATGTCTATGCCAGCAGTTTGAAACTACCAGTTGTTCCATGGTAGAAACATGAGGCTTTCTGGTCCCATAAACATCGACGCTATGAGTAGGAACTGACTATGCAGGCTTGCTATGACTTGGAACCAACTCTACTGCATAGAACTACCACCATCACCATTTATTCACTAGTACAGTAGATATGAAATAGTCTGGAAAATGCAAGTTCTTGGGAATTGATGAAATTGTATTTAATGATTTATAAAAGATGGAAAGTAATAAAGCAATTCTTGAAAGTAATAATTATCAGTTAAAATTATACAAGTTCTGTAATGAGATTTCTTTTTGTATTCTGTTTGAAATGTAACTAGTGTGGTCTTTTATGAAAATCCACCTCATTATCAGTTTTTATTTAAAGACTGGTGGAAACTACATTCTTTTATGGAGCTTTAAACATCAGAAAGGAACAGCTTATTGGCTTTGATTATTGACCTCATATGTCTATGAATATTATGAATAGAAGTAATATATTCTTTGCTGGACAGACATTACTATTAACTCACTTTTTCTTTTTTCTATTACAGATTTTGTAAAAGGCATCAAATTAAATCAAGTTCAAATATTCCCTGTGTCCCCAAAGACTTACTGATGATGTCTGAATTTGTTCTTCCAAGATTTATTTTTTGTCTTATTCAGTACTTAAGAGAAGGCTATAATGAACCAGGTATGCTTTAATCCATTCCTTCTCAGTATTCTTTTTTAAGTTCCCAATTAAGAAAGTTTTGGCCTTAATAATAAGGTTAATTTTTCATATACCACATTTTGCTTAATATATTTAATGAGAAGACTATAAAATACAGAGATTGCTCGAAAACACACTACAAAAAACACCCAGTTTTAAAAACGTACAGATACATTGTGGTATGTAGTAACAAGTCTGTTGTTTTCTGGTCATAGTGTCTTAGATGTTCTTTATAAGACGTATTTGTACTTTTGTAGATAAATAAATGATAATTTTATGGGATTAAAATGACTTTGTTTGTAATCATATGATGATAGAGCAGAATTTAAAAGTCTTGCAAATGTTCAAATTTAACCTAGAATTTTTTAGAAGATAAATGACATTTCACTAGCCTTTGTTATTATTTTTGGTAGTGGTCTCAATATATCTTTGTTTGCCTTCATAAGAGAGTAAGGAACCCTTGTGGTGCAGTAGTTAAACTCTCAACTGCTAACAAAAAGATTGGCATTTCAGACCTCTGTGAGGCAGTTCTACTCTGTATCATAGGGTTACTATGAGCTAGAATTGATTCTACAGCATCTAACAATAATGACTTACGTATCGATTATATGTATATTTATGTAGATGTATCCATCCATATAGATAGCAATTTATGAGTGGGTTAGATTGTTCACTCTTTTATATTGCTGATAGAATATGTTGGTATAAATATTATGTTAGTATTATAAAGACAAAAGTTCAAATTACTGGTCTTCCCTTTTAAGATGTAGTTGTAACCTAGATTAATATACTTTAGTTAGTTAAATATTTGAATTTAGGCATCGTCTATTATGTTTTCAGGCTGACAATGTGAAGTATAGATATCAGTTGGGAATATAGAACATACGTATTAACTTTTTATATATATTTGCCTTTCTAATGATTCCATATAAGAAATTACATTACAATTCCATATAAGGAACTATATTTCTGCGTTCTTTTTGTAGATTCAAAGTATTCCAGTCCTGTAAATCTTATACATTTATTTTTAAAATACATGACATTTTATCTTTTATTTATGTCACTTTTAAAGTGTGAGGAAATATATAACATTGTCATCATTTCTAAAAATGATATTGTTATTGTGAGCAAATCATTATACTTCTTTATTTCTACATTTTAAGTAAAATATTCAAACCTTTGTTAAGTACTTCTACTCTGTCAAGAGTATATAACTTAGAATTTAGCAAGACACAATAATTTAGTCACAAACTACTGTTTTTTGTTTTTAAATAATAGAAACAAATACCAGATGGGTTATTGAAATTGCCTTCTGTTTTACTTATTATAAACTAGTTAGCACACTTTTTAGGAATTTATTGTTGTTAGGTCCACTGAGTTGCTTCTAACTCATAGAGACCCTGTGCAAAACCGAAGAAAACACTGGTCCTGTGCTCTCACAATTGTTGGTACATTTAAGCCCATTGCTGCTTCCACTATGTCAGTCCATCTTGTTGGAAGTCATCCTCTTTTTTGCTGTCCCTCTACTTTACCAAACATAATGTCCTTCTCCAGAGACTGGTCCCTCTGATTAACTTCTTCACTCCTACACTGTTTGCATAGATATCACTGTCTGAAGTCTGAGAGGTGAAGTCTTGACCTCCTGGCTTCTGAGGATCAGTCTGGCTATCCTTCTTCCAACACAGATTTGTTTGTTTTTCTGGTAGTCCATGGCACTTTCAGTATTCTTCTGTGGTCTTCTTTATTTTTTATCCAACTTTCACATGCATATGACGCAGTTGAAAATAACATGGCTTGTGTCAGTTGCACCATAGGTCTCAAACTGATCTCTTTGCTGTTAACACTGCAGCAATATTGCCTAATGTCATATGTCGTTTAATTTCTTTGCTGCATCCATGAGTATTTATGGTGAATCCAAGCAAAATGAAGTTTTTGACCACATCAGTCTGTTCTCCGTTTATCATGATGTTATTTGTTGGTACAGTTGTGTGTATTTTATTTTACATTGAGGTTCAACCCACACTGAGAATTTACTGAGAGTTTGTAAGTTTACTCAGAATTTTAGAATTTGCTTTTTTTAAAAATCAAATGTAATACAAGTGTTCTATTTCAGAAAAGTAATTAAAAATCATTTATTATGAGAACTTTAAAATTTATCATTAGTGCAATCAAAGACTATACTATAGCTAATGCTATATATTTTAATTTTCATGGTATTTAGCAGTTATAAAAGGTAGATGTCATAAATACATGTTGTCAAGTACCTTCTAGTTGGTTCTGACCTCATAGTGACCTATATCTGAGGAGCAGCTGATGGGTAGAACTCCTGACCTGTGGTTAGCAGTCTAGTGCTTATCCTACAGCACCATACCAGGAGTCATAAAATACATAATTCTGTTAATTCTCTGTGATCATTATTTGGAGAAATGATGGAATGAATGGAGACTTTTTTTTCTTTTGATCTAAAGATGAGCTTTATGAACTTAGTTTTTTGAAGTTTTCTTCTTTCTTTTTATATTGCCATTTGTGCTCAGTGTTAACTTTTTCACTCCTACAATATTTGCATAGATTTCACTGTTTGAAATTAAGAAAGGACTTGCAGTCATTGCATCTAAGGCAATGACATTTCAGAAACCTTGTGGGCTGACAGTTGTCTTGAGCTCTTTTTCTCATTTACCCAGTAACTCACACACACTAGTGCTAGAGTTCACATCAGAGGATTTGGAAACAAACAAAACAAAACAAAAAAAAGTGTAACCCATGACCATCAAGTTGATGCTGATTCATTAATAACTAGCTACCAATGTACAAGTTGGAGTCCTAACTCTGGTGGTGTGGGTTAATGCGCCGGACTGCAAACTTGATTTGAACTGTGTGGTCGGTGGTTCAAGCTCACCAGTCATTCCTCGGAAACCCTATACAGGGTTGCTTTGGGTCGGAACTGACTCGACAGCACATCACAACAACAACATGTACAAGTTACTGTATATGTCATTAAAGAGAATCTAATCTGTACCTAGACCAAGAAGCAGTTGTTCGAACAGAACATGGGAACACTGAATGTTTTAAAATCACGACAGGGTTGTTTTCTTTCATCATACTTATTCAACCTGTATGCTGAGCAAATAATACGAGAAGCTGGGTTCTATGAAGAAAAACGTGGCATCAGGATTGGAGGAAGACTCATTAACAACCTGCGATATGCAGATGATATAAAATTGATCGCTGAAAGTGAAGAGGACTTGAAACATTTACTTATGAAGATCAAAGAGCACAGCCTTCGATATGGATTACATCTCAATGGCAAGAAAACAAAAATCCTCACCACTGGACCAATAAACAACATTCTTATTAATGGAGAAAAGATTGAAGTTGTCAAGGACTTCATTATTCTTGGATCAACTATCAACACTTGCGGAAGCAGCAGTCAAGAGATCAGACGTATTGCACTGGGCAAATCTGCTGCACAGGAAGTATTGAAGAGCAGAGATGTCAGCTTGAGGACTAAGGTGCGCCTGACCCAGGCCATGGTGTTTTCAGTAGCCTCATATGGATGCAAAAGCTGGACAGTGAATAAGGAAGATCGTAGAAGAATTGATGCCTTTGAGTTGTGGTGTTGGAGGAAAATACTGAAAGTGCCATGGACTGCCAAAAGAACCAATAGATCTGTTTTGGAAGAAGTGCAGCCAGAGTGCTCCTTGGAGGCCAGGATAGCTAAGCTTCGTCTCTCATACTTTGGACATATTGTCCGGAGGAAGCAGTCGCTGGAGAAGGATGTCATGCTGGGTAGGGTGGAGGGTCAGAGAAAAAGAGGAAGACCCCTAACGAGATGGATCGGCCAGATGGCATCATTGATGGACTCAAGTGTGGCAGCAGTAGTGAGGTTGGCCCAGGATTGGACATTGTTTAGTTCTGCTGTGCATGGGGTCGCTATGAGTCGGTTCCAACTTGATGGCACCTGACAACAACAACAACAACAAAGATGAGTAATATACAGAAGTAGCTTTCTGCTGAGCAAGTAAAATAAAATAAAATAAAATAAAATAAAATGTGTCCCAGACTCAGAGTTTCCTAGAATTACATCTTTGAACTAGGTTGTGAGGTCTTTGGGAGTAGGAATTATATCTTACTTAGTTTTTCCTCAGTGCCTATAATGTAGTAGATTGCTCAGTAAATGTTGAATTAACTTGATAACCCTTTACTTGGCCATACAGGTCCTCTTTTATCTCCTTTATATACTGTCTACTTCTTTCACCCGACTTTCGCTAAACTCTATTTTCTCTCATTCACTTCTTTCTTTTTAGTCCTTAGATTCTCTCAAACATCTGTTAGTTTGTTGTTTTCTTCTTCTTCTATCTTTAACATGCTATCTTAGTTGCTGTCCAGGTTTCTTATCTCTTACTCCAGTTCTGCTAGATAAATCTAATTAAAATTATTTTTTCATAAAATAATTCATTTTTATGAAAACAGTTATCTTTTAGCTACTTTGGCCTTTAGCTAACATGAATCTACATTTTTTTAACATAATAAGGAGTTTGGATGTTTGCTACCCAAGTTTAAATTTAAAGTTGAAATAATTTTGTCCTAGTATGCTACTCTTAATATATTTGAATTCTCACTTAATATATTTGAATTCTAACTAGAAATTGATCTTAACTTTTTCTTAAACATGATTTTGTTTTGGATGATTTTTGATTGCATTTTTACATCTGGAAAGTTAGACCCTTCAGCCTTACCACTGAGTAACTTAAGGGTCATCTCCTCTGTTCCCCATCTGCCTTTTCTTAGAGAACTGAGTTCCCGAGAGATCTGCCCTAGGTTAGATGTTGTGCTGATGCCAATTTTCTAAACAGAGTTCTTATATGGTAAAATTTTATTGTAAAATCATGCCATCTAGGTTATTATAATTTTCTTAAAAGAATTATTTTTCTTTACAAGATATTTTAAAGGAAGCTACCCTTAATTATTAATATTATTATGTTTTTTAGTAGCTGATGTGTCATCAGAAAAAGACCTTAACAAAGTCCTTCAACTTTTGGAACCTCAAATTTCGTTTTTAGAAGACCTAACTAAAATGGGAGGAGCAATGAGGTCTGTTCTTACTCAGGTTTTGATAAACCAACAAAACTACAAAGATCTGACTTCTGGTAAGTAATATATTAGAATAAAAGGAAATTATTATAGCTTACTTATGTAATTATAATAAGAGGAAATTGTGTTTCTTAGAACTTAAAAATAAAATTTAGGGTTTTCATAGAATGCTAAAGCTGTAAGTTATTAAAAGAAACTCTTATCTTATGGATGAGGAAACTGAGCACCAGAAAAATGAAATGACCTGTTCAAGATCGCATAAGCAATTTATGTTGGCATTGAAACTAGAAACCAGTCCCTATATATTCCTAATTATACTCAAGTAATTGTACTCTACTTCCTCCTGCAAGCAATAATGACAACTATTTCTATTTCTTCATTTTGGTATTCTAATCTTTTGGGTTATTTTATAATAATATAGAATTGAAGTTATAGAACTTATATAATTGTTGAATGAGTGTTCACGGTATACTGCTACATGAAGTATTTTGGTTGACTTAAATTTATAGTAAAATAATATGGTGGTTATGTGCCTTGGTGTCGGAATCTACTTATAGAGACCCTGTACAGGGTTTCTGAGGCTGTAAATCTTTACAGGAGCAGAAAGTCTCATCTTTCTCCTGCAGAACAGCTGGTGGTTTCGAACTGCTGACCTTAAGATTTGCAGCCTGATTTGTAACCACTACGCTACCAGAGCGCCTTAAAAAAAAAAATGTATCAACTACTTAAAAATGTTTTAATAAATATTTTGAATATTTGTTCCACCATGGAAAACATTTTTTGAAAATTGGGGTTCAGCCTATCTTTGGTAAAATTTTCACTCATGTTGTTTACCATGTCTTTCTTATTTTTTAAGTACTTAGTATGTACTTTGCTTTTGGTTGGGCACTATAGATTAGAGAAGGGAAAGTTAGCAGGTACTCTTATCCTTGTCCTTATAAGCATATAGTCTTGTGAACCACAACTTGTCGGTCAGTTTGTTGTACTTGGTGGCTTGTGTGTTGCTCTGTGATTCTGGAAGCTATACCATGGGTATTTTAAATACCAGCAGGATCACCCATGGTGGACAGGTTTCAGCTGAGCTTCTGGGCGAAGACAGACTAGGAAGAATGAGAGACAGATTGCTTCTGAATATTTAGTCACTGAAAACCTTATGAATAGCAGTGGAACAGTCAGCACCAGAATATAGAATATTGAAACATGATGAAGAGCACCAGAATATTGTCAGATACAATGTTGGAAGATGAGTCTCTCAGGTTACAAGTCATTAAAATGCAACTGGGGAAGAGCAACTTCCTCAAGTAGAGTTGACTGTGATGATGTCAATGGAGTAAAGCCCTTGGAACCTTCATTTGGTGATGGAGCACAACTCAAAATGAAGAGAAACAGCTGTAAACGTCCATTAATAATTGGAACATGGATTGTACAAAGTATGTATCTACTAAGATTAGAAATTATAAAAAATAAAGTAGAAAACATGAACATTGATATCCTAGGCATTAGTGAGCTGAAATGGACTAGTGTTGACTATTTTTAATCTGACAATCACGTGGTGTACTATGCCGGGAAAGACATATTGAAGAGGAATGGCATTGTTTTCATCATCAAAAAGAACAAATATTATAACGAAGTGTGCAAAGGCCTGGAGTTAGGTAACCAATAGGGAAGAACATGTTCAACATTTCTCAAGCTGGGGGAACTGAAGGAAAGTAAAAAAAATCAAACCTTGACTTGGTGGTATTAAAGGATTATATGAGCAAAATGTTCAGTTTTACTAAAGATAATACAAAAACAGCTGCAGCTATATGTTGACAGAGAACTTCCAGAATTTGAAGCTGGACTCAGAAGAGG
>NW_006408617.1:11676995-11678849 GCF_000296735.1 Chrysochloris asiatica
CAGAATTGGAGGAAGACTTACTAACAACCTGTGATATGCAGATGATACAACCTTACTTGCTGAAAGTGAAGAGGACTTAAAATACTTGTGGATGAAGATCAAAGATCATAGCCATTGATATGGGTTGCATCTCAATGTAAAGAAAACAAAATTCCTCACTAATGCACAACATCCATATAAACTGAGAAAAGTTTGCAGTTGTCAATGACTTCATTTTGCTCAGATCAACCATCAATGTTCGTGGAAGCAGCAGTCAAGAAATCAAACAACATATTGCATGAGACAAGTCTGCTGCAGAAAGACCTCTTTAAACTGTTAAAGAGCAAAAATGTCAGTTTGAGGACTAAGGTGCGCCTAACCCAAGCCATGGTATTTTCAGTAACCTCATGTGTATGCCAAAGTTGGCAGTAAATAAGGAAGACCATAGAAGAATACATCCATCTGAGTTATGGTGTTGGAGGAGAATATTGAAAATACTGTGGACTGCCAAAAGAACAAACAGATCTGTGTTGGAAAAAGTACAATCAGAGTGCTCCTTGGAAGCCAGGATAGTCAGACTTTGTCTCTCATACTTAAAACTTTTTGTCAGGCGGGACCAATCCCTGGGAAGGCTATCATGTTTGGTAAAATAGAGGGTGTGGGGAAAAAGGAAGACCCCGATGAGATGGCATTGTGGCAGCAGCAATGGGCTCAGGCATAGCAACGGTTGTGAGGTTAGTTCTAGACCAGCCAGTGATTCGTTCTGTTGTACATAGATAGGGTCGCTATGAGTTGGTACCGACCTGTTGACACCTAGCAACAACAACAGCCAAGTCTTGTGAGTAAGATGACATTTTTAAAACTCCAAACTAAAAATTGTTTCATTATAATTTATGGTAAATGTGATAAAAGATAGGACAAGTAGTTGGAAAATGGAGACCTAATTGCATGTTAGGGATTGGTGAGAAACTTTGCTGAGAAAGTGGTCACTTGCTCATATCTAAAGAAAACCTAAGTGTTGAGAAGAAATCATTTAACTGAGTGTGAGGGGAGTTAGGTAGTAATGGGCTGGTTAGAGTCTAGTCAGGGGTGATCTGCTCTGACCACTGAAGTAGGTTTTCTGTTGTAAAGAGCATAAAACTAGGCAAAATGTGAGTTGTGCTTTTAGGCATTGTATCCTGGAGTCCTGGTGAGGCACTGTAGGATAAGCCCTGGACACTAATCCCAAAGTCCATAGCTCAAACCCACCAGCCATGTCTCAGAAACCCTATACAGTGTTACTGTGATTAACTCGATGGCACATAACAACAACAACAACCCTGTGAGAAGGGAAAGCATGAGATGAGACCCATGATTCCTCTGGTTCTCTGACTTCTGAGAACCTTCCAACTAAAATGTTTCAAGATGGCTTCTGAGCATATAGTGGTCTCACTGAGCTAAGAAGGCAGATATCAGAGTTTGAAGCATCTGAAGAAGGTGGAAACTGTATACACTATAGAGCAGTACATTGTTGTTGTTAAGTGCCATTGAGTCAGTACTGACTCTTAGCAACCCTGTGCACAACAACAAAACACTGCCTGGTCCTGGGCCAACCTCACAATTGTTGCCATGCTTGAGCCCATTATTGCTGCCACTTTGCTAATCCATCTCGCTGGGGGTCTTCCTCTTTTTCTCTGACCCTCCACTTTACCAAACATGATATGCTTCTCCAGTAACTGGTCCCTCCTGACAATATGTCCAAAGTATGAGAGACGAAGTTTGGCTATCTTGGCTTCCAAGGAGTATTTCTTCCAACATAGATCTGTTCTTTTGGCAGCCCATGGCACTTTCAGTATTGTCCTCCAACACCATAACTCAGAAGCATCAGTTCTTCTA
>NW_006408617.1:11680219-11698672 GCF_000296735.1 Chrysochloris asiatica
TGATGTCATCCCACAACTCTTCTGGTCTTCGGTCTTTAGTGTTTAATGTATCAAATCTGTTCTTCAGATGATCTCTAAATTCAGGTGGGATATATTCAACGTCATATTTTGGCTCTTGTTGACTTGTTTTCATTTTCTTCAGCTTCAGTTTGAATTTGCATATGATCATTTGAGGGTTTGTTTTACAATCTGTTCCTGGCCTTGCTTTGGTTGATGATATGGAATCTTTCCACCGTCTCTTTCTACAGATGTAGTCAATTTGATTTCTGTGTATTCCATCTAGTGACGTCCACATGTATAATTGTTCTCTCATACTGTCTAAAGAAGGTATTTGAAATGAACAAATCATTGGTTTTGTACAATTTTGTCATGCAATCTCCAGCATCATTTCTGTCACCAAGGCCATATTTCCCAACTACTGATCCTTCCTTTTTGTTTCAAACCTTTGCATTCCAATCACCAGTAATGATCAATGCATCTTGATTGCATGTTTGATCAATTTCAGATTAAAGAAGTTGGTAGGATTCTTCTATTTTATCCTCACTGGCTTTAGTGGTTGGCGCATGAATTTGAATAATAGTGGTATTAACTGGGTTTCCCTATAGGTGCATGGATATTATCCTATCACAGACAGTATTGTACCTCATGACTGATCTGGATATGCTCTTTTTGACCATGATTGCAACATCATTCCTCTTCAATTTGTTGTTCCCAGCATAGTAAACCATGTGGTTGTCAGATTCTAAATGGCGATAGCAGTCCGTTTCAGCTCACTAATGCCTAAGATATCGATGTTTATGCGTTCCATTTTATTTGTGACAATTTCCAATTTTCCTGGATTCATAGTTTGTACATTCCATGTTCCAATTATTAATGGAGGTTTACAGCTGTTTCTCTTAATTTTGAGTTATCAGGAAATTAAGGTTCCGAGGGCTTTACTCCCACGGGCTTTACTCCATTCACATCATCACTGTTAATTCTGCTTTGAGGAGGCAGCTCTTCCCCAGTCACATTTTGAATGCCTTTCAACCTTAGGGGCTCATTTTCCTGCACTATATCTGACAGTGTTTTTCTACTATTCATAAGGTTTTCCATGACTAAATATTCAGAAGTAATTTGTGTCCTTCTTCCTGGTCTGTCTTCATCTGGAAGCTCATCTGAAACCTGTCCACCATGGGTGACCCTGCTGGTATTTAAATACCGATGGCATAGGTTCCATAATCATAGCAGCTCACAAGCCACCACAGTATGACACACTGACAGATGAATGGTGGAGCAGTACATTAGAAAGGCTTTCAGGGGACACCTACAAATCTGTTTTACCAGCAGTAACTAGAAAGGTGGTAAAGCAGATGTGTAAGTGTCCCTTGAAAACCTTTGCCTAAGAACACATGGATAGGATGAGACTACCAGAGGCTTACTAGAGAGTAACTACTTCAAGGTTGAAAGCAGAACAGAGATATTAGAAGTCAAATGGTATTGGGAACTTTAGAGTTTCAGCCCAGTCTAGAGAGACTTGGTTCATACCTCATGAATCTAATTAAGACACCAGAATGCCAAACCTTAGAAATAATGATGAAGTAAGACTATCCTAAATAAAGCATAAAACCCTGGCTGGCAGTATCTGCAAAGAAACAGAATTTGGAGGTAATTCATGACATTTTAGAGGGCCATGAGTGGCATCTTAGTCTTGCCACATATGTACTATTAACAGAGTTTAAAACCAAATCTTCATAAGTTCTATAATTGAACTCCTTTAGAACAGAAATCAATCCCCTTCAGAGAAAACAGAATCCAGAGTCTTCTCTAATGTAAAGGATTGATAATTGCAAAGTTGGCAGTTCAAACTCACCGGCTGCTCCTTGGGAACCTTATACAGGGTACTTAACAACACCAACAAGTATAGAATAAAAATTACTAGATATACAAGAATGTAAGAAATTATACTCTGTAATAAGGAAAAAGAATAGTCAGTAGAAATCAACCTTGGCATGGCCCAAATAAAGATATTAAACCAACTACAATGTTAAGGTGTGAAAAGGAATCTTAGAAAGAAATATAAACCATTAGAACCAAAAAAAAATTCTAGAACTGATATTATTTTAAAATGCAGTGACTGGATTGAAAATTCACTGGCTTGGTTTAGTGGCAGACTGGAGATGACAGTAAGAAATAGTGAATTTGAAGATAGATTAATAGATTATCCAAATTAGAGAAAAGAAAAAAACAAATGAAGGAAACACAACAGAGCCTCAGGGACACCTAGTAGACAGTACTGGGTGATCTAATATGCATGTATTTGGAATCCCAGGAGGAAAAGAGAATGAGAATAGGGCAGAAAAACAATTTGAAGAAATAAACTAAAATTTCCCAATTTGGTGAAAAATACTGATATACAGATTTATGAAGTTTAGTGAATTCCAAACAGGATTTAAAAAATTACACATAAGCACTTCATAAATTTCAGGCAAAGGAACTGAGAATAGTTTTGGGTGAGAATCAGTTGACTTTTTCTTTTTTAACTCTTTATTGTGAATTGAGTAAAGGTTAACAGACAAGACCATCACCTTTATATTCAACAAATTATGTGCTTTGTTTTATCTCAATGATTACCATACCCTCCCTGCAACAATAGTTATCCTACTTCCTCCCTGTGGCTTCCCTTTTACATCTATATTTCACGAGTAAACAAAACAAAACTATTTGATGTACACATATAAAACAAAACAAAAAAATATATATTCATTTAAATGTCCTAAGGGCATATTCTGTAAGCCAGCCTCCTGTCCTAAGGCACATCCAGGGGCCTAGAGCCCATTCAGTTTATGTTTTTTTTTTTAAACTTTTTATTGTGAATTGGGAAGTCTGGTGTGGTGCTACAGGTTAATGTGCTGAACCGCAAGATCAGTTTGAACCACAAGGTCAGCAGTTCAAGCTCACCAGTTGCTCCACAGAAACACTATATAGGGTTGCTTGCTATGAGTTGAAATCCACTTGATGGCACTTAAACAGCAACAACAAATTGTGAATTGGGTGAACGTTTACAGACAAGACTATTAGCTCAACATTCAACAAACTATACATCTTGTTTCATCTCAATGATTACAATCCCCTCCCTGCAACAACATTTATCCTACTTCCTTCCTATGGCCCCCATTTCATTTTATATTTCACAAATGAACAAGGTAAAAATATGTGATGTATACTTACCAAAAAAAAAAAAAAAATTCAAATGTCCAAAGGGGACATCCTGCCAACCTGCCTCCTGCCTCCTGCCTGCAGATATACAACCACTGTCTCTGTTGTCTCTGCTTTTCTAGGTAGGGATCTCGTGCTCCATTCATGCTCTTATTTCTTGATGGCCCTGGGATCGTCTATTCCTGAAATGAAAGATTAACTGCTCCCCTGTTTTAGTTACACATCTTCAAACAATTACAGTGGTGACACTCACCATTAATCCTGCTGACAGTTGTTCACAATTGAGTCATAAATATTGAGTCATAAAATCCTATCACTGTCATCCCCAATCTCTTTTCACCACAGCCATCTGGGAAAGAGGGAAACTATTCAGTGGGGGGTTCTACCTTACCCTCCTCAGTCTGCAACTAAGCACACTCATGAAAGCTTGTAAGCCAGCCACTTCATGCCTTTGTCGCCACTGCAATTTTAATAGCCAGTGTCTAGAGTTCTTGTCCTTATCAGCAGTAGTTTGAATCTATCAGCTGCTCCATGGGAAAAAGATGAGGTTTTCTGCTTCCATAAAGATTTACAGCCTCAGAAATCTTATACAGGGTCGCTATGAGCTGGAATTGACTTCACTGCACATGACCACCACCACTACCATCACTGAGGAAAAATGGTTGTTTCTTGATATGAAGAATCCTTCCATTCCAGTTAGAATTTTGAGTCACTGTATTCATAGGTAAAAGTCTAGTTCATTAAATTATAGCAATTTCCACTTGCTTTTAGTATCAAACTTCTTTATCTACCTTGATTCAAGTTTTGGTCAACTAGCCATCCAAGCTAGATCAAATGGGTACTAACTGAGACTTTGGGAGTTCATGCACACCACCCTGCACTGTAGACCAGCTGGCTGCTTCACTCTCAGACCTTGCTTCTAGGGCTAGGTCAATGCCCATGGGCTCAGGCGTTTACACATCTTCCTAAACTTCAGACCAGCCAGCCCTTCCTCTTCTCTCTCTCACATCTCAAGGTGAACAGGTGCCAATGGAACATGGACAAACTCAGCCCATGTCTTCATAGTGCTCATGGGTTCCCTTTGAGTTTCATTCCTAGAAGAGGGTTTTCCCTGCTGGGCTGACTTTTTCTTTATTTGATGCTCAGCTTACATTTTTAAGGAATAAAAGTTAGTGTGGTTTAAGTGAAATATAAAAAAACCTCAGTAAATACTAAAGAAAATTTATGTATTGTAGAATTAGAGTGTTAGAGACCTTAATTTAAGATACCTGTGGCACTGTGGGCTAATGCGTCAGACTGCAAAGTTGCTTAAACTGCAAGGTTGGTGGTTCAAGCTCACCAGTTGCTCCTTGGAAACCCTATACAGGGTCACTATGGGTCAGAATTGACTCAAAGGCATTTAATAACAACAACAACCTACTTAGAGGATCTCTGGTAGCGTAGTGGTTACGAATCGGGCCGCAAACTTCAAGATCAGCAGCTGAAACTACTAGTGGTTCTGCAGGAGAAAGATGAGGCTTTTTGCTCCCATAAAGATTTACAGCCTCGGAAACCCTATTCAGGGTCGCTGTGAGTTGGAACCGACTCCACTGCACACCACTGCCACCACCACCAACAACCTACTTAAAATGGCAAATGGTAATTGAACTCTCAGATAATACTTCTATTCTTTCACATTGTTATTAAGTGACATCGAGTTGATTCTAACCCATAGCGACCCTGTATAGAGTTTCCAAGGAGCAGCTGGTGAGTTTGAACCGCCAACCTTGCAGTTCAAATGGCTTTGCAGTCAGGTGCATTAACCCACAGCGCCACACCAGGACTCCTTTCTTTCATAGAACTCTTAAATATCAATGTTTTTCTCTATTATTCTGCCCCCTATAGTTTATTTAAAAAAAAAAGAAAAGAAAAAGCTGACAGCAATTATTAAACTAAAATTCTAAAATGGAAGTTTTATGATTGTGAAATTCTAGAACCTCAATTTTTGAATATGTTTTGGGATAAATTTATCTTAACTGATACGTCTGTAGAAAGTATACTTTGAATTCCTTAAATGTGATCATAAAAATCTTGGTAACATGAAATTTAAAATGATACCATTAGTAATATTTGATACTTTAAAGACTCTTTTCCTAACTAAGACCTTTAAAATTACCATTAGAGAAGAGTTATGCTTTTAAAGCTTTAGCATTTTTGAGCCTCAAGCTGTTTTATCTGCCTGAAATAATTTTGACAACTTTCTGTACTGTGTTATTTATCTTTGAAGTTTTCATGCAGCCATTATTTCCTTCAGGAAGCCTAAGTACTCTACTCTGGTCAAATCTGGCTGCTTTGATTTATTAGAAGAACTCAGATTGTCCAATCGAATGGTGAAGTCAGCTATGTAATTGTCACCTACCATTTTGTCTGTCTGACTTTTTCTAATACTGAATTTCAGGATTTTTGAAGTCTGGGATCTTCGTGCCCCTGTGCCATACATACAGTCTCTGGCACATTTTAGATACTCAGTTGCTTAGTAGACTTCACTGTGGTAGTCCCTAATTTAGAATGAGATTCCCTTCTGATGATTCCGTCGTAAGTTGGTTCTGACATACATCAAATACCTTTTTAAAATTTTGTTTTCATTTTTATTATTGTCTGCTATATGGCAGTGTTTTGAACAATAAATCATAGCATTAACCATCTGGGAGTGAACATCTAGTACTCGTAATATCAGCATATTATAATACATATAATATTAAGATACATGCTTTTGTTAAGTACCATTGAGTCAGTTCTGACTCATCATGACCCTATCTATATAGGGTTTCCAAGGAGCAGCTGGTAGGTTTGAACTGCTGACTTGTGGTTCGCAGTCCCGTACTTATCCGACAGCACCACATTAAAAAAAACTACAGACCATTATAAGTGCAGTTTGTCATAACTCAAATACATTGTAAATCAGGACTATGTATATTTGTTAAAAACATGTACATTCTGAGACTGTTAATGTCAAACATAAACTCAAAAATGTTAGCTGAACTTACTTTACATAATCCTTTCTAAGGTTCTCTATTAGTAGTTATTTTAGATAATGTAGGAGGGGATTAAAAAATTCATGGAGAAATTCAACTATCTTTTAATTCCATTTTTCCACAAACTTTTTAATGTCCTCTCATATAAATTGTTGATGTTAGCTGCCATTGAATTGGCCTCTGACTCATTTTGACCCCATGCACATTGGAATGAAATGCTACATAGTCCTAACAATGCTGTGATTGGTTAAGGGTGAGACTGTTGGGATTCAGAAGGTTTTCATTGGCTGATTGTAAATTGCCAGCCAGTTTTCCTATGTCATCTTACTCTGGAAACCTGCTGAAACCTGTTCAGCATCATAGGAACATGCGAGCTTCCAGTGACAGACAGGTGGTAGCTATGCCTGAGATGTATTGGCAGGAAATCAAATCTAAGCTTCTGGTATGGAAGGTGAGAATTCTGCTGCCGAGCTGTCACTGACCTCGTGAATAAATGAACTATCTTTATATATGTTGATAGTAGCTAATAAGATGCCTGTGTTTAGATTTTGAATCAAAAATTTTTTTTCTGATTTTAAATTTGTTTTAAATATTAGGTCTTGGAGAAAATGCTTGTGCAAAGAAAAGTCATGAAAAGTACCTTATAGCTTTGAAGAGTTCTGGACTTACATATCCTGAGGATAAGCTCATATATGGTGTGCAGGAGCCATCGGCTGGCACTAGCACTCTGGCAATTCAAGGTTTGTCTAAATATTTAATTTGAACAGTAGTAATTTTCTTGTATTAAAACAAACAAACAAAAAACCTTCAAGTTTCCTCATTAGTGAAGTATAATTTCTTATAACTGTGATAGTTTACAGGCAAGAAAGAATAAATCAGCCAAAGAAGAGAGACATTTTTCTTAAATGGAATTTGGTTAGTGTATTACGTTTCTTGTTCTAACTTATGAGAAATGAATGCAGTTACTACTCAAAACTTTACTCGCTCATTATTCTAGTGGCCATGGTTTAAAACTGAAAAAAAAAAAAAAGATCCTTCTGAAATACAAGGGGCCATCATGTAGTTTGTGGAAAAATTCCATTATCTTTTAATTTAAAATTTCCATCAACTTTTTGAAGCCACCTTGTACCATTTGTAATGATTAAATCTGGATTTTCACTGTGAATTTTCTACTGAAGCAAAAGCCTATTAGATCTAAATGTATTTAAGATGTGAACTCTGCCAAAATAGCTTTTAGAATGAGACAGCCTAACAAAAACCCCCCAAAATTTAGCTTTGTAGTATTTGTATTTTGTGTTTATATTTATTTTGTTTCAAAATAATTTTAAAGTAAAGAAATACATAGTAACTCTGAAGGGCAACTTTTTTTCCCCTCCAAAAGGTTTTGCGGGTGCAACAGGAACCTTGGGACAAATAGATTCTTCAGATGAGGTGAGATTTACAGTTTAAAATTTTTGGGGTATTATGTAGATTAAGCTCTTCATTTTATGACAAGGAAATTAAAGCCCTGAGTGGAATAGTAATTACATCAAGATCACGCAATTACAAAACAAGGACTAAAACTAGATTCTTATTTCTCCTTTATAATTAATTTCTCTTTTCATAGTTTAAAAATGCTGTTTTCTCATAGGGGTAATCTCCTAGGAGGATATACCCAAATTTATCCAAAGAGTTTTCATAGGAGCAATAAAATTGTTTTAAAAAATTTAGCTAACTAGAATTACTTATTAAAAGAATATGATATGCAGCTAGCTGCTTATCCAATATTACAATAAAGTTACACCTTATATGTCAACGTTTATTAAAAAAAAAAAGCAATGTACTGGGAAACAGACTATCAATTTGCAATTTTAATATCTATGGTGCTTATTAATGATAAATATTTTAAATTTACCCTTTATAACATTTTCCTATTTTGCTGTTATATATTTTTTAAGAGAAAAATTGGTTTGTTACTTATATTTGCTTATTACCTTGATATATATATATATATTTTGCTGCTTAAAAGTCAGGTTTATTAAAGTTTAACTTAAATGCAATAAAGTACAATTGGGGGAGTCTTAACAAATACATACTGGTTCTAGAACCAAAAGTTCCATCCTGTCCCTTTTCATCCAATTCTCCCCACACAGGCACACAATAAGCAAAATTTTAGTTACCTACAGGATACAGTGAGTTTTAATATCCAATAACAAAAATTCAGTCCAAATACCACAAGAACAAAGTCATTTAAGCACCCGAATACAAAATTCACTGGGAAAAAAAGCCAATAATAAAGCAATTCTCAGTACACAGCATGCCAATCTGCAACCTTGCAGCAAAGCAACTGAATACATTCTTACTAGTCTTTTCAAATGCCACTTTCTTGTTGGATCTAACATACTTCAAAAGAGCCCAAAACAAGAATACTCAAATACTAGAGAGATTCCCTTATCAAAAACTACTAGAGTTCCATCACAGATCTATCCAAAGTCAAGGACTTCTTTCTTCTTGGATCAACTATCAACATTCGCAGAAGCAGCAGTCAAGAGATCAGACGACGTATTGTATTAGGCAAATCTGCTGCACAGGAACTTTTTAAAGTATTGAAGAGCAAAGATGTCAGCTTGAGGACTAAGGTGCGCCTGACCCAAGCCATGGTATTTTCAATAACCTCATATGGATGCGAAAGCTGGATAGTGAATAAGGAAGACCATAAAAGAATTGATGCCTTTGAATTGTAGTGTTGGAGGAGAATACTAAAAGTGCCCTGGGTTGCCAAAAGAACTAAAGATCTGTTTTGGAAGAGGTGCAGCCAAAGTGCTTCTTGGAGGCCAAGATGGCTAAACTTTGTCTCTCATACTTTGGACATGTTGCCAGGAGGGAACAGTTGCTGGAGAAGGATGTCATGCTGGGTAAGATGGAGGGTCAGAGAAAAAGAGGAAGACCCCCAACGAGATGGATTGGCCAGGTGGCTTCATTGATGGCGTCAAGTGTGGCAGCGGTAGTGAGGTTGACCCAGGATCGAACATTGTTTCGTTCTGCTGTGCATGGGATCACTATGAGTTGGTTCTTACTCGATGGCACCTGACAACAACAACAACAACATAGTAACAATTGATTATAGACTTTCTTCCATCTATTTTCAGTGACACTTGTCTGCTGGGAAAAAAAAAAAAACTATTACGTGAAAATAAAATACCACTGCAGCCAGAAATGGCTGTTGTTTCAGGAAAATAAGTAGGACTTTAGGATTTTAATTAGAATTGAACTCTTCTTAAAAGAAAGTTGATTCTCTTGATGCAAATATACTAGCATTCATCAAAGCTTAAAGAACAAAATATACTTTTATAGTAATTAATAAATGACACTAAAACTATTATCATTGTTTTCAAGTGCTGTCCAGTTGGTTCCAATTCATAGTGACCCTGTATAGGGTTTTAGAGGAGCAGCTGGTGAGCTTGACCTGTAGACGACCTTGCAGTTCAAACTGACCTTGCAGTCCAGTGCATTAACCCACAGTGCCACACCAGGGCTCCAAAATTACTGTAACTCCTGCCATTTTTTTCTTGAGCTCTATTCTGTTTTATTTTATTCTACCTTTGTTCCTTAATGAGAACTATTATTTTATCAGGACCAATCACCTATGTGGTAAAAAGGTTAAATTGGGGTCTAGGTATTCTATACAAGAGGTAAATTGAGTTTTGGGGTGATCTATTTACAGGGAAAATTGAAGAATTTCTACCTACCTACTTCAGAACTGTGGAGTCCTGGTGTGGCACTGTGGGTTAATGCGCCAGACTGCAAAGTTGTTTGAACTGCAAGGTCGGTGGTTCAAGCTCACCAGCTGCTCCTTGGAAACGCTATACAGGGTTGCTATGGGTTGGAATCGACTCGATGGCACTTAACAACAACAACAACTTCAAAACTAATAATAGTGTTTAAAATTTTTATTGTGCTTTTATTCTTATCATTAATTTTACATGTATTTCTTAAAATGATTAAAAATGCAATAAGTAATTTTATTGAGGGTAGAATAGACTGAGAAAGAAGATGAAGGGATAAGATAGACTGAAACAATGTGATAGAGGAAGATTCTTCAGATGCAGATGTCCTTGAACAAAACCTATGTTTTGTCATTTAAAAATTTAAGACTTTAAAAGCCATATTGTATTTTTTTTTAAAAATTAGACACAAATGTTATTTTTGCTTTAGTATTTATATTTGAGATTAAGTGAAGAGCTAGGTATATTTTAAGGATTGCCGTTTCTATACCCTTACCATACAGGATGACCACGGGATTATTGAGTGATCTTTTTTCATGATTTCATTCTTAAAATTTAACAATTACATTTAGAATACAACAGGATGAGAATAAAGAGAAATTTCAGTTCCTACTATGTTGTTGCATGCCATTGAGTCAGTTCTGATTCATAGTGACTCTGTATGGGGTTTCTGAGAGCAGCAGGTGGATTTGAACTGCCAACCTTGCAGTTACCAGTCCAGTGGTTATTCTACAGTGCAACACTAGAGCCCAATTACTATTATAGTTATAACTATGTAAAAAAAAAAGAATTTTAAGTTAGAATTTAGACTTGAAAGAGACCCTATAGATGATTTGTAAAATGAAGTGATTAAATTAAATTAAGAAACAGATTTGAAGCAGTAATAATGGCAAGGTATCTTTCTGTTTGTAGAGTTTCATTAGAATGACCATGCATATTTCCATCTAGTAGATTTTATTCATAAAAGTTGTCTCAGATGCTGGTTTCTGTTATCCCTTGAGTAACAGAACATTATGTACTCAGCAGTGCTATTTATACACATGACATTCTTCATACTACTTATTCTTTTTTTGTGTGTAGCACCTATGATATAAGAATTGAAGATGTTGTGTCATGTGGAACCAAACCTAAACCAAACAAAGATGCATCTTTATGACGTTTTTAAGTCTGTAGTCATCTGAAAATCCATTTCAAAAGAAGGTTGTTTCTAGTATTAAATGTAAGTGGGCTTAATTAGAGAGCTTCTTAGAGGAAATGGTATCTTTGAGATAAAGATAATTTTTCAAGGAAAGATTATATTCACTTTGGCCATTACAATAACCAGTGTGAAGTGTTTAGTGTGAACCAGATCATTATTTCTGTGACGTTGAGGGATAACTGTTAGTACAAATAAAATCATTTAAGACAGTTTTTCCCTTGTTACGTGCTGTCCAGTATGTTCTGACTCATAATGACCCTGTATAGGGTTCCCCAAGAGTAAATGGTCAGTGTAAACTGCTGACCTTGTAGTTCAAATGACTTTTTGGTCCAGTGCTTATCCTGCAGCACTACTTGCCCATTGTAGAATAGCAATAACAGAGGCAAGGTATCTGTTTGCAGTGTTTTCATTTGATTGAGCATGCATATTTAGCCTACTAAATTGTACTTCCATATTGTTGTTGTGTGCTATCAAATTGATTCTGATTCATAGTGACTTTGTATAGGGTATCCAAGAGCAGCTGGGGTTTTGAATTGCTAAAACTCCTTTAAATATTTGCCTTTAGTTTTTAATCAGTAATTTCTTATACATGTCTCTTTTACCACTCTCACAAAAGCTATGATCTGATTCAGTGTACAATGGTGGTACCTTTCTTGATAAGGACACTGTATTTACATTAAGGTCCAAGGTTTTGCGTGAGCTTTTATCAGCTATGATACATTATTTATTGGCAGGAGCCCCACTAATCAATTTAAAGGCCCAGGTTATTAATTTTTTTAAAACTCACAGCTGACAAATTAGGATCCCCTCCTTGCTCTGTGTTTACAAGATTGATTTAAAGCACACAAACTCAGATTACAATGGTTTATATAAATTTTAAAGTTTTATCTTATTCTCGTTTGCTCAGGATCCCTTTTGGATTTTATTTTTACAACCTGATATGTTTAGTGTTCTGCTAGCTTTGTGTATTCTATGTCAACATTCTTTGAGGGAGTTTCGACACTCCATGAAAGTGAATTTACTGACTTTTCTTTATGGAGCCTTTATCTTTTTCATCTAACTGTCTAGTAAATCTATCAAAAAAGCAAGATTAATTTGGGTTGACTTATTTTAAGTGTATTTATGAGTTCTGAAGTGCTAAGAAATTACTTGTGGGTTTTGCAGACTGGAAGTTTAAATCTCTTTTAATTGAGTCTTCTTTTCTCAATTTGAACAATGTATTTTGTTGTCTGATGTGCATCCAATAGTGATGCGTATTCCTCTCACGAGGAACTAGTTAAGGATTTTGAAAGTGTCTCTGAGGGCCACACATGCTGTCTGGCTAGGGATTGTACTTGATTTATTTCCTCACTTGTCAATGGACCATCAGTTTCTTGTAGCACCTTAGCTATTGTGTCCTTAGGGATAAATGGAAAGAACTACAATTCCCCATCTTGAATTTGAGGATGGGAAATTGTGATCATGCTAACCTGCATTCTTTTCATCTTTCTGAATGCTTGACATTCCCATGATAGGGAGTCATTCTTCTTGGTTAAATGTAGTTTTTCTCCAAAAATATAAATACGGGAATTGTAATACACAAGCATGTTGTTGTTAAATGCACTCGAGTTGGTTTCTACTCATAGCGACCCTGTATAGAATTTCCAAGGAGTGGCTGGTGAGTTTGAACCACCGGCTTTGTGATTTATACTGATCATGTGGTCCAGTGCTTATGTTACAATACCACCCAAGGACTGCAGTGCACAGCATAAGAATCCATTATTCAATCACTTAGAACTAACTCATTGTAAATATTTGTATTTTAACAGTTTATGTTTAAGATACATGTTTTAGTGCATTCATGTTATACATGCTGTTCTATAAACTTTTTCTCACTAATGATAGTTTTGAACATATGTACTATAAATGCCTAATCCTTATTGAGTAGTGGTGTGGTACTGTAGGATAAGCACTGGACTGGTTACACAGGTCAGCAGTTCAAACTCACCAGCTGCGCTGTGAAATCCTATACAGTCAGAACTGACGGTACACAACTGCAACAACAATCCCTTATTTTGGAAGCCAAGTATAAATTTATGCTATTATAAATACCTTTGTGATGAATAGTTAAACTATATGAAAAGCAGTATTATAAGTAAATATAGTCTTCACTGTCTGATTCTTTCTTTTGGACAAATTCCTAGAACCGACATTTCTATTTCAAAAAGAAATATACTTCAAAGACTTTTGACGTGTGAATTGCCAAATTGCCATCTAGGATGATTCTATTACTGCTTACTGTTACCAGCTATGTATACAAGTGGCCCTATTCCACCACAGTTTTTTTTTGTTGTTGTTGTTAGGTGCTATCAAGTCGGTGCCGACTTATAGCAACCTTATGCAGAGGAGACGAAACACTGCCCGATCCTGGGCCAACCTCACTATTGTTGCCATGCTTGAGTCCATTGATGCTGCCACTTGGCCAGTCCATCTTGCTGGGGATCTTCCTCTTTTTCTATGACCCTCCACCCTACGAAACATGATATCTGAAGTATGAGAGATGAAGTTTGGCCATCTTGGCCTCCAAGGAGCACTCTGGCTGCACTTCTTCCAACACAGATCTGTTGGTTCTATGTGCAGCCCATGGCACTTTCAATATTCTCCTCCAACACCATAACTCAAAATCATCAATTCTTCTACGGTCTTCCTTATTCACTATCCAACTTTCACATGCATATGAGATTATTGAAAATATCATGGCTTGGGTCAGGCAGAACTTAGTCCTCAAGCTGACATATTTGCTTTTCAACACTTTAAAAAGGTCTTGTGCAGCAGATTTGCCTAATGCAATATGTTGTTTGATTTCTTGACTTCTGCTTCCATAAATGTTGATAGTTGATCCAAGAAGAATGAAGTCCTTGACAACTTCCAATCTTTTCTCCATTGAGAAGAATGTTGTTTATTGGTCCAGTGGTGATGATTTTTGTTTTCTTTACATTGAGATTCAATCCATATAGAAGTCTGTGTTCTTTGATCTTCATCAGTAAATGTTTTAAGTCCTCTTCACTCTCAGCAAGCAAGGTTGTAGCATGTGCATAACTCAGGTTGTTAATGAGTCTTCCTCCAATCCTGATGCCATGTTTTTCTTCATAGAACCCAACTTCTCAGATTATTTGTTCAGCATACAGGTTGAATAAGTATGATGAAAGAATACAACCCTGTTGCACACCTTTCTTAGTTTTAAACCATTCGGTGTTCCCATGTTCTGTTCGAACTGCCTCTTGTTCCATATATAGATTCCTCATGAGCACAATTAAGTGTTCCAGAATATTCATACTTCTCAATGTTGTCCAGACCACCAATTTAGATGGAGATAACTGGTCTCCTAGCTGTGCTTGGTGTAACCATGATGTCAATACATTTCATTAGTCTGTTTCCAAACTTTTGTCTTTGTGTCCTCTTCTCCTTTGTTTGGTGAGTTCTACTTGTTTGGCTAATTCTACCTGTCCTTTATGACTAGAGGGCCAAAAAAATTTTTTTTCTTCCTTCTAACTTTTTATTGTGAATTGAGTGAAAGTTTACAGCAAGACCATCAACTTTACCTTCAACAAATCATACACTTTGTGTCATCTCAATGATTACAATCCTCTCCATGCAACAACAGCTACCCCACTTCCTTGTGGTTCCTATTTGCATGCCACCTCCCTTCACATCCCTTCTCAACTTTGTCCTCAGGAAAATGTTACCCTTTTTCTTTTGAATTATTGACCATTCCGTAGTGAGCATACCTTACTACAGCTGTTGTCCCCACCTTAAACCTGTCTAGTGCTTTGCTGAAGATTAGGGCTATAAGGGTGGGTTTCTTTCCAGACCTGAAGGTGTTTGAGGGCTATAGTCTCAGGTGCCTCCAGTAAAACCTGGCCTTTTTTTTTTTTTTTTAATTAAATAATTTTGAATTTTGTTCCACATTTTCTCCCACTCTAATTGGGACCCTCTAATGTGATCCCTTTCTGGGCAGTTTGTAGCAGTAGCTAGGTACTGTCCAGTTCTTCTAGTCTCAGACTCATATGGACTAATGTTCACATATTCCATTAGTCCATTGCACTAACTGATTCCAAGCCTCTGCAACTCTTATCACTCTTCTTTCTTCCACATAGGTGAGACCAATAGCTGTACCTTAGACGGCCATTCATGAACTTTCAAGATGCCAGACACTACTCACCAAAGTAGAATGTAGAATATTATCTTTGTGGACTGTGTTATACAAATTGACCATGTCCCCTGGGAGTTTGATCCTGAGTCCCCAGGCTCATCTTAAAGGCCTTAAGGTGTTTGATAATATCTAGGAGGTTTTCATCATTTTGCCCACTGTATGCTCTACTACATTTATTGTTGTGTTTTCAGGAAAGGTAGATACTCATGTACAAATATCTTCTTTCAAACTGTTACAAATTTGTGAGATATATAATTATGTATTTATCCCATTCTTCCTTCCTTACCCATTCAGCCTATATCACAGTCATGTTTCTATACACTGAACCCTGTTATTCCAAGGTTGTGTATATATTACTTCTACCCCATGCATACCTCCTTGTGTCTTCATCTATCTTCATTTGTCTACCCTCTCCCTTCTTGTATATTGCCCTCCTGATCACCAGAGCTAATGTGTGTCTACCCTTTAGCCAATGAATTCCTTTCCATTCCCTCCCACCCCTGGTAACCATCAAAGAATGCTTCTTTTAATATGAAAACCTTTTCTTAAGTTTTTATAATAATGGTTTCATACAATATTTGTCATTTTGTACTAATTTCATTCAGCATGTGTGCTCCAGGTTCATGTGTGTTATAGGATGTGTTTCTCAGATTCATAGTTATTCTTCAAGGTTGCATAGTATTCATTGGTATATGTACCAAAGTTTGTTTATTTATTGTTTCATTAATGAGAATTTAGGCTATTAGCTCCATCTTTTTGCTATTCTGACTAGTGCTGTGATGAACATGGATGTACATGTATCTACTTATGTCCTGGATTTTACCATTAGAGGGATTGTTTGGTCATGAAGTATATCTGTTTCCAACCTTATGAGGAAGTAAGACCAGAAAATTTATAGAACTTGCATTGCTATGACCATTGTTTCCTCAAGGCTGTTCTTTCCATAGGAGCCTGTATTTGAAATGTGAAGTAATCCTAGCTTAAGACATAGCACATGGTCTTTCCATGTTTGTCTTTTCTCTCAAGGATGGGAGGATAATTTCATATATGGCTATTATCTGAAATCTTTTCAACCTTCTGGACCCTCAGGCTTGGTTTTGCATTCTTGTGTTTGTTTTCTGTCTTTTAAGACTCCAAATTTTATTCTGACTGTGTTTCTCCTGGGGCAGAGGAGAAAAATGTAGGTTGGCTGACAGTCCTGCTTCTAGGTAGATGACCACAGAGGCCTGGCAAAGGCAGGAGGGCATAATGAAGTCCTCAGTAAAGGTTGAATGACTAAGCTAAGTGATAGTCCTGGAAAAGTCTAGAGATTGGCCCTGAGAACTGGTGCCGATCTTGTGATAAACCTGAAATTAAGACTGTGGTGTGAACACCAAAGAAGCCACACTGATAGAACAATAACATGAAGTTGAGGCTACTTTTCTGCTTTAGAGATTTGATAGGATGTACTTCAGAAAGTATTTGGGAAACTGAATTATAGTTCTAACCTGTCACAAACACCATTGTTAGCAGAACAGACTATATGCCAAAATACTATCATATCTGTACCTATAACACCAGTTAGCTTATATGTGTTTGGAAAATAGAGAAAATATGTAAGTATAACATAGACATTGCTGATTTAGATGCAGTCTTTTCTAGTTAAGGAGAAAGATGGGATGTGGGGTAGAATTCTAACCTATGGAGAGGAAAACACTGTCAACTCTGTTGCAAAGGCAACAGAGGCTTTTAGCAGTATTTTAAGAAAATTGGATATTAATACTTGAACTCAAGTTCCCTTGCCAAAATGGTGGACCCTTAACCTCATCTTGGTTTTATTAGTGGCATGATGCTTCCTCTGCTCTTCTTCCCTCAGCCAACTAGCTTTTCCTCTTATTCTTGTGTGGTGTTACTATCTCCTAAGACAGCCTCAAACCACCCCAAGATGCTTGCCTGAGCATCCACATTATGTCTGAAGGTATCTGATTATTGCTTTTATTACCTCTCTGGTTATAAGCTTGAATAGATTGTGAATGGTCTGCCCTTGACCTAGTTTTTCATGTAAACCCTGCTATTTTTGGTGTAGGGTTTTTTAGGAATGCATATGTGAACATAAATTCCTGTGTTTCTTTTTATTTTTTTCCTCCTAAGCATATTTTCCTTAGAAGGATGGCTAGACGTTGCCTCTCACTCTTTGGACACGCTGCCAGGAGGGATCAGTCCCTAGAGATATTATCTTATGCTTAGTAAAGTGGAGGGTCAACAAAATAGAGGAAGACCTCCAATAAGATGGAGTGACACAGTGGGAGTAACAATGGGCTCAACCATAACAATTGTGAGGATGATGCAGGACCCTGCAGTGTTCTGTTCTATTGTGCAAAGGGTCATTCTGAGTCAGAACAAACTCAGTGGTATTCAAGCATATTTTGATTTTTTTTTTTTTTTTGCTATTTTTAAAACTGTCAGCACCAGCCTCTAATGTTCTGTTTATTTTTAAGAGCTTGATTTCTTACACTCATTTTGTCTGTCTCAGACTCTTCCAAAGCCTTTCTTCTAATTACTGTTTCAATTCCCTCCCTCTTCTCTCCTTCTGATGATAATCTGCCCACCCACTCCTTTAACTTCTTTGTGCATTTGCTGCTATATTTAAAAAGTTGTTGTTGTTAAGTGCTATCTAGTCAGTTCTGACTCACCGTGATCCTGTATAGGGTTTCTGAGAATCATCTGAGTCTGAATTGCCAACCTTGCCTTTAGTGGCCTAATTAGGAATGTTTTTATTGTATCACTTTAGAGTCTCCCATTGAAAGCACATATTAAGTTTAAAAGCTTTTTTGTTTTAGTCCTAAGGATTTTTCACTATATATGGAGTCCTGGTGTGGTGTGGTAGGGTAAGCATTTGATTGCTAACTAACTCTAATGGTGGTTCAAGGTCGGTAATTCAACCCCAGCAACCCTTCCTTGGAAACCATATATATAGTGCTGAGTTGGATCTGACTGTTTGGCTCTTGACAACAACATAATCAAAATTGTTGTTGTTGTTGTTAAGTGCCGTCGAGTCGGTTCCGACCCATAGCAACCCTGTACAGGGTTTCCGAGGGTGTAAATCTT
>NW_006408617.1:11702657-11712639 GCF_000296735.1 Chrysochloris asiatica
GGTAGTGAGGTTGGCCCAGGATCGGACATTGTTTCATTCTGCTGTGCATGGGGTCGCTATGAGTCGGTTCCGACTCGATGGCACCTGACAACAACTACAACAATGTAATTTATGAGTCGGAATTAACTCCATGGCAGTGGATTTTTGGTATGTTGTTTTTAGGTGACCTTGAGTGGGTTCTGATTAATTGCCATCCTATGCACAACAGAATAAAACACTGCCCTGTCCTACGCCATTTGTACAGTTGTTACATCACTTGAGCTCATTGTTGCTCCCACCTTGTGAATCCATCTCGTTGGGGGTCTTCCCTTTTTTCACTGACATTCCACTTTTCCAAGCATTATGTCCTTCTCCAGGGACTGGCCTTCTCTGACAGCATGTCAAAGTAGGAGAGATCAAGTGTCGCCAACCTCACTTCTAAGGAGCATTCTGGCTATACTTCTTCCAACACAGACTTGTTCCTTCAGGCAGCCTATGGCACTGTACATATTCTCTAATGCTTTAATTCAAATGCATTGGTTCTTCTAAGATCTTTCTTATTCACTGTCTGTCTTTCACATGTATATGAAGCTATTGAAAATACCATGACTTGCATCAGGTGCACCTTCCTCCTCAAACTGACATCTTTGCTCTTGAAAACTTTAAGGAGGTCTCCTATAGCAGATTTGCCTAATGCAGTACATTGTTTGCTTTCTGGACTGCCATGGTTGATGTGAGCAAAATAAAGTCTTTGACAGCTTCAATCTTTTCTCCATTTATATGGATGCTGTTTATTGGTCCAGTGGTGAGGATTTTTGTTTTCTTTACATTGAGGTGGAACCCATACCCAAGGTTGTGGTCTTTGATCTTCATCAGTAAATTTTTGTTGTTGTTAAGTGCCGTCGAGTCGGTTCTGACCCATAGCAACCCTGTACAGGGTTTCTGAGGGTGTAAATCCTTATGGGAGTAGAAAGCCTCATCTTTCTCCTGCAGAGCGGCTGGTAGTTTCGAACCGCTAACCTTAAGGTTCGCAGCCTGATTCGTAACCACTACGCTACCATCAGTAAATATTTCAATTTAAAGTCTTTGCTTTCAGCAAGCAAGGTTGTGTCACCTGCATATCTCAGCTTGTTAATGAAATCATCCTTCTGTACTTGTTGAGAGCTGGCCTCGACACGAGAGTTTGGTTCACGAGGTGAGGATATCTGGCAACGGTAGAAATATAGAAAGACACACAAGGACACAAAGAGAGAGGCAAAGAGACACCCTGAAACCAGAGTGGATGCGGGACTGGCATCAGGCGGATCCTGAATTGCAAACATCTCAGCCATGAGGGCCTTAAGATCCTGCATAGTAAACATTTTGGCTAAGCAGGCAGTATGGTTGCAATGCTGGACCGAGCCCCCCTGTATGCAGTAACGCAGGCCTTGCCAGCCGTAATGCACACTGGATTCGTTCTGCGCCTCTGTTTTATTTAGGGGAGGAACTTTACACAAAGCTGGGCGGGACTAAGACAAGGTACAGCTAACATACGTAATTTTCCAGACATTCAGGCAACTTTATATCCTACTTCGCAGGTTCGAATCTCACAACTGCAACTTGGTTTCTCAAGTTTAATTAACATACCTTTTAGCACTTAGCCTCAAATGGGGGAAGGAAAAGGAGGATTGAAAGGAGTCCTGCTGTGTTGGCTGCCTGGGCCAGGTTTGCAGGAAGAAGAGAGGCACCTAGGTGAATGGGGCTGCACCTGAAAATGCTTTAGGGAGGGTGTCCTTTTGTCCTTAGAACAAAGACCTGGGAAGACACCCATTTACCTTGAGTGAATTCTTTGAGGAAAACTTTGCCTTTAGAATTTTACAGTCTTGGCTTTAGGAGCAGTTTAATATTTGTCCATGGATATCCAGGGCTCATGTCTTACATTAATAATAAACATAACTGAATAATCAGATGAAAAACAGTTTGCTAGGTGGCTAGGGTTTGCTCCTCAGAGCCTGCGGCCTGTACAGTCTGCAACACTTGGGCCCACAAGGCCTCGAACTCCTGACCGGCTCTGCAAGGTCTGCAATATGTACTGAAGCCACATTTCTTCTTCACATAACCCAGCTTCTTGGATTATTTGCTTGGCATACAAATTGAATAAGTATGGTGCAAGGCTATAATCCTGGCACACACCTTCCTGATTTTAAACCTTGTTCAGTTCGAATGACTGCCTCATTGGGCTATGTACATGTTCCTCATGGGCCTACATAAGTGTTCTCATTCTTTAAAATGTTATCCATAGTTTTTCATGATCAATTTTTGAATGCTTTTGCATATTCAATAAAACACAAGCAAACTTCTTTCTGGTGCTCTCTGCTTTTAACCAAGATCTTTAGCAATAATATCTCTTGTTCCATGGCCTTTTTTGAGTCCATCTTGAATAGCTCCCTGTTGATGTACTTCTGCAACTATTTGTGAATTATCTTTAGCAAATTTTACTTGCATGTGAAATTAATGATATTGTTTGATAATTTCCATATTCTGTTGGGTCACCTTTCTTTGATATGGGCACAAATATGGATCTCTTCCAATTTGTTGGCCAAGTGTCTGTCTTCCAAATTTCCTGGCATAGATGAGTAAATGTCTCTAATGCAGCATCAGTTTGTGGAAACATTGCAATTTGTATTCCACTGATTACTGGAACCTTGTTTTTTGCCAGTGCTCTCAGCGCAGCTTGGACTTCTTCCTTCAATAACATCGGTTCTTAGTCATACAGTACTTCTTGAAATTGAACATCATCCAATTCTTTTTGGTACAATGACTGCATATTCCTTCTATCTAAATTTGCTGCTTTTTTTGTCATTCAGTATTTGGCCCATTATTGCAACTTGAGGCTTAAACTTTTTCTTCAGTTCTTTTAGTTTGAGAAATGATGAACTTGTTCTTGCATTTTGGTTTTCTTATTCCAGGTCTTTGTACATTTCATTATAATACTTGACTTTGTTTTCTTTAGCTGCCCTTTGAAATTTCCTGTTCAGCTCCTTTATTGTGTATTCTTTCGGTTGCTTTAGCTTGAAGAGCTGAAGAGCAAGTTTCAGTCTCTTATGACATCCATTTTGGTCTTTTCTTTCTTTCCTGTTGTTTTTATGGCCTTTTGCTTTTTTCATGGGTGATGTTCTTGATGTCATCCCACAACTCTTCTGGTTTTCTGTCGTTAGTGCCTAATTCATCAAGTCTGTTCTTGAGATGGTCTCTAAATTTATGTGGGATATATTCAAGATCATATTTTGGCTTTTGTGCATTTGTTTTAATTGTATTCAGCTTCGTCCTGAATTTGCATATGAGCAATTGATGGTCGGTTCCACAGTCTGCCCCTGATCTTGCTTTGGTCGATGATACTGAGCTTTTCCATCATCTCTTCCCATAGATGTAGTCAGTTTGATTTCTGTGTATTTCATCTGGTGAGGTCTTCCTGTGTAGTCATGGTTTATGTTATTGAAAAAAAGGTATTTGCAATGAATAAGTCATTGGTTTTGCCACATTCTGTCATGTAATATTCAGCATTGTTTCTGTCTTGTCACCAAGACCATATTTTCAAATTAATGATCCTTCCTCTTTGTCTCCATCTTTTGCATTCCAATCGCCAGTAGTTATCAGTGTATCTTAATTGCATGTTTAATCAATTTCAAACTGAAAAAATTGGTGGAATTCTTTAATTTCATCATCATTGAAATGAGTGGTTTGTATATAAATTTGAATAAGAGTGATATTAACTGGTATTAACTTCTTTGTAGGCTTATGGATATTATCCTATCACAGACAACATGGTGCTTCAAGATATATCTTGAAATTCTCTTTTTTACAGTGAATATGACGCCATTCCTAGGCAGTTTGGTGTACTCGGTGTGGTGGTGGTAGTTGTGTGCCATGGAGTTGGTTCCAACTCATAGAGACCCTGCATAGGGTTTCTGAAGCTGTATATTTATTTTTACTGGAGCAGAAAGCCTCATTTTTGTCCCATGCAACAGCAGGTAGTTTTGAACTGCTGTCCTTGAGGTTAGCAGCCTGACTTGTAAGCACTACGCTAACAGAGCTCCTGTTGTCAGTATAGTAAATCATATTATTGTCTTATTCAGATTGGCTAGTACCAGTCTTTTTCAGCTCACTATAGCCTAGGAGTCCTGGTATGACGCTGTGGGTTAATGCACTGGACAGCAAAGTCAGTTGAGCTGCAAGGTTGGTGGTTCAAGCTCACCAGCCACTCCGTGAAAACCCTATACAGGGTTGCTATGGGTTGGAACTAACTCGACGGCACTTAACAATAACATAGCCTAGGATGTCAATCGTTATTCACGTTCTTCATTCTAGTTTATTTTTGATGATTTCTAATTTTCCTAGATTCATACTTCATACATTCCAATTCCTATTATTAATGGATGTTTGATGCTGTTTCTTCTAATTTTGAGTTATTCCCCATCAGCAAGTGAAGATTCCCAAAGGTTTAGTCCATCCATGCCATTAATGTCAACTCTATTTTGAGGGGGCAGCTTTTCCTCAGTTGTATATTGAGTACCTTCCATCCTGAGAGACTGATCTTTCAGACCTATATCTGACAATACTCTGCTGTGGAATAAACAGTTTTCATTGGCTAATCATTCAGAACTGATCTGTCTTAGTGTGGAAGCTCTACTGAAACCAGTCCATCATGGGTTACCCTGTTGGTTTAAAAATACTGATGGCATAGTTTCCAGCATCACAGCCACACACAAGCCACCACCATATGACAAACTGACGAGTGGTTTTTCATCTAATCATATTTATATAAAAAAGGAATAATTGAAGAATATGACAATATGTAATACTAATTTTGTTTTCTTCCAGGAGGATCAGGAGGGGAGTCAAGGTCTGGGCAAGCGAAAGAGGGTAAAACTAAGCAGTGGCACCAAAGGTATTTGCATTCTATTCTTCCATGCATGAATATCTTTTAAAACTGTGTAATTAGGAAGAATATTTGATTGGTTAGCCATATTGACATTGAAACTGTTTGAAGGAAGAGTTAGGCTATTAGATTTCCCTAATAATGGTAAAAACATAGTCATTTTCGAGTGGTATTGTGAGACTTCAGAAGTAAATAAAACCCTTGTTGAGGTTTTTTTCATTGTTTTCTTCATAAATGTGCATTAGCATGTTTGAGTTAGAAAAAACATATGTCTTTTATTGGTCCTTTGATTACTACCCAGTGTTTGGGTGTAAAGTTTTAGTGTGTATTAAACCTTTTTATAATTTGAGGTATCCAGTTTCTCTAGTGGAAGGGGACCAGCAAGGGAGAGATCGTAAGAGAGAGCGAATGAAAATAAGTATCAGTGAATGAAACAGATGAGAAATGAATAACACTTAAAACATAGGAAGGGCTCATTAACTACTCAGAAGAGAAAATACATCTGTCTGTAGTGAGGTAATCAATAATAATGAACAATATTTATTGGACATTTTGTGTGTGTTAGATGTATTGGTTAGCACTTCTCATGCATCATTTAATTCTAAAAGTAACCATATCATGCAGGTTTAATTATTACTATTTAGGAAAGAGAATAAATATGGAGGCCTATTAGAGGTCACAGCAAATAAGAGGTATGCCCCTAATTCAAATCTCAGAGCCTAAACTCTTTAACAACTGTTTTCTTGACCCTCACTAAAAGCTTTCCTAGAGTACTTGTTGTTAGTTGGCAACCTGAGCTTTGGATTTGTTCCACGGATTTCCAAATCTTACCATGGCCTATTTTCTAGGCTAATGTGGACTGTCAAAGTCTTCAGAGGTTAAAAGAAGATTCTTATTTTTAGTGCTGGGTCAGTGTGTATTGTGGAATATCTAAGGCTGCGTGGGAAGGTGGAGCTTGGAGGTGGTTTCAGTTGTAGTCTCATGTTATAAGTCTGTTTGAGTTACTTTGACTATACTGCATTTTCCTTGTTGGCTTTTAGAACAAAAGGCATGAATTTTTTCTGTGGTCTAGGATGCACGTGTGCGTATGTTCTCTCCTTTTTCCTAACTCATCAGAGAATCTGGGATACCTGAAGGAAATTAGAAATATATATGGCAACTTGGTCCTGTGACATACCAAAGGTATCTGTTGAGTCCTCGAGAGAGATCTGAATTGGAGCAGATTGTTAGGCTTATGGTGGTGGTGGTGATTGTGTGCTGTCTAGTCAGTTTTGAGTCATAGCAACCCTGTACAGTGTTTCTGAGGCTGTAAGTCTATGGGAGCAGAAATCCTCGTCTTCTGAAGAGCTAGATTCAAACTGCTGATCTTGTGGTTGACAGGCCAGCACATAATCCACTGTGGTACCAGGGATTCTTTGTTAGGCAAATACTTGAGTTTAAACTTAAGGGATGTTCAGCATTATACTTTATAGTGTTTCCCTTAAGTCTGGCCATACTCTGACTTAAGATATATTCTTATATTTGAAGTTTATTTTCTTATTTTAAAAATTCAGTAACATTCATTCGCTAAGGTGTAACTATTAGTCTGTAATATCTTAAGGATGTAAGACAAAAGCAATGGACATAGCAAATATATGGATAGTTTCTATGGAAAATGTTCACCAGTCAGTAAACTCAAGTTGCCATGTAAGGCAAAGTGAGAAACAATATAGATATGAACAGGGTCCATGACCTTGGGAAAGTTGTCTGCTTTTGCTCACTATGGACATTTCAGCTTCAAATTCAAAGGAATGCTTCAGTTTTTTAAAATCTGTGACAAACTTGTCTAAGGCTAACACCTTCCTGTTGGCTGCCTAAGGACTGGTGAGGAGAGCAAAGTTCAGTTTATACTAATGGATTTCCAAATAAGTCCCTTTATTGATATTTCCTCTAGTATATACTATTTTGGGGTGAAATCAGGCCAGCCTGGAGATCAAAAGCCTATTTCATCTATGAAAAATGCTATAATATTTAACAAAACAATCTAAAAAGCTAGTTATCTTAAGGCATGAGACCTGGATCACCAGAACAACAAAATTCAAAAGACACATGGTTAGCAAGACAATACAGGGTGTACCCTTTCTGTCGGAGTTCTATTAAAATATGCTAAGTGTTCTTCTAGTGCACATAGTATTGAAGAAGGAAGTCCAAGTTGCACTGAAGACATTGGCTCTAGGAATTGATGGAATACAATGAAATGTTTCAGCAAACTGATGTAGCTAGAAAACTTGGTAGATAGCGACTTGGCCAACCGATTGGAAGAGATCCATATTTGTGCCTATTCCAAAGAAAGGTGACCAGTGGAATACAGAATCATCAAACAATATCGTTAATATCACATGCAAATCAAGTTTTGCTGAAGATAATTTAAAAATGGTTGCAGCAGTTCATCAAAAGGGATCTGCTGGAAATTCAAGCTGGATTCAGAAGAGTACGTGGAACGAGGGGTATTGTTGGCATCAGATGGATCCTGGGTGACAGCACAGAAACCACTGTAAAAAAAAAAATGGCACCAAACCATCCCTTCCATAGCAGTCTCTGTTCAGTTAGGTTCAGCTACACAGAATTTAGACATCATACTCACAGTTTAGGTAATAGTTTACAGCTCAGGGCCAGAGATGATCACTTCTACCAGTTAGGACAGGCTCTCCTCAGCAGAGTCCACAGGCAGGCCCCTCTGCCTGAGCAGTGTTACGAAGCTCTTTTAGGGATGCTGATAAATGTTCCACTCTGCTGTAAACCTCAGCTTGAAGGCACTCAGCTTTAGCTCAGCAAACTTAACTCCCTAATTAAGTGTATGGAGACATCCTACTCTGCAAATGAGCCTTCTGTCCAAGGTTGTTATGTGCCGTGTAGTCTGTTCCGACTCATAGCGACCCTGTACAGGGTTTCAAGGCTGTAAATCTTTACGGGAGCAGAAAGCCTCATCTTTCTTTTGCAGAATAGCTGGTAGTTTTGAACTGCTGACCTTGAGGTTGTCAGCCTGACTTGTAACCACTATGCTACCAGAGCTCCTTTCTGTCCAAGGTAACTGACCTAGGCCAGGAAGCCCACTGCTGTGTCTCATGTTCTGGCTCTGTGTTCTATGGCTATTGCTTCTCTGGCATTCCTCTGTTGTCACAGCTGCCTCCTTACTCAAGGATGCTCAGTGTGCAGAGATCTCAGAGTCTGCAGGACATACTCCACTTCTGCTTCATTTTCCTTGATAGCAATGAGATCCTTCTTCCTGCTGCTGAGATGGCTCATTTTATAACCATGGTAGAATTCCAAGTTTTTGCAATCATAGTAACTCCTGTTAAAATCATTCACAACTGAATCATACCATGGTATCAACATCTTCTCCCACCTTCTCTTACCTGGACCCATCAGGCAAATAAAGTTGTTTTGTGGGAGTTATTAACACTATGGATAGAAGAGCCATATAAAGTAAAGCACTGTAACCAGAAAGATATTTACCTGTGCTTTATTGACTATGCAAAGGCATTTGATGGTGGAGATTATAACTACCTTTGAATAGCATATCGAAGAATAGTAATTTCAGAACACTTAATTGTGCTCATGAGAAACCTGGATATATACCAAGAGGCAGTCATTTGAACAGAACCAAGGGGATATGGAATGGTTCAAAATCAGGAAAGGTATGTGTCAGCATTGTATCCTTTTACCATGCTTATTCAGTCTGTATGCTGAGCAAATAATTCAAGAACCTGGGTTATATGAAGAAGAATGTGGCATCAGTATCAGAGACATTGACAACCTGAGATATGCAGTTAACACAATCTTACTTGCTGAAAGCAAAGAAGACTTGAAATACTTACAGAGACGGTAGCTTTCAGTATATGGATTGCACTTCAGTGTAAAGAAAATAAAATTCTAACAAATGGATCAATAAATAAGATGATAAATGAAGAAAAGATTGATGTTGCCAAGTATTTCATTTTACTTGGACCCATAATCAGTGCTCATGGAAGCAGCAGTCAGGAAATCAAACACCGTATTACATTAGGCAAATCTGCTGCAAAAGACCTCTTTCAAGTGTTTAAAGAGCAAAGCTGTCAGTTTGAGGACTCAGGTGTCCCTGACTAAGCCATGGTATTAACAGTCATTTTATATGCATTCGAAAGCTGGACAACGTGTAAGGAAGCTAGTAGAAAAATCAATGTGTTTGAATTATGATGTTGGAGAAGAATATTGAAAGTACCATGGGCTGCCAGAAGAATGAACAAATCTGTTTTGGAAGAAATATGGCTGGATTGCTCCTTAGAAGCAAGAACGGCAAGACTTTATATCTCATTCTTTGCACATGTTGTGAGTGAGGACCAATCCCTGGAGAAGGACTTAATGCTTGCTAAAGTGTAGGTCATTGAAAAAGAGGAACTCCCCCCCAATGAGATTAATTGACACGACGGCTGTAACAGGGGTTCAAATATAACAATTGTGAGGATGGCAGAGGACTGGGCAGTGTTTTGGAGTTGGAGCCAACTTGATAGCATGTAACAACAACAAAGTGTTCTTCCTGAGGGCAAACTGCCTTTCCCTTGTTCACCTGCTAATGGTCATGAATCACTTTCTCAGCTAAACCGGATGTCAATGATTTTAGATTATCTAAGTGTCTAAGCTTTTGGGGACACCCTCATATATCTTACCCTCCTGATTATGAATAATGTTCTTAGGAATTCTTTGATCATCATCATAAGAGTGTCTTATGTACTTTGTGTCCGTGATTTCAAATTAGGGTAACTGCATGATAAGGCCACTTGGAAGGAACCATTTGGTTCCCCCCCAAAACAAACAGACTCAGGTTCAAGCTCCTTTGAGGAACTAGTTTCACAATATACATAAAAAGGGAGTGACAGTGTGACTATGACTTCAACATTAGATTTTTGGTAAAGTTATATTGTGAATTGAGTAAAAGTTTACAGGGCGGATCATCAGTTTTACATTCAATAAGTAATATACTTTGTTTCATTACACTGATTATAATCCTCTCCATGTTCTGTCAGTTAACAGTATTTCTCTCTTTTCATTTTAGCTTTTTTTTTTTTT
>NW_006408617.1:11712739-11714010 GCF_000296735.1 Chrysochloris asiatica
TCCGACCCATAGCAACCCTGTACAGGGTTTCCGAGGGTGTAAATCTTTACGGGAGTAGAAAGCCTCATCTTTCTCCCGCGGAGTGGCTGGTAGTTTTGAACCGCTGACCTTAAGGTTCGTAGCCCTATTCGTAACCACTACGCTACCAGAGCTCCTTAATTAGCAGCATAAAAAAGATAGTTTATTGCAGCTGTCCTACAGCACCAGTACAGAGTGTCTGCCCAAAGTAAAAGCAATAGAGATTTGTTGGACTAGAGATGGTCCAGATTGGGAAGACATCCAGATTCACAGCCATAAAGATGGCTGCTCTGCCAGACATTGATGATGAAAACATTTTTGTATAGTTGGAGCAAGTACTAAAAGTTACAAAATCAGTATTGCTTGAAAGACAATCAAGGGAGTCAAATGTAGGATATGTAAAAGCAGGGAGTTAGCAGGGATAGGTGGATAACATACTCGTAGAGTATATGTGGGATCAGATGACTGGTTAAAGGTTCATAATAAGCATTTGTGCTCTATAGTATATTACAGAGTGGTCACAGGACAATGACAAGACATATTTCTTGAGTAATGTGCTATAAAAATTTCTCAATTATGTCTGTTTCTAGGGGTCCACTGAAAAGATTTATTGATAATGTTATGCATCAAGATCCTCTGGTACAACCTTTTATATCATGTACTGGTTTAACCAAAGGAAAAGATCTTCTGAAAATAGATCATGATATCCTGTTCCTGCAAGACCTCAGAGAAAAAGAGTGTGTCCTTTAGGGTATTTGGGTATGTCAGCATCAAGATTAGAAGAACTGCTTTTAGAGACAACAGATTTAACATAGCCTCTACACTCATGCCAAGACTTTAAAATGGAGTTAAGTCTCCATGTTCAAGTTGCTCTCTTTACGTACCCCAAGTGCCTCTGATTTTAAAGGTCACATACACAGCATATACATAAAAAAATACATGTTGTTGTTAGGTGTCTTTGAATCAATTCCAACTCATGACAACCCTGCATAGGGTTTCCCAGGAGAGACTGATGGCTGTGCGCCATTACTTTGCAGTCTAGTGCTTATCCTATAGCACCACACCAGGATAACTTATAAACACATATATATTATGTCTTCTGTCTGTCATGCTATGGTGGTTTGAGTTGCTGTGATTCTGAGGGCTATGCCACTGGTGTTTTAAATAACCAGCAGGGTCACCCATGGTGGAAAGGTTTCAGATGAGCTACAAAACAAAGACAGACTAGGAAGAAAGAGTGACAAACTACTTCC
>NW_006408617.1:11717583-11721802 GCF_000296735.1 Chrysochloris asiatica
TTTTACATTCATTCCATCGTATATCATCTCATTGCCATGGTTCCAATCCCCTCCATGCATCATCAACCACCCAAAGGGTATATCCCAGGAACCCGCCCCCTACACTTCCTCCTCCTCCCCCCAGTTTTCGGCCCACAGTCCCTTTCCCTCTCTGGGTCCAAAGACCCCAGTCGCTTCATCACTTTGTGTCATCATCTCTGCTTCCATCTCAGGCATCTCTGTTTCTCTGGGTAGGATCCCGCTCTCGGCTCTTCTCCGTTGATGGTCCCAGAGGTCTCCGCTCCTATCCTGGAGATTTAATCACTCCCTTCCTTGTTACAAAACTTCTGCCTTTGTATTTCCAACCCTCATAGTCTGTCCTGATAAGCATTATTCACTACATTATCACGAGTTACCCATATGTATCTCCTTTCATCAGCTCCGCCCAGATAGATAGAATAGTACCTACTGGAGATTCTGCCTTCCGCCATGCTCCCTAGCACTAGGTTCCCTCTTGAAAGCTTGTAAGCCGTCACTTCTTGCCTTTGTTGTTCCCCCCTCCCCCCCAATGTGAGTATCCAGTGTCCAAGCTGCCCTTCTCTGTCCACTCTGTGTATGTGTGGGTGTGAATGTTTGTTGCTGTGGGGATTTGTTCCCTCTTTTGAGTCGCTACTCCATAGGTATAGGTCAAGTTCATCAGACTATATTAGCTCACTCTTTTTTTTTTCCCCCCATCTTCTTTCCTCTTCTGGTTGAGCTCCGATCATCCAGTCATCTGGTCTAGGTCACGTGGGTATCATCTGCAAGTGTGGGCGCTCCTGTGCATATGTCCTCTCTTCCTGTTAGCCGGTAGCTCCACTCTCCTCTTGAGTCCTCTGTGGCCATGCCACTAACTCTGGGCCCAGGAGTATCCAGGTCTCTTCACACTGCTTGCCAACCGAGTCCCCAGCTGGGTCCATAGAAGTCCACTGAACATTGTAGGGCTTAGCTTGCCGCTTCATTGCTGCTTTTACCCCACTTCCCCCCATCGGTGATGTGTGTGGTCCCCAATCAGAGCGTGCATTTCTGTTGAGTCTTAGTCTTGGAAGGGGGTCTGCATTGAGAGGACCTGGCCACTTGCCTTGATATTTTCTAGGGAAGCAATTTGTTTGTTCTTGTAGTAACAGCCCACATTTTAGCTCTTTTTAAAAACAAAACAAAACAAAAAATACTCAGGAATATACAATAATTTAAACCACCAAAGGACACATTCTGAAAGCCTGCCTCTTGGCTGCCAGCTCTCAGTCCCTCTCTTTCCATGAATCTAGAGTCCTCGGCTGCTCCCTTTCTCTGGTGTCACTGTTTATTAGATAGACATTTAATATAACATTGTCTTGGAAACCAAATTAAATGATTACTGATTGGCACTAAACCTAAAACCTAGTCCAATTTTTAGGGCGTTATCTAAACAGACTGAATTATCCAAAAGAACACAATGCCCAGAGCAGAATGGTCTTACTAGTTTGTCTGATAAAAAATGACTTTTTGGAGAAAGTCAGTTTTATCCAAGACACAAGATTTTTTAAAACAACAACAAAAAACCCCACCAGTTTTTTCTAAGACTTCAAGGTTTAAAAAAGACACCTAGGGGCAATGGTCTGTGTGGGATACCCTAGTTTCCATGAAGACAAGAGGTAGAACAGAAATAGGTACAACAATATTAATTAAACCACTTGTCTTAAATAACTTAGATTCTAAGGGCTCTGTGCTAAGAAAATAAGTACCATGAAGTGGTTGTTTATATATAAGTAGCATCAGTAGCAACTACATTCTGTAAAACCTTAGTTTATACATTAATATGCATAAATCTATAGGTAAAAACAACAACGTATTAGGCAATTTAGGAGAAAGAAAAAAAAAATACTCACAATATTCCCATATAAAGTCCCATAGTAATCTTAGTTTATTCAGTTTTTTTTCACGCTTTTTTTCTGATTGTTCTTCTAGCATATTAATATTGAGAGATTTATTTTCAGGCTCAGTAATTTGGGCTTCCATGCTTCAGATATGCTAATTTGTCCTTTCAATGTATTGTCTGTTTCTGAAATCTTAGCATTAGTCTTCTGGATTTTTAATTTCAGGTTTTGTATTGTTTCAAATTTTGTATTTATTTTATCTGCTTGCTCTTGTAGTGTTTTCCTGACTTCTTCTAAAGTTTTTTTCACTGCTTTCCTCAATCTGTCAATTCTTTGAAGATACCTAAATATCATTTTGCTAAAGGTAACACAGAAATGACTACAATCATACATTGACGGAGGTTCAAGCCAGATTCAGAAGAGGCCGTGGAATGAGAGATATCATTGCTGATGTCCAATGGATCTTGGCTAAAAGTAGAGAATATCAGAAGTATATTCTCTTTCTGATACTTTATTGACTACACAAAGGCATTCAATTGTGTGGATCATGACAAGCTGTGGACAACATTCCAAAGTATGAGTATCTGGAACACTTAATTGTACTCATGAGGAATCTGTGCCTGGACCGAGAGGCAGTTGTTCGAACAGAACATGGGAACACTGAATGTTTTAAAATTAAGAAAGGTGTGCGACAAAGTTGTATTCTTTCACCGTACTTATTCAACCTGTATGCTGAGCAAATAATCCGAGAACCTGGGTTCTATGAAGAAAAACATGACATCAGGATTGGAGGAAGACTCATTAACAACCTTCGATATGCAGATGATACAACCTTGTTTGCTGAAAGTGAAGAGGACTTAAAACATTTACTGATGAAGATCAAAGAGCACAGCCTTCGGTATGGATTACATCTCAATGTAAAGAAAACAAAAGTCCTCACCAATAAACAATATTCTTATCAAGGGAGAAGAGATTGAAGTCAAGGACTTCATTCTTCTTGGATCAACTATCAATACTCACGGAAGCAACAGTCAAGAGATCAGAGGATGTATTGCATTAGGCAAACCTGTGGCATAAGACCTTTTTAAAGTGTTGAAGAGCAAAGATGTCAGCTTGAGGACTAAGGTGCGCCTGACACAAGCAATAGTATTTTCAATTATCTCATATGCATGCGGAAGCTGAATGGTGAATAAGGAAGATCGTAGAAGAATTGATGCCTTTGAGTTGTGGTGTTGGAGAACACTAAAAGTGCCATGGGCTGCCAAAAAAACCAATAGATCTGTTTTGGATGAAGTGGAGCCAGAGTGCTCCTTGGAGGCCAGGATGGCTAAGCTTCATCTCTCATACTTTGGACATATTGTAAGGAGGGAACAGTCACTGGAGAAGGATATCATGTTTGATAAGAGAAAAAGAGGAAGACCTCCCCCAACGAGATGGATTGGCCAGGTGGCAGCATCGATGGATTCAAGTGTGGCAACAATAGTGAGGTTGGCCCAGGATCGGACATTGTTTCATTCTGCTGGCCATAAGGTCATTATGAGTTGGTGCTGACTTGATGGCACCTAACAACAACAACAACAACAACAAAATTACCTTTTTTTCCTCAGAAATGTTTTCTGTCTCTGAATCTTTGTCATTTGTTTGAGCTGTTCTCTCGTTTCTTCATATTGTCTGTTCTCTCTGGGGCATTGTGGGGTTGTCGCATTTGTAAAATTAAACATTGCAGTTGTTGAACCCAGAGGGGAGAAATCTTGGGTGAGCTCCTGCAATTCAAGAAACTCACAGGTTGTTGGTGCCTACAAAACCATAACTCGAATGCATCAGTTTTTCTACAATCTTCCGTATTCACTGTCCAACTTTCAACATGCATATCAGGCTATTGATAATACCAAGGCTTGGGTGGTCCTCAAACTGATGTTTTTGCTCTTAAGCACTTAAAGAGGTCTTGTGCAGCAGATTTGCCTAATGAAATATGTCATTTTACTGCTGCTTCTTTGAGTATTGATAGTGGATCTAAACAAAATGTAGCTTTGACACCTTCAATAATTTTTCCATTTATCATGATGTTATTTATTGGTCCAGTGGTGAGGACTTTTGTTTTCTTTAGTGAGGTGCAATCTATACTGAAAGCTGTGGTGTCTTTGATCTTCATCATTAAATATTTTAAGAAGATGGGTAACATTTTTACCATATCAAATAAATTCCTTTTTTTCCTTAAATGTTTTATTGTGAATTATGTGATAGTTTACATGGGAGAACATTAGTTTTACATTCATTCTATCATATATGTCTCATTGCCATGGTTACAATCCCCTCCATGCATCATCAACCAACCAAAGGGTATA
>NW_006408617.1:11723387-11724414 GCF_000296735.1 Chrysochloris asiatica
TAAATCCTTACGGGAGTAGAAAGCCTCATCTTTCTCCCGCGGAGCAGCTGGTAGTTTCAAACCGCTGACCTTAAGGTTCACAGCCCGATTCGTAAACCCCTAAACCAGTGTCTTGATGGGAAAAACTCAAGCTTATTTCTCAAGGATGCTAAGAATTAGACTGAAACTTTTTCGTTTTCCAGGGTCAAATAAAATTGAATAGCAGTGAATCTATATTCTGCCTAGAGAGTTACTGTAATTGCTGTCAAAAAGTTGAATTGGCAAAAGTTGTGTCATAGATCTATAGTAACAATAAGAAAAGGAGTGGCTGCAGAAGCTACCAAAAACCTCATGGAACATGCCAGTTAATTGGCCTAGTAACATGTTTAGTGCCTCTGTTCTACTCTCTGGCTCAATGCAGAGTGTCTGGGGTCTTAAAAGCTTGCAAGCAGCCATCCAGAGAACAACAGCTGACCTCTATTCACTACAACAACAGGTAGATGGAAAGCCAGGAGTAGAAGAATATGGAGTGTGTGGCCAATTGCTTCCTTTGACATGAAATCAGAAGTGGGTTGTGCCCAACTACCATTACTGAACATTTTGATCAAAGATCCCCTAGAATCTTGATCAAAAGAGGTGAAGGTGAGGGGAGGGGGTAAAACAGAATCTCAAATTCGCATGGACGATGGATGAACCCGAGAAAACACCTTTAAACTTTATCCCCTTAAATCTTCTTGAACCAAACAATAGTTTAGCTTAACTAGTAAAGAAAGAAGTCCTTGACTTTGGAGAGATCTGCCTCCATTTCAGGCATCACTGCTTCTCTGGGTAGGGTCCCGCTCTCTGCTCTTCTCCCTTGATGGTCCTTGGGACCTCCGCTCCTAGACTGAAAAGTTGTTCATCACTCCCCTCCTTGCTATAAAATGTCTACCTTTACATTTCCAAGCCTCACAATCAGTCCTGATAACAATTATTCACTATTGTATCACAAGAGACCAGTCTGCATTTCATTGCATCAGCCCAGCCTAGACAGATTGAATACTACTCA
>NW_006408617.1:11724629-11751864 GCF_000296735.1 Chrysochloris asiatica
ATATATATATATCAAGGTAATAAGCAAATATAAGTAACAAACCAATTTTTCTCTTAAAAAATATATAACAGCAAAATAGGAAAATGTTATAAAGGGTAAATTTAAAATATTTATCATTAATAAGCACCATAGATATTAAAATTGCAAATTGATAGTCTGTTTCCCAGTACATTGCTTTTTTTTTTTTTAATAAACGTTGACATATAAGGTGTAACTTTATTATAATATTGGATAAGCAGCTAGCTGCATATCATATTCTTTTAATAAGTAATTCTAGTTAGCTACATTTTTAAAAAATTTATTGCACCTATGAAAACTTGTCTTTTTAATTGCAGTTAGCTTGATAAATTTTTTCTATTCTTTAATTTTTAATCTATTTTTGTCTTTGTGTAAAGTGTGTTTCTTGTAGATTGAAGGATACTGTTATCTTATTCATTCTGCTACTCTTGGTCTCTGTCTCTTTTTTTAACTGTTTTACTGTGAATTATGTGATTGTTTACATGGGAGAACATTAGCTTTACATTCATCCTAGTGTATATCGTTACATTGCCATGGTTACAGTCCCCTTCATGCATCATCAACCAACCAAAGGGTACACCCCGCAAGCCTGCCCCCCCAAGTCATTAGCACACAACCCTCTTGATCTCTGGGTGGAGAGTTCCCAGCTGCTACTCTGTGTCTCTTGAATGGTGCATTTAATCCATTGACATTCAGTGTAATTATTGATAGGTATGGATTGATTGCAGTCATTTTCTGGGTTTTTTTTTTGTTTTTTTTTTTGTGTGTGTATATGTGTGTGTGGTTCTTCTGGTTTCTTTGTTTTGTGTGCTTTTTTGTACAGTGTTCTTTTGGTATATGTGTATGCTTTTTCTTGTAAATTCTTTCATGGTTTTAATGTTCGTAAAATCTTCCTGGCTTTTCCTTTTCTTGATTTGATGTTTAAGTGTATAAAGTTTCTTTGAGGTTACCCTGTACTTTATTAATTTCTCCCTTATTTTAAAACAGTCTATTTTATCCTGAAATCTACTTGGCCTCCTCACCACCTGGATCTCTGTAACTATACTTTACCCTTCATTCGCTTTATAATTGTGCTGATCATAGGCTGATATCCTAGATTTCTGTTTTCAGTCTTGTAGTTTTTTTCTAGTCTGGATACTTCCATATCTGGGCTGAATTCTGAGTAGTGTTGCCACATATATCAATCTCTGGTTGCTTCTCAGTCCAAGAACTCCCTTTAGTATATTTTGGAACATTGGGTTAGCTTTTACAAAGTCCTTTAACTTTTCTCTATCCTGAAATGTTCTAATTTCACTATCATATTTGATGGGTATATGATTTTCTAGGTATGTGATTCTTGGTTGGCAGTTTTTTTTCTTTCAGAGTTTTGTATATATGTCTTCATTGCCTTCTTGGTTGCATGGCTTCTGCTGAGAAATCAGAGCTTAATCTTACTGGTTTTCCTTTGTAGGTAGCACTTCATTTTTCTTGAGCTCTTTCAGGATTCTTTCTCTTTGATTTTGGAAAGTTTGATTATAATATGTCTTTGTAATTTTCTTTTGCGGTCTTTCCTGCCTGGGGTTCATTCAGCTTCTTGAATGCTTATCTTCTCATCTTTCATGATGTCAGGGAAAGTTTCTTACAGCATTTCTTTGGCTATCTTTTCTGTGGTTTTTTTTCTTTTCCTGTTGTGGAATTCCAGTCCCTTGTAGAGTATTCCTCATCATGTTGTCTGACCTGAATCTTAGGCTTCCTTCAGATTTTTTCTTTTTCTTTTTTTTCCTGATTCTTCTATCTTACCAGTATAGAGAGCTTTATCTTCAAGCTTGCTAATTCAGGCTTACGTAGATTCAGTTTGACTCCTTTGCCCTTTCAGTGTATTGTCCATTTCTGGTATTTTAGTATTGATCATTTGGACCTGTTTGGAGGTTTTGTATTGTCTCCAATGCTGTATCTATTTTGTTTGATTGTTCCTGTAGTACTTTTCAGAAAATTTCCTTGTTTTCCTCCACCTTTCTGTGAAACATTTGGATGTATCATTCTCCTAAATTCTTTTTCAGGTAGTTCCAGTGCCTCTTATTCCTCAAAAGCATTTTCTAGCTCTTCCTCTTGGTTGTTTTTTTTGAGCTACTTTGTCTTGTTTCAGTGTGTGAACAGAAATCTTATGCTTTTTATGCATTGTGGTGTTGTTATATTTGTATTAAGTTGATGAATGTATCTTGTATTCTTAGGCACCCACCAGTTGTTTCTTGGTGGGTATGATCAGGAATTGAGCCTCTCTACTCACTGTTCGAATAGTTCAGTTAAGAGTGATTTTAGCACACACTGCTTGTAGTTCCTGTTCTGGTATATAGCAGCTGGTGTTGACTCTTTCCCAATTGGTGGGGCTGTAAGCTGTGGCTTGGGTGTATAGCTACAGTTGTTGACTGTTGTTGTCTGATGGTAAGAAGGGTGAAAACAAACAAGGAAACACAAACAAAACAAATACTGCCCTTAATGCAATAAACAAACAAACTGAAAGTCAATGGTTTTCTCTCTGCCAGTAGGTGGTGGTGTGCTGAGCCATCTACTGGCCTCTTGCCTTCACAGCCACCTGGGAAAGTTCAAATTGACAATGCTGCATTGGCAGGGCCCATACAGATTGTCTGTCTCCCGTCCTTCCTTCCTTTTTTTCTTTCCCTTTACCCTATGCATCCATTCATCCCCCTCCCCTAGGGAGAGTCAGTTCAGGGCTTTCCAGGGTCGACTGTACAGATTTGGATCAGAGCCTGCCCTAGTGGGGCTATAGTATGTAGCTCCTCCTTGGGGCTTACAGCCTCCAAGTGGCTCGAACTGCCTGAAAGCTGGAGATTCCCTAGGGCTGTACGCTGGTTTGGAAAAAAATCACACCTGTGTCTCTCAGATCCTCAGGTAGGTTTCTGCAATGCAAATATGCTGTTTCAACTCTAAAGTCTGTTCATGAACTTTCAAGATGGATACAGTAGGTTCTGAGTTGCCACTGCTCGTCATTCATTTTGTCTCTTGCTGCATCTGTTCACTTCTGTCTCCCAGTAAACATTCTATCCACTTTTCTATCCGTTCCTCTGGAGCACAGAGTTCCAGGACGGTCCTTTGTAGCTTTCTTGTCCAATTTTCCGTAGTCTTGCTGCAGAGAGCCTGTACAGCCTTTCTGCTAAGCCCCTGTCTTAAACTAACTTCTTTAGAGAAGCAAAACCAAAGAAGCTTATATATGTATATGTAAAGAGAGGTTTATATCAAAGGAAATGACTCACACAGTTGCGGAGCACGTCTCAAGTCTGTGGGTCAGATGTCAGTTGAAGGCTTCTGAATGTATAGCTAGGAGTGGAATTGCTAGATTAGATGCTAATTCTCTTTTTAGGGTTTTGAGTAACTTCCACACTATTTTCCACAATGGCTATTTCATTTTGTATTTCCACTAGCAATCAATAATAATAACGTGCTATGGAGTTGTTCTGACTCATAGTGATCCTATATATATAGGGTTTCTGAGGCTATAAATCTTTATAGGTATAGAAAGCGTCATTGTTCTCCCGAACAGCAGCTGGTATATTCGAATTGCTGACCCTTTGATTAGCAGCCCAACAGTGTAAACTCTATGCTACTAGTGCTCCTTCCTAGTACTGGATTGTTGTTGTTGTTAAGTGCTGCTGAGACTTCATTCTTCTTGGATCAACTATCAACACTCGCGGAAGCAGCAGTCAAGAGATCAGACGACATATTGCATTGGGCAAATCTGCTGCACAGGAACTTTTTAAAGTATTGAAGAACAGAGATGTCAGCTTGAGGACTAAGGTGCGCCTGACCCAAGCCATGGTATTTTCAATAACCTCATATGGATGCGAGCGCTGGACAGTGAATAAGGAAGATCGTAGAAGAATTGATGCCTTTGAGTTGTGATGTTGGAGGAGAATACTGAAAGTGCCACGGACTGCCAAAAGAACCAATAGATCTGTTTTGAAAGAAGTGCAACCAGAGTGCTCCTTGGAGGCACAGATGGCTAGGCTTCGTCTCTCATAGTTCGGACACATTGTCCGGAGAGAACAGTCGCTGGAGATGGATGTCATGCTGGGTAAGGTGGAGGGTCAGAGAAAAAGAGGAAGACCCCCAACGAGATGGATCAGCCAGGTGACATCATTGATGGCGTCAAGTGTGGCGGCGGTAGTGAGGTTGGCCCAGGATCGGACATTGTTTCGTTCTGCTGTGCATGGGGTCGCTATGAGTCGGTTCCAACTCGATGGCACCTGACAACAACATAGTGACCCTGTATAGGGTTTCCAAGGAGTGATTGGTAAGTTTGAACCACTGATCTTGGGGTTCAAACCAATCTTTGAGTCCTGTGCATTAACCTGCAACACTGCACCAGGACTCCTAGCGTTGCATTGTTGTTATTGTTAAGTGTCTAAGAGTTGGTTTCAACTCATGACCCTGTACAGGGTTTCTAAGGACCTGCTGGTGAGTTAGAACCACTGATCCTGCAGTCCAAACTGACCTTGCAGTCTAGTGCTTTATCCTACAGTGCTACACCAGGATTCCAGGAATGGATAATTTCCCCACTTCCTTAAAAATATTTATTGTGGGTGTGAAATGGTATTTCATTGTGGTTTGGGGCACAGGTTCTTTGAAGAGGGGGTTCACTTCAGTTTGAACTACCGAGAATTTGCATTTCTAACAAGTTCCCACAAGATGCTAAATATTCCACTCCTAGTATGATAGATCTTTAAAAAGTAAAAAAGAAAAAAAATAATGAACTGATAATGGAATTTTTCTATAAACTTTTTGAATCAAGGAACCCGGTAACTTTGTAGGTTAAGCAAAGGATTGCTAGCTGCAAGTTTGGTAGTTCAAACTCAATAGCTCCTCCTTAGGACAAAGAGGAGGCTATTTGCAGTAAGATTTACAGCCCTGGAAACCCAGTATAGGGCTACTATGAGTCTAAATTGACTTGATAGCAGTGGATAGTATATTAAATCATAATCTACAGTTTAATAATATCCTCAGGTGATTTCTATATATAATACATTTTGAAAACTATTGGTTCTTAATTATTTGTTACCTCTTGAAATGGTTGAACATTGATGCAATTCTTTTTGGTACAATGACTCTGTATTCCTTCCCTCTTCTTATGATGCTTCCCGTGTTATTCAACATTTTGCCTCTGTAGCATAGTGGTTACGAATCGGGCTGTGAACTGCAAGGTCAGCAGTTCGAAACAACCAGCGTTTCCGCGGGAGAAAGATGAGGCATTCTGCTCCCGTAAAGATTTACAGCCTCGGAAACCCTGTGCAGGGTCGCTATGAGTTGGAACCGACTCCACGGCACTTAACAACAACAACAAAAATCTTTCCGTAGTGAAAGTTGAGATTTCAGTTTTTTCTTAAGTTCTTTCAGCTTGAGAAATGCTGAGCATGTTCTTTTTCCTTTTAGTTTTCTAACTCCAGGTCTTTACGCATTCCATTATAATAACTTTTATTTTGTCTTTTCAAGCTACCCTTTGAATTTTACTGTTCAACTCTTTCAATTCCTCATTTCTTTCATTTGATTTAGCTTCTCTACATTCAAGAGCAAGTTTCTGAGTCTCTTCTGACATCCATTTTGGTCTTTCTTTCCTGCATTTTTAATGATACATCATTTTTTTCTGCATGATGTTCTTGATGTCATCCCACAACTCTCTGGTCTTCAGTCATTAGTGTCTAGTGCATCAAATCTGTTTTTTGAGATGATCTCTAAATTCAGGTGGGATATATTCAAGGTCATATTTTGGCTCTCTTGGACTTAATTTTTTGCATCTTTAGCCTCGACTTGCATATGAGCAATTGATGATCTGTTCCATCATCAGCCCCTATCCTTCTTTTGGCTGATACTGAGTTTCTCTGTTATCTCTTCTAACATATGTAGTTGGTTTAATTCTTGTGTATTCATTCTGGTGAGATCCATGTCTCTAGAGTTGCCATTTATATTTAAAAAAGGTATTTGTACTGAATAAGTCATTGGTCTTGCAAAGTTCTATCATGTGATCTTCAGCATTGTTTTATCACCAAGGCTATATTTTCCAACTACTGAACCTTCCTCTTTGTTTCTAACTTTCATGATACAATCACCAGTAACTATCAACACATCTTGATTGCATGTTTGATCAATTTCTACTATAAGAAGTTGGGAGAATTCTTCAATTTCATCATCAGTGACTTTAGTGCATCAATTTGAATAATAGTGGCATTAATTGATCTTCCTTGTAAGCACATGGGTAATATTCTGTTACTTGAAATGTTCTTTTTGACAATGAATGTGATGTCATTCTTCTTCAATTTGTCATTTCCAGCATAACAGCCACGTGATTGTCCAATTCAAAATGACTAATACTAGCCTATTTCAGATCACTATAAAGTGCTGTTGTGTTGGTGCCTAGGATATTGATTTTTATGTTGTTGTTGTTGTGAAGTGCCGTCGAGTCAATTCCGACCCATAGCGACCCTTGTATAGGGTTTCCAAGGAGCAGCTGATGAGCTTGAACCACCAACCTTGCAGTTCAAACGACTTTGCACTCTGATGCATTAGCCCACAGTGCCACACCAGGACTCCATTATGCATTCCATTTAGTTGTTGATGTCTTCCAATTTTTCTAGATTCATACTTCATACATTCCACATTTTGATTATTAATGGATGTTTGCAGCTATTTTAGCTCTGTTTGAGTTTTGTCCAATCAGCAAATAAAGGTCCTGAAAGTTTTGCTTCATCCCTGTCACTAAAGTCAAATCTGCTTTGAGAGGGCAGCTCTTCCCCAGTCATATTTTGAGTACCTTTCAACCTGAGGGGCTTATCTCCTGGCACTGTTTTAGGAAATTCTCCACTAATGTTCATAAGGTTTTCAAAGATTAACCTTCCAGAAGTGGTCTGCCTCTCCCTCTTCCTAGTCTGTCTTAATCTGGAATCTCTGCTGAAACTTGTTCCTAATGGGTACCCCTGATGGTATTTAAAATACTGGTGTTATTTAAAATATTGGTGGTATGACTTTGAGACCAGAAGAACTAGGTGGTACACAGCTACCACTACCAACTGTTTGGAAAGAGATCACATTAGAAGGTCCTGGATAGAGTGGGAGGAAATGTAGAACAAAACTCAAATTATATATGAAAGAATCCCGGATTTACTGGTTAGAAAGAAACTGGATGAACCTGAGAGTATGGTCCTTGACAGTCTTGCAGGTCTGGAAAGGAATTCACTCTCGTGGCCCAATATTCTGCCAAGCAGTAGATAGGTCTGTAGGGGGGACAACAACAGTAGTAAGTTATGCTCACCATGGAATGGTCAATCATTCAAAATAAAAAGGGCCACATTTACCTAAAGACTAAGTTGAGAAGGGATGGGAAAAGGAACCATGGAGAGGAAGCGGAATGTCTGTTGTTATGTGGAGGAGTTTGCAGTCACTGAGATGAAACAAAATGTATGATTTGTTGTAAAACTGATGATCTTATATGTGAACCTTACTCAATTCGTGTTAAAAAAATAGAAAGAAAAGAAAGGATCCCAGGAAAGGCAGAACCAGTGAATTTACTCTAAAAGCAAGATAACTAGGTACTGTTTCTTATTTTGTAAGTCTTAAGGATTCTGTTATATTCCCATTATTTGTTACTTTTGTTTCCTTCTGTTTATTTTATCAGCAACAGTAAAATGTTTCAAATACAAAAGCTAAATAAACAAGCATACAATCACAGGTTCTGTTTACAGTTCTCTTGTTGAACACACACCACTTTTAGACAGTCTCTTGTTTAAGAATAACAGGAGTGCAAGGCTTAAACAAATTTTCAGAAGCTAGCTAGGCAAACAACCCAAATGTCTATGAATGGAGAAATGGATAAACAAAATGTGGTATAGCCTTCCAGTGGCTATAAATGGGAATTCCATAAAGAGGAATGAAGTACTAATATATGCCACCACTTGGATGAACCTTGAAAGCAGGTTAAGAGAAGTCAGTCGCAAAATCCATGAGTATGTTTTCATGTATATGAAAGTCTGTGGTGGTGGTAGTAGTTAATGTGCTGTGGAGTCGGTTCCAACTCATAGCGACCCTATACAGGGTTTCCGAGGCTGTAAATCTTTATGGGAGCAGAAGGCCTCATCTGGTAGTTTCAAACTGCTGACCTTGCAGTTCGCAGCCTGATTCATACCCACTACCCTACCAGAGGTCCTTATTAAAGACTGTAATAGAGACAATATAGATTAGTGGTTGTTTAGGTCTAGGTGAGGATAAGTAGTTCCTGGTTGGTATAAATGATCGACAAGTGTGACTGCTAACAGAAAGGTTGGAGGTTTGAGTCTACCCAGAAACATTTCAGAAGAAAGGCCTGACAATCTACTTCTAAAACATTGGCCATTGGGAACCTTGTGGAGCACAGTTCTACTCAGACATGAGCGGCCATGAGTTGGAATGGATGCAGCATGAACTAGTTAGTACTGGTAGGAATGGGGCTGGGGCTTGGGGTGGAGCTACTAAATTATGAGCAGTGTTTGAGGTGATGGAAATGTTCTGAAATTAATTGTAGTGGTGGTAGCACATATCTGGTAATATATTAAAAATCATTAAGTTTTATACTTTGAATGGGTGAATTGTATGGTGTTATGAATCATATTTTAATAAAGATGTTCAATAAAAATAAAAATGATTTAAAAGGGGACAAAATACCAGTGATATAGCTGCCAGTATAACAGCAACACACAAGCCACCACAGTACAACAAACTGCCAGACGAGTGGAATCCCATTAGAAAATAGTGCATATTTTGTTTCTTGATATTTTCATGTTGCAATCCTCTCAATGTAACCAACAATTTCTACTTCCTCCTTGAATTCTGTTGACATTCATCCATTTTTCCCATCCCTTCCTGCCTTCCAAACTTTGTTTTTGGACAAAAGCTGTCCTTTTGGTCTTGTATAGTTCTGAGGAACACATTTCTTATAGATGTTGTTATTCATCTTATAGGCATGTGCATTGTTTGGCTGAAAGGTGATGTCCAGGGTGGGTTCAATATCAGGTTTGAAGTGTGTCTAAGGGCCAATTTCTTGGGTGTTCCACTAGTGTCTATTAGACCAGTAAGTCTGGTCTTTATGACTTAAAATTTTGTATTATATCTTTTCCCTATTCTGGTTAGGATCTTCTTTTGTAATACTGATCAGAATGGATGCTCCTGTTTTTTTCCCCTAAGAATTCTGTGGTTTTAGCCTACACATTTAGGTCCTTAACCTGTTTTGAATTTGTTTTTGTGTATGATGTGAGACATGGATTATGAAGAATAATTTTAAAGAAATGGATAAATCATTGAATCATCAAAAATTTCACCTTTTTCCCTAGAAATTATTTGAATACTTAAACTTTATACTTTTATTTCTGTAATACCATTTACAGTTTAAGAATGATTATTGTTTAAACTAAATATTATGAATATGCTATTGTAGGATAATTATGATGAATCTTGGTTGGAACCATTTTAGATAAATGATATGTAATTCTTTTAGTAACTGCTTTATGTTAAAATATAAACATTTTGTTAGTTATATATTATAGAGATTATAGAAAACTAGTTTGATTTCAGTAGTTTCATTAATGAAAGGGCATCCTTAATTTTTTGATACATTCTGGTGTTTGTGGTGATGGGCTACTAATTATTTTGAAGTTTAAATGAGATGGGCAATGGAATAATTAGGTGATATATGTTCTTTTTATAATACAGATCAATCCATAATGGATGTTTTGAAACATAAAAGTTTCCTAGAAGAACTATTGTTTTGGACTATAAAGTATGAATTTCCTCAGAAAATGGTAACTTTCTTACTCAACATGCTTCCAGATCAAGAGTATAAGGTATCTAAATTTTGTCCTGTTTTATTTTTTTTACCTTTTTATTACTACTGTTGATACATTTCTCAGCTGTGGCTCATTATAGATCTGAAGGTGTGGTGCTGTGGGTTAATGCACTGGACTGTGCAAAGTCACTTTGAGCTGCAAGGTTGGTGGTTCAAGCTCACTGGCTGTTCTTCGGAAACCTTATACAGGGTTGCTGTGGGTCAGAGCAGACTCGATGGCACTTAACAATAACACTACAGAAGGGCATTAACTTCCTCTGTTGTCCACATGGTATTTGCATAAAAGCACTGTATAGTCATTCTGAGGCAGAGCAGCATCACTGAGCACAATTCAGAAAATTGCCTTCAACATATAACTTTGTTTCAAGAGATGCTAGTGAATAAAAGTTAAAAACATGAAGTTATAGGGTGATATGAGAATGTTTAATGGAGGGGAACTGAATTTAGATTGTGGCTTTAGGTATTTCAAAAGCATGGACTTAGTAGCTACTGTGCATATTATTGACTCAGGTACAAATATACATAGGTGGAATCTTTAGTCCTGAAAGGTCGGCATAAACCTGGTACCACCCTATGTTGTTGTTGTTCCGACTCATAGCCACCCTATATAAGGTTTCTGAGGAGCAATTGGTGGGTTTGAACTGGTCACCTCGTGGTTCACATTTTATAGCACCACAGTTATGGCAAAAAGACACAGCTTAGTGCGTGAGAAGAAAATATAGCATGCTGTTATTCTTTCCATGTTATAGTTAGTAAAGCTTTTTTAAGAGTCATACTTTAGGAGCGCCATTGTTTTGCATGTACTTTTTCACCTGTTAGAGAAAGAAAGAAAATGTATGTGTTACAAAGAATAGAAATAGTGTAAAATATAAGAGTAATTGATTCATTTGTTGTTTAGTTATATGAAATCTTCTGTGATGGTTAGCTGAGACTTAGTAAGTTAGTAAATTGACATATTTGTGAGCAAGAGAAAAACTTACATACTTAAATCATGGTATTGTAATTGCTTACTAATCTAAAATGCCTACTATTTTTTTAACTGTCAAAGAATTTTGTTAATATTCTCCCATATTGAAATTATGGCTTAAGACTTTTGTCATCATTGGAATTAGGTATTTAGTTACTTTGAAAATTATCACAAGCTTATAGCTTTAAAATGTTGATGTAATAAATTTGAAAATATTTTATACAATTCAAAATTAAATTGTGTTTTTTTTTTCCTTCTATTTAAAAAATTTTACAGGTTGCTTTTACAAAAACTTTTGTTCAGCATTATGCTTTCATTATGAAAACACTGAAGAAAAGTCATGAATCAGATACAATGTCTAACAGAATTGTGCATATTAGTGTTCAGTTATTCAGCAATGAGGAGCTAGCCAGACAGGTAACAGAAGAATGTCAGCTGCTGGATATTATGGTCACTGTATTATTATACATGATGGAAAGTTGCCTTATTAAAAGTGAGCTACAAGGTAAACTAAGAATTATTTTCACTAGTTCTATTATTAATATACTTAGTATGACTAGCACTAAAACTCCTTATGTGCTTAATATTTTTAAATATTAAAAATATATATTTCTTAAAGAAATTTTAGAAAATTTTCAGCAAAATTTAAATAAAAAGTTAAAATTATTCATAGTTTTGTCATTCACAGGTAACTGCTATTAACATTTTGATGGTTTTCTTTTTATCTTTTTATTAATGTGAGTATATTTATAGATACAAATAACATATATTTTTTAAATTAAGCCAAAGTATTACCATAGTATACATTACAAGAACATGTTTTTTTAATGATTGCTGGCTTTAAGGTCATATGATATACCATAATTTATTAATAATTTTCATATTAAAACACTTTTTTTACATGCTTATATAATTAAAAAGTTATAATAAACTGAATTATTTGTGTTCCTTGAGATCTTTGATTTTCTTTTTTGTGCCCATTATATAGTTGATATTCCCCTAACTGCCATATTTCTAGTACTTCCTTCCTTTTTCCTTTCTCTGTGGTCTTTATTTTAACTTTACCTCCCTTTAATAATTTATTATTTAAATGTTTGCTATATAATAGACACTGTGTTAAATATTCTTTATATGTAGTCTCATTTAGGCTACTCAACAACTCTCTTAGGTTGGTATTATCATTCTCACTTTCAAGATGAGTAAAGTTGGGAATTAAGAACTTAAGTCATTAGTTTCAACTAGTAAATGAGAGCCAGGAAAAGCGTCATGCCTTCAGAACCTTTGTTCTTAATCATGATATAGTCAAGCTTATATTATTGGGACTGTGACTTCAATTGTTGGCACTTATAGCTAAACTTTAAAACGAAATATAAGGACCGTTTTATTTTCTTTGGGGAAAAAAATAAAAACAAACAATATTGAGCCTTGCCTTATTCTACTACTGCCTGTTTGTCTATACCAAATCTTATTTTCTTTTTATATGAATAATCAATTTCTTCTCAGATATGACACCATATCATGAAAATTGATGTGCGTTCACTGTAGAGCAAATGCCTTATACGAGGGTTTTCACAAAGTTTGTGGAAAATTCCATTATCTTTAAGTCCATATTTCCACAAACGTTTTGAAGTCTTCTTGTGTATTTTTTGTTGCTGTTAGGTGCCGTCGAGTCGGTATCGACTCATAGCGACCTTATGCACAGCAGAACGAAACCCTGCCCAATTCTGGGCCAACCTCACTATTGTTGCCACACTTGAGTCCATCGATGCTGCCACCTGGCCAGTCCAGTCTCGTTGGGAGTCTTCCTCTTTTTCTCTGATCCTCCACCCTACCAAACATGATATCCTTCTCCAGCAACTGGTCCCACCTGACAATATGTCTGAAGTATTAGAGAGGAAGTTTGGCCATCCTGGCATCCAAGAAGCACACTGGCTGCACTTCTTCCAACACAGATCTGTTGGTTCTTCTGGCAGCCCATGACACTTTCAATATTCTTCTCCAACACCAGAACTCCAAAGCATCAGTTCTTCTACAGTCTTCCTCATTCACTGGTCAGCTTTCGCATGCTTATGAGGTTATTGAAAATACCATGGCTTGGGTCAGGCGCACCTTAGTTCTCAAGCTGACATATTTGCTTTTCAACAAATCTGCTGACATAAGGTCTTGTGCAGCAGATTTGCCTAATGCAATATGTCATTTGATTTCTTGACTGCTGCTTGCGTGAGTGTTGATAGTTGATCCAAGAAGAATGAAGTCCTTGACTACTTCAATCTTTTCTCTGTTGATAAGAATGTTGTTTATTGGTCCATCGGTGAGGACTTTTGTTTTCTTTACATTGAGATGCAATCCATAGCGAAAGGTGTGCTCTTTGATCTTCATCAGTAAATGTTTTAAGTCCTCTTCACTTTCAGCAAGCAAGGTTGTATCATCTGCATATTGCAGGTTGCTGATGAGTCTTCCTCCAATCCTGATGCCACGTTTTTCTTCATTTAACCCAGCTTTTCAGATTATTCACTCATCTGTCAGTTTGTTGTACTCTGGTGGCTTATGAGTTGCTGTGATCTGAAAGCTATGCCACAGGTATTTTAAATACCAGCAGGGTCACCCACGGTGGACAGGTTTCAGATGAGCTTCCAGACGTAGACAGACTAGGAAGAAGGAGTGACGAACTACTTCTGAACATTTAGTCACTGAAAACCTTTTGAATATCCTCGTACATAAGAGCTAGTTATGATAGCTGCCATCTTTTGAACAATCTATAGTCCAGACTTTTTTTTTTTTTAAATCAACTCTTTATATACATTATATCATTTAACCTTAAATACTCCTTTGAAGCAGATATTGTTATTTCTCTTTTATAGATGAGGCAACTGTGGCTTAGGGAGTTAAAAATCAGTGGTCTATAGTTTTATAGCTGTAAGGTCAGGCTGAGCATCTAGTATCAATACCTGTACCTGGATTCAGAAAGTATGTGGAATGAAGGGATATCTCTGCTGATGCCATATGGATCTTGGCTGAAAGCAGAAAATACTAGAAAGATGTTTGCTTGTGCTTTATTGACTATGCAAAGGCATTTTATTGTGTGCGTAGACCAAGAAGCAGTTGTTAGACTAGAACATGGGGATCCCGAATGGTTTAAAGTCAGGAAAGGTGTGTGCCAAGGTTGTATCCTTTCACTGTACATATTCAGTCTGTATGCTGAACAAATGATAGAGAAGATAGATTATATGAAGAAGAATGTTCAGGATTGGAGGAGGCGTCATTAACCTGTGATTTAAAGTCCTGGTGTGGCACTGTGGGTTAATGCCCTGGACTGCAAAGTCTGTTTGAGCCGCAAGGTCGGCGGTTCAAGCTCATCAGCCGTTCCTGTGAAACCCTATACAGGGTTGCTGTGGGTCCGAACTGGCTTGACAGCAATTAACAACAACAATATAAAGATGAAACAATCCTGCTTGCTGAAAATGAATAGGACTTTAAATACGTACTGAAGATGAAGATTGAAGCCGTCAGTATGGATTGCACCTGACTAAAAAGAAAATGAAAATCCTCACAAATGGGCCAATAAATAACATCATGATAAATGGAGAAAAGATTGAAATTGCCAAAGACTTCACTTTGCTTGGATCTACAACCAACAATCATGGAAACAGCAGTCAGGAAATAAAAATGATGTATTGTACTACGCAAATGTGCCACGAAATACCTCTTTAAAGATCTTTGAGAATCTTATGCAACAGTTTTCCTATGTATGGTAGGGTTGCTATGAGTTTGTACCACTTGACAGCAGTAAGTTTTTTAAATTCCTTTGAAAAGAATCTGAAGTCTTTTCTTTTGATTGCGTGGTTTGGCTGTGCTTATTATATAGTAGTTGATCTTCAAGAAAGATTATATGGGAAAAAGATGTGTGAGTCTCCCTCCCATTTTTTCTATATTACCAAACCAAACCAAACCCACTGCCACAGAGCTGATTCCGACTTATAGGGTCCCCATAGGACAGGGTAGAACTGCTCTACAGGGTTCTTGAAGCTATAAATGTTTACAAAAACTGATGCTTAATCTTTCTTCCACAGAGCAAGTGGCAAATTCTAGCTGCCACCAGCCTTTAAGTTAGCAGCCTAACACTTTAACACCAGCACTTCTTTTTTTTTTTTTTTAATAAATGTTTTATCATGAATTGTGTGATAGTCTACATGGGAGAACATTAGTTTTACATTCATTCTGTTATCTGTCGTTTCATTGGCATAGTTACCATCCCGTCCATGCATTCTCACCCAACCAAAGGGTGTACCCTGCAAGCCTACACCCCACCACAGTCCTGAGCCCCTTTCCCTCTCTGGATCCTGAGTCCCCAGCCACACCATCTCTTGATGTCGTCTTCTCTGCCTCCATCTCAGGCCTCACTGCTTCTCTGGGTAGGATCCCGCTCTCCGCTCTTCTCCATTGATGGTCCCAGGGTCCTCAGCTCCTAGACTTACTTCCCTGGCTGTCCTGCCGTACTGGCAGCTCCAGCACTTCTTTTTCACTGAATAATTTTTTTTTAAGTGGCAAAACATATCACAAAATATTTGCTGTTTTAATCTTTTATTGTGGTAAAAATATACAATGAAACATTTGTCATTTAGCCACTTTTTGGTATATAAATCATTTACATTAATTACACTCATCATATTGTATTACCACCAGCACTATCCATTGACAAATATTTTCATCAGCTTTAACAGAAACTCAGTCCTCCTTAAGCATTAATTCACACTTCTTTCCCCCACTTCCGGTTAATAGAAACCAAGCTATTGCCATCTAGTCACTTCCAGCTTTTGGCAACCCCATGTGTTAGACAGTAGAAGTAAGCTTCATAGGGTTTTCTTGGCTAAGGACACCATTTTTCCAGCCTCTCTTTGTCTAGACAATGTTACAAAGCTCTTTTAGGGCTCTGAGAAGTGTTTACAGGGCACACCACTCTACCATAAACCTCAGCCTAAAACTACTTGGTTCCAGGTTCATGGGACAGCAAACATAGCTCCCTCAACTAAGTGCCTGGAGGCACCCCACTCTGCAAGCCAGTCTCCTGTCCACAGTCACTCAGCTGTGCTTGCTCCATAGGCTGGGAACCCACTGCTGTGTCTCGTGTTCTGGTTTTTGGATCTGCTGCTGCTGCTCCTTTGCCACTCCTCTGGTGTCATAGCTTTCTGTCCCTTGGTTGGAGAGGTTCGATGTGCAGGGATTTGGGGGTTCAAATAATGTGCTTCACTCATGGTCTTTGTTGGTAGTAAGTTCCTGTCCTGCTTTTGAGATGATTCATTTTAAAACTAATATTAGAGTTCCAAGTGTTTACAATTACAGTTAAATCATAACAATCACAACTAAATCATAACATCCTATCAGCATCTTCTCTCACCTTATTTTACTCATACCCATCTGGAAAAAGTTATTTGGTGGGAATTACAAGGACAATGAGCAGAAGAACCATATGAATTGACTGCACTGTAGTTTGGTTTTGGGTTTTCTGACTAAAACACCATTTCCTACCTAGAGCTCTATCTACCCCCAGTTTATCTGAGTAATTAGTGTTAGTGGTTATGAATAGGTCTTCTAACCTCAGGGTCGGGAGTTGGAAACTACCAGTGGTTCCACGGGAGAAAGATAAAGCTTTCTGCTCCAGTAAAGATTTACAACTTCAGAAATGCTATACAGAGCCGCTATGAGTCGGGGGAACCAACTCCACGGTACATCACCACCACCACCACTTCATTCTGTAGATTTCAATTTAGATATCACTTCCTCAAGGAAATCATTTTTCTGAATTCTAGATGAGATTACTTATTCTTGTGGTGCCCTGTAGTACTTTTTCTATTGGAATCCTTATCATTCTTTGTCTTCTTAGAGATTAATCTCAGGGGAGAGAGACTATATATTTATTTACCTCTCTGGAGTTTAGTGAAATCTGTGACCCTCAGTAGGTGGTCAGTAAATACTTGTTGAGTGAATCTCATTTAACACTGTATCATTCTTCTCTAAATCTGTAGTGAAGAATGAACAATTTGGGTAAAAATAGAAGTCTTAATCATTTTATTTTAGTAAGGTTTCAAGCATTTTTCACAAGAACAGTAGTATTTAAAGCAGTGTCAGAAAAAGAGTGAATTTGATTAATTCTGCTTATTCATCCTCTGGTTTCAGTTAACTAGCCCAATAACAGAACCTTTTTTCCCTGTGACCTCAACATCTCTTAAGTATTTTTCTGTCAACTCTTAGTGTCTCACCAGTTCATAGTCGCAGTACACCCACTCCTCACTCATTGGCTGTCTCATCCAAAATTCTGCATTTACAACAACAGTAAGAAACCTATTGATTTTTTACATTAGCAACATACATTCGCCGAGGTGTGAGGTGAGAGTGACACTGGTTGAGGTTCTGTTTCAGCTTGGCTGGGCCATGAGTCTCGGTGGTTTGGCAGTTATGTAACGATGTGGCCATCCTCAATTTTCAAATAATGCTGAGTTTTGCACAACAGCCTGACTTTTGGAATATAACTATGTTGATAAGGAAGGAGAGTGTATAATTGCTTTTCAGAATCTCAGACTGAATAGTTTATAAAAGACTAAATTGCTACTCATTAAAGAATGATAAACATACCTTACAAAACATTTAATTTTAATTTATAACACAGAAATGCATGTTATTTTTGGGTAAAGCATTTTTAGCGTATGTTTTCCATATTTTTATTTTATGAGAGTAAGTCAGGAGGTATTGCTACTGGGGTTCCAGTTCATACATGCACAAATTTATTCCAAACAAAATGTGTTTAAACAAATCTCTGCCATCATGGGTTGGCTGTAAACAGGTTCTTTCAGTAATACGCTTGCCTTAGTATTGTTCGAGTGCCTGATCATAAAGGTCCAATGAAAACACTGGCTTCCAAGGGAATCTGCTGGACTAGTGAAATTCAAGGCAGAGAGGTCAGTTCAGAAGGTATGGTGACTTTTTTGGGATGTCAAAGGGATAATCTTGATAGGTTTTCTTAAAGGATGCAGTGTGATCATGGAGGCTTATTATGAAGAAGTCTAAAGAAAATTAAAAGCACACTGGTGAGAAAAAGGACAGAAAAATTGCACTGTTTTCCATCACAATAGTGAACCTGCTCAATCTTGGAGAGGGTAGCAAGGCTGTCCTATGAGAATTTAATTGGGAAACTTTACCTCATCTTCCCTTCAGATCTGTTCTTGCCCCTTCATATTTCTTTTTCCTCCCTAAACTCAAAGAACATTTAAAAAAGCAACACTATCTGAGTTCTCTGAGGATGCCAAAACTGCTATTGATGTGGTGTAAATCAAAGAGCACAGAACTCTTTGAGGAAGGGTTATTGTTGTTGTTAAGTGCTATTGAGTCAGTTCCAACTTATGGGCCCTGAATAGGGTCTCTGAGGAGTGGCTGGTGACCTTGAACTGCAGACCTGGCAGTTCAGTGTGACCTTGCAGTCCAGTGCATTAACCTGCAGCACCATACCAGGACAGAAATTCCACCTTCAGAAGTGTATAGCTCTAGATGGAGGATATGTTGAAAAACAATAACATTTTGACATTTTCGTTTAATAAAGCTTTCCATAGTTTTGTAGCAATATATTTTGACTTACCCTTGCATGTGCCCCATCTGTAAAGCATCAACTATGAATTTGTTTCATTTTCTTTAGAGTGAAGATATTAAGATCTTTGTGAAGTAATTCTCAGTATAAAAATCTTTCCAGACTTTTTAATTTTGCTCCTCCAAAATATTTTAGCATTTTTAAAAGGTACTTTGTAAAACATTTCATCCAGCTTTTGTAATAACTGTGCATTCATCTTTATCAACCTCTATGCTTTTAATTTAAGGAGCTCTGGTAGCATAGTGGTTATGAATCGGGCTGCTAACCTCAGGGTCAGCAGTTCGAAACTACCAGCTGTTCCGTGGGAGAAAGATAAGGCGTTTTGCTCCCGTAAAGATTTACAGCCTTGGAAACCCTGTACAGGGTCGTTATGAGTCGGAACCGACTCCACGGCACATAACAACAACAACAACATACTTTTAGTTTAAATTTTATAAATATAGTAAAAAGCACATTGGCTTGAAGAAAGGTAAAAAGTGACTCTGGGTCACCATATGAACTCTTTATTTAGCTGGGTACTAGAGAATAGGCTCCTCACTTCAAACATTTGGTGTGCTATGGCTATTAGTGTGTTTTACAGTGGGAGCAGAGGATTTTTAATCCAGGAAACCAGTTATTTGGAAAAGGTTAAGAGAGCTAATGTATATATTATAATAATTTTTATAGTAAAGACTTAAATTATAATTTCCCCAACAATATATTTAATACTCTCCAACAGTATATTTAAACTTTAAACTTAAGACCAAGAAGTTTATCGGGTTTTGTTCTTTCATCTTTGGAAAAATGTATTTGTTAAAAATTTTTATCTAATTTGAGTAGAAAAAGCAATAAAATAAGTATCATTTGATAATATAAACAGGGACTAACCTAGGGATAAATATATTTTAATGCTTGAAACTTGAAAATACTGTGCTTTTAGATTAAAATACTGTTTTATAAACAAAGCTAGCTCAGTTTTATCATGTGTTAATAACTAATGACGTAAGTGCTTTATGTTTAACATTACTTCATTTAATTCTTTTCAGATTTGTGGGGTTGTTTTTCCTTTTTCGTTTTACAGCTGTGGAAATGGATTTAAGAGGCTAAGGAATAATGTTAGCTTTCTACCTCTTAAGTGGCAAGTTGGGGTTTGAACTAAGGTGTTACTGATTCTAGAGTTCACACTGTTCTGTTGTGTTGATAAAAAAAAATTATTTCGAATTAATTTATTTTGGGATGTGTGTGTCTTTTTTAGATGAAGAAAATAGTTTACATGTGGTAGTGAACTGTGGAGAAGCATTACTGAAGAATAATACTTACTGGCCTCTTGTTAGTGATTTTATTAATATTCTTTCGCATCAAAGTGTGGCAAAGAGATTTCTTGAGGACCATGGTTTGTTAGTTACATGGATGAACTTTGTGTCATTCTTTCAAGGTATGAAATTAAAATATTTATGTTAATTGTTTTCATTTGCAAAATGCCTAATATTGAATTATTGAATACTAATTAAAATATAATAGCACATCATTCAGGTTACATGTTCATGGCCTCATTTAAATTGATATTTGTAAGTACTTTCATAATATCTTCATGGAAACATACTAGATAGAAAAGATATTAAGTTATTCAAAGGAAACAGCAGAGTAAGTCTTAAAGTATTTTAAACTGTTAATCTAGAAATATCTATTCTCCAAGAAAGGTCCATAAAACTTTTATAAAAATTCCAACTTAACATCAGTTAAAATAGTTTTGACTTTATTATTTTGAAATATTTAATGATATTACTAAGAGACAATTCTTCAGTGTTTCTAAGAAAACCTAGTTTTTAAAGAATTACCAGATTATTTCATTTAAAATAATTTACTTCTCTGTAACTGTATTATATATGCCATTTGTGTGCATTATATGTGTTTGGTGCTAGAAAGAATTTTACATGATTTTTAATCTGAATACTTACTTCCATCTAGCAAGGTTTATGTTTGCTTTAAATTTTGAAAGGTATGAATTTAAACAAGCGAGAGCTAAATGAGCATGTGGAATTTGAGTCTCAGACCTACTATGCTGCCTTTGCTGCTGAACTTGAGGCCTGTGCACAGCCAATGTGGGGGCTCTTGTCACATTGTAAAGTAAGGGTATGTTGAACATATTTTTGTTAACATCTGTGTAACTTTTAAAATAGTTAAGAGCAGTTTTGTGAAAACATTGGTTCATTCATATATATATAATCATGTGTAATGTTTAATTTTGCTTCAGATTGAATTTAATGTTGTGAAAGCTGGCCTGAGACTGTAATTATTATTCTTAGCCAGGTTGGAATTCATTTATATTATAAGATCTTTCCACCCTGCCTATATTGCAGATCCTCTTTAGAACTTCGTAAGTCTTCACATTCATCTTTATTGTTTCATTTCACCCATGTCAGTTGTTTAATGTTTCTTATCTTTTAAGGAATCTTTAAGTGTAAACTCAATTAAGTTTACACTTTTAGATTCCAAGTAAAAAATTAGTGCAAATTTCACAGTTTCTAATCTTTGCAAAAAGGTCTAAAGAGTAGCACAGCAACAACATAGATCCTCGTAATTAGTTAAACAATGTTCACTATAATTGCTTGTATACGAGGGTAAGTCGGAAAAGTATTGCATCAAAATCACAGAAACCTTCAGTAAACAATATCAAAATGTGAAAGCTATTGTTTCTGACATAGCCTTCATCTAGTTCTGCATACTTCTGAAGGCAGTGTTTTCATCTCTCTAACCCGGGTATGTTACTCTGAGTTAATGCGTTGGACTGCAAAGTTGTTTTGAACCACAAGGTTGGCTGTTTAAGCTCACCAGTTGTTCCTCAGAAACCCTATGCAGGGTTGCTATTGGTCGGTAATAACTCGATGGCACTTAACAACAACAACCTTCCCCAAGTATTTCTGCACTATTTGATTTACACCATGTCAAAATGACAGTTTTGGCATCCTCAAAGGAATCAAATCATGTTCCTTTTCAAAGTTCTTTGAGTTTCAGGGAAACAGTAGTCTGAAGGGGGACGATAAGGACTGTAGGGGATATATCGAGTAAGGTTTCCCATTGAAATTTTGTAGGACAACCCTTGTTGTCCTTGAAGAATGAGAAGGTGCACTGTAGTGATGGACTAATATTCCTCAGCACAGTTTTCGCCAGGCCCTTTTCACCAATGAATTTTCAGTTTTCTTTAAACTTTTCAGTCCTGTGTCCTTCGAGAAAAACAAAACACAAGGCTGATTTTAGAATCCCCAAACAGTTACCATAATCTTGGAACCTCTCTGCCTTGAATATCAAATAGCCCAGCAGGTGCCCTCAGAAGCCACTCTTTTGATTGGACATTTTTTCTTTTTAAGACACCCTAAGGAGACTAAGACAAGTGTGTTGCTGAGAGTACTTGTTTGTAGCCATCCAGTGATCACAGAGACATGTCTAAATATATGTATGAACTGGAACCTTAGTAGCAAGTCTGTTTGACTTTCCCTGTATTTAAGAAAATGCACTGGACCGCAAGATCGGTTTGAACCCCAAAGTTAGCAGTTCAAACTCACCAGCCACTCCTTGAAAACCCTTACAGGGTCGCTGTGAGTTGGAACTGACTCCATGGCATGTAACAACAGCAACATAGTGGCACAGTGGTTAAATGTTCAGCTATTAACTGAAAGGTCAGTGTTTTGATCTCACCATTCAACTCCATGGGAGAAAGATATCGATAGTTTTCTTTTGTGAATATTTATAGCCTTAGAAGCCCTATAGGGATGTTCTGTGCTGTCCTATAGGATCTTTATGAGTTAGAGTCAACTCAACGACAGTGAGTTTTTATACAGATATATATTTCACTTTTACATTGTAAAGCTTTGGTTTTTTTTTGGTCTCTGGAATCCATGGACAATCCAGAAAAGTGGAATCCTCTGACCCTACTAAACTGAAGGCTTAAAGAGTTTTTTATATGCATCCTTTGAAGCTTGCTTAACCTGTCCTAGTATAAAACGTACATGGTGGAGGCATCATCTGACCTCTTTTTACTCACCAGGGGGTGAGTGAACAATCAAATTCTACGTCAGCTCAAGGCTAGTTCTTATGGGGCTGAGACATAGCCTCCACCCTTTAACCTTCTTTGGCAACTCCAACAGCAGCTGTTCCTCTTACAGTATTCTCTACTTCTCATCTGGGTTTGATAATTTGTTGCAATGGCCACAGAGAATTTACACACCATACTCACAGTTAGGGGATTTATCAGGAAATTAAACATTTCAAGTCCAGAAATGCTTAAGGACACAATTAAGTTGCATAATCACTATCTGGTGATAATTTAAAGCTATTGCTTGTTGTTGTTAGGTACCATTGAGTCAGTAATGACTCATAGCGACCCTATGCACAACAGAACGAAACACTGCCCAATCCTGGGCCAACCTCACAATTATTGTAATGCTTGAGCCCATTGATGCTGCCATTTTGCCATTCCAGCTCGTTGGGGGTCTTCCTCTTTTTCTCTGACCCTCCTCCTTACCAAACATGATATCCTTTTCCAGCGACTGGTCCTTCCTGACAATATGTCTGAAGTATGAGAAAGGAAGATTGGCCATCTTGGCCACCAAGAAGCACTCTGGCTGTACTTCTTCCAACACAGATCTGTTGGTTCTTTTGGCAGCCCATAGCACTTTCACTATTCTCCTCCAACACCATAACTCAAAAGCATCAATTCTTCTATGGTTTTCCTTATTCACTGTCCAGCTTTTGCATGCATATGAGATTATTGAAAATACCATGGCTTGGGTCAGGAGCACCTTAGTCCTAAAGCTGACATCTTTGCTCTTCAACACTTTAAAAAGGTTTTGTGCAGCAGATTTGCCTAATGCAATACGTTGTTTGATTTCTTGACTGCTGCTTCCATGAGTGTTGATAGTTGATCCAAGAATGAAGTCATTGACAACTTCAATCTTTTCTTCTTTGATAAGAATGTTGTTTATTGGTCCAGTGGTGAGGAGTTTTGTTTTCTTTGCATTGAGATGCAATCCATACTGAAGGCTGTCCTCTTTGATCTTCATCAGTGAATATTTTAAGTCTTCTTTACTTTCAGTAAGCAAGGTTGTATCATCTGCATATTGCAGGTTGTTAATGAGTCTTCCTCCAATCCTGATGCCATGTTTTTCTTCATGTAATCCAGCTTCTCGGATTATTTGCTCAGCATATAGATTGAATAAGTATGGTGAAAGAATGCAACTCCGTCGCATACCTCTCTTAATCTTAAACCATTCAGTGTTCCCATGTTCTGTTTGAACAACTGCCTCTTGTTCCATGTACAGATTCCTCATGAGCACAATTAAGTGTTCCGGAATACTCATACTTTGCAATGTTGTCCATAGTTTATCATGATCCACACAGTTGAAAGCTTTTGTGTAGTCAATAAAGCACAGGTAAACATCTTTCAGACTTGCTAAAACTTGACTCTGGTTTCGACTTCTTTTTTGGAACACTTATTAAGCAGAGTGCTGGAATATTTCATGTACATTATCTAATTTACTTCATAATAGTATTAGGAGGTAGTTCCATGCCTACCTCTGGTGGTGGATTTGTCAATTCCGATTCATAGTGTCCTGTGTAGGTTTTCAGGACTGTAAATCTTTATAGAAGCAGAAAGACTCATCATTTGCCCAAGGAATGACTGGTAGATTTGAACTGCTAATGTAGCAATCTCCTTATGCCTTACCTTTACACAAAGAGAAACTGAGATTAAACATAAATAATTTGCTCAGTGTCATAGAACCAATAAGAAGTAAGTTAGCATGCATTCTGACTTTTCTGGATGTGAGTTGTAGTGTTGGAGAGATAGGAGAGCGATGATCTCAACATCATTATTTAATATGCTGCATTTAGGAAATTGAATTAATTGATCACCTTGTTACAGATGTTAGATACCCACTATCTAGTTGTTTTTCTGATGGGTTGTAATATAAATGGAATTGTTTTCTTAATTTCATTTTCAGATTGTTAATTGCTACTGTATACAATTACAGTTGATTTTGTCTTTGTCTGTTGATCTTGTATCTTGCAACCTTGCTGCATTTGTTTATTAGCTGTAATAATTTGTGTGTATGTGTATTCTTTAGGATTTTCTATATAGAAGAGTATATCATTGGTGAATAGATAGGCTTTTATTTCTTTTTATTCCTTACCTAACTGCTCTGACTAGAACTTGCAGTATAGTGTTGAATAGAAATGGTGAGAGTGGGCATCCTTATCCTGTTCCTGATCTTAGGTGGCAAGCTTTTTGTCTTTCACTATTAAGTATGTTTGCTGTGAGTTTTTAATAGGTGCCAATTATCAGGCTGTAAAAGTTTCCTGCAATTCCTAGTTTGAGTGGTGTTTTTTTTGTTTTGTTTTGTTTTTTTATCAGTAAAGGTGTTGGAGTTTTCCAAATGTTGTTTCTGCATTATTGAAATGATTGTTATTTTTTTCTCACGTTGTTCTGTTAATATGGTGCATTAACATTATATCTATTGATTTTCATCCCCAAACCAGTTTTGCCCTAAAATGGGCTAACAAATTCATATTTGAAGCTAGCATAGTGGGTACTACCTGCATAGCTGTTTTGCAGGGAACAGGACCCCACTTCATACCAGGTGACTAGGAGTGCTATTTGGTCTGCGATTGTCTTCCTCAGGCTACGTGGTTTCTCCCAGCCTCTGTGTAAGTAATTAGGAGCTCTGTTGTCAATCAGGGGAGCCAGGTGCTGTCTCACTCTAATAGAGTTGCTGACTCCGAAGCACCTCCCCTTAGGCCATTTCATTGCTACTCCCCTCTTGTAGGCAGAGGTTGGGAGTGGGGACAGCCCGCCGGGTGGGAAGGCTTATTGTCACATATTTTAGTTTTATTTTTTGGCAGGCCCCATTACTGAATTTGCATTATTCTGTAATAGAGGAATTCCCTTTCCCCCTCCTCTCTAGCAGCCTAATGAAGCATGGCTGAACAAGATTGAGGACTTTGTAACCATCATTTTCATCCTCTGAGGGGAATTAAAGGTATAAGTTGAAGATCAGCTGAAAGTGACATACAGGGGCCAGCTTGGCTAATAGTCACCTGGTGGCCAAATTCAGGTGCTTATTGAAAGGTTGTTGTCTCCTGACCAAGAGATTTGTGTGACCCACAGTTTAGAGAATTTATAATATTTTTTGGATTTCTTAAAATAGACAGCTTGATCAATTTTCAGGAATATATCAGATGTTATTAAGTGTCGAGTCTGTTCTACTTCATAATGACCCTGTGTAAGGTTTCCAAGAAGCAGTTGGGAGCTTGAACTGCTGACCTTGTGGTTAGCAGTCTACTGCTTGTCCTACAGCTCTACACTAGGACTCCAATATGATGGTGGTGGTTATGTGCTGTGGAGTCGGTTCTGACTTATAGTGACCTTGTATAGGGTTTCCGAGGCTGCCTATCTTTATGAGAACAGAAAGATAAAACCTTATCTTTCGCCTGCTGAATGGCTGGTAGTTTTGAACTGCTGACCTTGAGGTTAGCAGCCTGACTCATAACCACTATCCTAAATATATAAAAGGTATCATATGTATACTTTAAATATCACAATCCTCAGAGACTATCACAGGCTGTTACAGTTAGTCTGTGAAAGGATGATTTATTGAAATGGCAAATATAGAAGTTATCTTGAAATTGTATGTTGTTGTTGTCGTAAAGTGCCGTCGAGTCGGTTCTGACCCATAGCGACCCTGAACAGGGTTTCCGAGGCTGTAAATCTTTACGGGAGCAGAAAGCCTGCCTCATCTTTCTCCCGCTGAGCAGCTGGTAGTTTTGAACTGCTGACCTTGCAGTTTGCAGCCCGATTCGTAACCACTACACTACCAGATATAGTTAATTGCTATGTATTATGTATAATCTGAAGTTGAAAATATATGCTTATAGATTATAAAATTGATATAACTTATTCTAGGAAACTCAAGAATATACGCGAAATGTTGTTAGATACTGCCTTGAAGCGCTGCAAGACTGGTTTGATGCTATTAACTTCGTAGATGAGGTAAATATATTTTTTTGATATGTGTAAAATATTTAAGGAAATAAGTGTTAGATCTCATTTGACATTGAAATTAAGGATGAGAAAAGGGAAAGAAGTCAGAATGTTCATATTAGGCTTTAAAAAAGGAAAAGTGGAAAGAGGAGATAGTTCCTTGGTATTTTGAAGATTCCATAACTCAGTACTCATATGATTGTTTCCTAGAGAAGAAGGGCACACTCTCTTGTTCTGTTAGCAAATGTGTATCTGTATGTCTCAAGGAGCCAGCTGTATCTTTTAAAACCTTCTTTGAACTTTTGTAAAATCTTTGACTTACAGAGTTTTCTTTGTTTATTCCAGCCAGCACCTAACCAAGTCACTTTTCATCTGCCACTGCATCGCTACTATGCTATGTTTTTGAGTAAGGTAAGTTTGGTCATTAAACAAGTCTTTGGGGTTTTTTTTTTTTTTCTTTTCTACTACCCAGCATAATCTCTTTCTTAATATTAGAAAATGAGTATTGAATAAGTAATTTTTTTTTTTCATCATAATGATTTTTTTTTCTTAAATGTTTTATTGTGAATTATGTGATAGTTTACATGGGAGAACATTAATTTTACATTCATTCTATCATATATCGTCTCATTGACATGGTTACAATCCCCTCCATGCAATCCTTCCCCAGTACCCTTCAGGTCTTCAGCACATAGTCGCTCTCCTTCTCTGGATCTAAAGTCTCCAGCTGCTCCATCGCTC
>NW_006408617.1:11759053-11806607 GCF_000296735.1 Chrysochloris asiatica
CTAATATGTGGTCTCTTTCCCTCCCTACAGCCCTCTCCTTCTCTTTTCCGTGTTAAAAAACAGAACAAAAAGCAAACAAGAAAAGTTCAAGGCCTGTTCTTGGGCTGAGTATCTGTCTGTCGGCCGTTTGGTTTTAAGTGGATATTGCCTCTTTAATTTTCAAGGAGATCTATGCACATGCGTAGTAGAACCCTTCGAGGGTGGGGCTGGAGTATACACTAGCTCAGGCACTCCTATAGTTACCAGAATGGAGGTACGCAGACAGCAAGGGACCAACGAAAAGATACCAAGAAAAAAAAGAATGTCCACACCTCTATCTCTGTGGCTCTGTCAGGCGTCCATGGATGCTCTGATCCTTTCCCCGCTTGGCCCCACACAAAATGGCGGCTCCTGGAGCAGCTGAGTTCCCGAACCAGAAAGCAATGGATTTCTTGCTTCTGCCACAAACTCCCCAGCTGTAAGTCTTCCAACCTTCTAAATATTCCTTTATATGTGGTTCAGAGTACTGGGACCATTCCCTGAGCCTTCTTGGTCCTGTATTCTGTGTTGTTCTTGGCAGAGCTCGTCACTACACTTCCACCCGATCCACCATCTTTTTCCGGAAGCTGAATAAGTAACTTTTTTAATTGTAATTTTTAGGCCGTGAAATGTCAAGAACTAGATTTGGATTCTGTTTTACCAGATCAGGAAATGTTAATGAAACTAATGATTCACCCACTCCAAATTCAAGTATGTATTCTAACTTTAAAAAGTTTTGAATTTCTTGGTTAAATGATTTTTCTTTTATTTTACTAGTATACTTTTATCATTATTATTTCTGAAATTTTTAAAAGATTATTATTTTTTTTAGTTGATTATATATTTGCCAGATTGTAATAGAAATGTTTTTTGTTCTATGAAATTTACTTTTGGTTTTCATTTCCCCTAAATTTCTTTTCACTATCCTTAGTTTGTGAGGAACTTTTAATATACTGCAGCACTATTTTTGGGCTCTAATATTACTTCTTGTTGTTAAGTGCCTTTGAGTCAGTTCCAACTTTAGTCTGGGTGCTACTACTAACTTTATCACTACTAACTTTATCACCTCTGCTTATTGGGGTAAATCACCTCTTTGGTTCTCAGTGCCCTCATTATAAAGTGAGAAAAGAGGATTAGAAGATTTAGCCTGCATAAACAATTTTTGTTGTTTTTCAGGTTTAACATAACTTAGGGCAAAACTTTTTATACATATTTTACTGGTAATTTTAGATTGTTAATCATTATCAAACGTCACCCCTGGGAGTTAGAAACAAAAAGGAAATGAAGCTATATCTGTGCTTAGTTTTAGTTGATGTTGTTGTTAAGTGCTGTTGAGTTGGTTCTGTGACCTTTTATGGGGTTTCTGAAGAGCTGCTGGTGGGTTTGAACCGCCAGCCATATAGGACACAAATACATGGAGAATTAAATATAATTGTAACTAGAAAATTTATTCTTACCTTACTGTCTCTGTACTTGCCAATTTTTTGGAAAATAACTAGTTTGGTCTGAAGGCTGACATTAGAGTGAATTAGTATTATATTTATTAACTTTGAACAATAAGCGTTATTTTATGCGTAAGTAATACATAGTTGTTTTTATTTTTTTTATAAATAAGGCTGTAAATAGAGTTAAACATAAATGCTAATGACTCCTGAAAACAGTTGGGGAGGGGAGACGAAGTGTTATTTGTATTGTGGAGTCAACATGGAAAGCTAACTGACATAAAAACTGCAAAAGAAAGGGATCTATAACCATAATGACCACAGTATTTAAATGTACATATTTGTGTGGCACTGTAGAATAAGCATTGAACTGCTAACTGTAAGGTTGACAGTTCAAACTCACCAACTGCTCCTTGGAACTGACTTGATAGTACTTGACAACAACATTTGATGTGAATATCTTAAACTAACAGATTGGGAATTACAGCTTAAGGGGGATACCGAGTTTCTGTTTGGAGTGACTTTATTTCTAGAATTTGATCTGGAAATGAGTAGTGGTGATGGCAGCTCATTATAGGTGGTTGACTGAATGGTTGATACTGTGATTAAGTCTAATCATAAGATATTTAAAATGATTATTTGATATAATTTTATAAAGACTTAATTTACATGACTTGTTTTTTATCTGATTTACTTAATTTTATTTTACTAGGCAAGTCTTGCTGAAATCCATAGCAATATGTGGGTAAGAAATGGTCTGCAAATCAAAGGGCAAGCCATGACCTATGTACAGTCTCATTTCTGTAACTCCATGATTGACCCTGACATTTACTTGCTACAGGTAAACCCACTTGATAAATCAGATGTTATACTTTAGAAATAAAACTGAATATTGAGAAATAGAACTCTTTTTGTTTCCTTTTGAAGGTTTGTGCATCTAGACTTGACCCAGATTATTTCATTTCATCTGTCTTTGAAAGGTAAGCACAATTTTATTAAAACAGATAGGAGATGTTTGGAATCTAAGTTTATTTTATTTTAACCTTTAAAATTCTGTCTCAAACATTTCTTCTTATAGATTTAAGGTAGTGGATTTGTTGACAATGGCATCACAACACCAAAATACAGTACTTGATGCAGAGCATGAGAGATCGATGTTAGAAGGCGCCCTTACATTTCTTGTGATTCTCTTGAGTCTCCGTTTGCATTTAGGTAAAGATTACTAATACTGATACTTGAATATTAGCTATCCTTCTGCCTTCTGCACCCCCTCCCCCCAATAATATTAGTTGGCTTATGAAAAAAAGGATAGGGAATATTTTTACATTGTTTCAACCTCTTGATATGTTGTATAATTGATACACCTTTTAGATTGCCCTTAAAAAAATTCCTTATTTAAGAGAACTGCAAACAGCCAGTTGGTTTTACTGTAGTTATAATTGGTACATTGAATTCTTTACTTTTAATTTGTTACTGAAATTTTGTGTGGTAAAATATATATAATAAAAAGTTTGCCATTTTAACCATTTTTATGTGTATGTTCATTGACATTAATTAATTTCCCCATGTTGTGCTATCCATTTCCAGAACTTTTTCATCACCCCAAATAGAAACTTAATACCCCTTAGACTATAAATCCCAACCTATCCTCCCCAGTAACCCTGAGTTGTTGTTAATTTTTGTAGAGTTGGTTGTGACTCATCGCGATCCTGTATAGGGTTTCCGAGGAGCCAATGGTGAATTTGAACCACTGACCTTATGGTTCAAACTGATCTTGCGATCGAGTGCTTATCCTACAGCGCCACACTACTAATAAACATTTGTCTCTGTGTGTTGGCTTGTTCTGGCTATTTTATATAAATGTTGTTGTTATTAAATGCCATCGAGTCAGCTCCAACTCATAGTGACCCTTTATAGGGTTATGAGGAGCAGCTGGTGGGTTTGAACCACTGACTTTGTGGTTCGCAGTCCAGTGTTGATCCAAAGCACCACACTGGAAGTCCATTTCATATAAATAGGACCATGCAATTTTAGTTGTTTTATGTCTGACTTAATTTTACTCAGCAAGTTTTCAAGGCTATTCCATGTTGTAACATGTATCAGAACTTCATTTCTCCTTGTGGTTGAAAAAATATTTTATTGTATGTTCATATCACATTCTGTTTATCATTTTATTTTTGAACACTTGGGTTGTTTCTGTCTTGTCTTTAGTGAATAATGCTGCAGTGAACATTTGTTCTGTTTGAGCTCCTTCTTTCAATTCTCTTAGGATTGTTGGTTCATATAAATCTTTAAGTTTTTAAGCATCTCATATTAAAATGACAGCTTAGGAAAATTGTAAATTATTTCTTTGTAGTTTATAAGTATTCAGAGTAATTAATTCTATTTTCCACTCTTTTAGGGATGTCTGATGATGAGATCCTCAGAGCAGAGATGGTAGCCCAGCTGTGTATGAATGACAGGACACACAGTTCATTATTGGACCTCATATCCTTTTAAAAGTAGAATTTTCTGTGAGTTCTAGGCTCTAAATAAGAAGTAAGTTTTATGGAGTAAAGAGTAAATATTTTTGCCCTTCAAGTTGAAAACTAACCTTAAAAATAAACAGCCACCAGTATTCTGTTCAATTGTGTGTTCAGGTCTGATGACAGGTATTTTTGCTTCTTCTTGTCACCTCTTTGGGGAGTTGTGGATAGACCTCAGGACTGATGGCTTTGGGCATCTCTAGACCAAACCTTCTAGGACAACACTAGTTGCTTACTTACTTTATTTAGTAGTAGCTAGGTTACAATTTATGGTTAGCAGTTCAGATATACCATATAATTATTATAGCAAAGGTTTTAAACATTCTGGGGATTTCCTGTTAGAATTCAATGTTAAACAAGGAGGTTTTTAAGGACAAAGACTACTGTCTACAAAGTGTGAACTCTTGTGATACTCACAGTGAAACCTGTGAGACCCTGAAGTTGATGTGAATGCCTTGTTCTCTTGGTTCTTGCAGTTTCCTGCTTTTGGTGGGGGTGCAGTTCTACCACTTTTTTTTTTTTTTTGCTTATTTTAGTGGAAAATATTTTTCTTCTCTGACAGATTTCCACCTTATACAGATTCTGCCTTTTGGGAGTTTTACTGTATAGCATTAAGCTTGTAATGTTGTTAGGGGCTGTTGAATTGTTCTGACTCATAGTAACCTTGTATTTTTTTCTGAGGAGTGGCTGGTGGGTTTGAACTACTGACCTTGAGGTTCAAACCAACCTTGCGGTCCAGTGCTTATCCTGTAGCGCCACACTAGAACTCCCATCTAATAGATAAATAATTATTAGTTTAATGTTTAGTAAATGTTCATGAAATTTTAGACAAATATTTTGTTTTGCAGTGAAAATATTTGATGGAATTTGGAAGAATTAGTTAGTTTTGCTTATGTGAAATAACTTGTATAGGAATACCCATTTGATAACCTTGAAATTTTTCTTATTAATTCAACCCTTATCAGGTGTTGTTACAAAGCAAAAAAAAAAAAAAAAAAAAATTCCCAGTAACTTTGAACTAAAACAAGTTATATACCTTAATGTTTAACAAATATGAAAGAACCATTGTGTTTTTCTGGTTTGCTTCTCTGCTCAGCATCTTTTTCTTCAGTTGTTTAGAATGATATTTTATATTTTAAGGAAAATAATTTTTGCTGATGGAAAACCATGACTAATTTTTAGAATACCTTTTCTGATTTTTAAGAAGAAACAGTTGCAAAATGATGAAGGTGGATTTTCAGTTAACACTTTTTTTTCTCATTTTCTGATTAAATATTTTTGGGCAAGTGTCCCTGGGAACCACTTCAGCACACAACTTATTAGTAGACTGCTAGATTTAAAATATTCTAAAAATTCATAATGAATAGTTTGTTAGCTGTTACATTGCCCTCTGGTGGCTGGCATTATGTATTACATTATGTATTACAAACGTATTATTTGGTTTGCAGAAAAAGCAGTGTCTTGATTAGGTTATGAAACTGGATTTTAGTTGCTAATACTTTTTTCTTGACACAAGTAGCATATTCCAGAAAATCCAAACCCCAAAAGTGGCATTATTCCAGGCAGTTATAGCTTTGAATCAGTTTTGTCAGCGGTAGCTGATTTTAAGGCTCCTGTTTTCGAACCTGGAGGTTCTATGCAACAAGGAATGTATACTCCCAAAGGTATGTTTATAACATAAATAAATTCTTTCAAATATCAGTTTTCAAATAGTGAAGTCTTATAGATGCCGAAAGAAAATGTTTCACTTTTGAGGCAAACAAGAAATTTTGAAATTTATTCAGCTTTGGTTTTCTTTCCTTAACTTTCTTGTGAATGTAAGTCTTTTATGATAAAAAGTGATGTTTGCTTCCATTTATTTTTATATTTTTAGCTTTATTTTATAAGGCGTCTAACACTAAATTATGAATATATATTTCACTAAAGGAAAAGCACAGTGTTTCTATATTGTAGAGAACACTATTTAAAATTTAGTTGTGCTTTCTAAATGAGTGTTCTGGTATTGTTGTTGTTGTTGTTAAGTGCCGTCGAGTCTGTTCTGACCCATAGTGACCCTGTATAGGGTTTACAAGGAGCGGCTGGTGAGCTTGAACAGCCGGCCTTGTGGTTCAAACTGACATTACAGTCCAGCGCATTTTAACCCACAGTACCACATTTATTTATGTGTGGTGTGAGGATTACTTTTGTCTTACTCCTAAATTCCTATCCCTATCTCAGATCTATTCTCATCAGAATTTCTGGGAATGGAATCTGAGAACTTGTGTTTTATCAAGCTCTGCACTTGATTGTCCTGTACAGTAAAGATTGAGATACTGGGATGGAGCTGTGGACGTTTGAAGATTAGTGTGAAGAAATTGGGTGTTATATTCAAAATGCTTTACGGAATTGTATTAGTCATTTGAAAATCATTTTTTTATTAGGATTTGGCTTCTTCTCTGTAAAGAGAGAGTTGGACTAAATGAGTGGCTTTTAAACTTATTTGTGAATCTGTATGACTGAAAAAAAAACCCAAACAGCTTTTTTTAAAGTTGGTGATGTTAGTGGATCTAGCATCTCTCCCATCTGCTCTGCCATCCATGTGCTAATAAAGTGATACGGCTCCATTGTTGCTGGGAACTGGCATATCCATTTATGTTGCACAGTAACGGTTGCCATGTGACAGTGTAGAACTGCCCAGTGGGTTTTCTAGGCAGATGTTTTTATAGGACTAGGACACCAAGCCTTTCTCTTGAGGAGCCACTGGGTGCATTCGAACTGTCAGTCTTTCTGTGCTTCATTTTTATGCCACCAGAGCTCCTATTCATGTTATACCTCTGGAAATTCACCTCATGGAACATTGGTCCAAGCCCAATGGCTAATTAGTATTTTTTTAATTGCTAAGATTACATATAATTCTGATAAACATTGGCATTTTAATTATATCAATTAATAGACAGCCACTCCTTGGAAACCCTATACAAGGTACCTATGAGTCGGACCTGGCTCAACAGCACTTAACAACAATAAAGTGAAAGATGGGGAACATGGTGGCTTCATACGCTAAGTACTATACTGAAAACCACAAGGTCAGTGGTTTGAGACCAGTAGCTGCTCCAAAGGAGAAAGATGAGGCTTCCTGCTCCCACAAAGATTTAAAATTTAGTCTTGGAAACTATACAGGATTGCTATGAGTCAGAATCGACTCACTGACACTTAACAACAATAGCAACAAAGTGAAAGATGCCAGAAAGTTGAAATTATAGTGGATGGATAGAAAGACTCTTATACATGTTAGCATGTTTTCAAATGCTGTGAGTTCTGCTAGAGAGGATGAGAGGGGGAAAATTAATTTAGGAAAGAGGTGCTTATTAGGTACTACTTTGTTAAATTATGACTCTCAGAATACCTTTTAGATTTTTGCTACATCTTCATACCATGTCTGCTATATATTTAGTATTTTCTTATATGGACTCACTGTTGTTGTGTTGAAAACTTCAGGAATGATTATTAGTGAGGTCATGGACTTTATTTGCAACTTACAAGTTTCTAACACACATTAAAATAAGTATATGATTATTAAAAAGATTTGTATGCTTCATCCTTAAAGCATCTTGTGTGCATGTGGGTTAAACCCATTTGCCATTGAGTCGCTTCCAATTCCGAGCGACCCTCTATAGGGTTTCTGAGATTGCAAATCTGTATGGGAGCAATCAGCTTCATCTTTCTCCTACAGCATGGTTTTTGTGTTTGAACTACTGACCTTGTGGTTAGCAGTGCCTTAATTACAGAGAAAGTAAGGAGATCAATGATCATTCTTAGCAAAGGAACAGAAAATCTTTTATAAGCAAAAATGTTTGTGAGACTTAAAAATACAGTTGTTGTTGTTAGGTGCCATCGAGTCGATACCGACTCATAGCGACCTTGTGCACAGCAGAACAAAATACTGCCCGATCCTGGGCCAACCTCACTATTTTTGCTACACTTGCACCCATTTATGCTGCCACTTTGCCAATCCATCTCTCTGGGAGTCTTCCTCTTTTTCTCTGACACTTCACCTTACCAAACATGATATCCTTTCTCCAGTGACTGGTCCTTCCTGACAATATGTCCGAAGTATGAGAGAGTAAGTTTGTCCATCCTGACCTCCAAGGAGCACTCTGGCTGCACTTCTGTGGTCTTCCAGCACAGATCTGTCGGTTCTATGGGCAGCTCATGGCACTTTCAGTATTCCCTTTAATTTTAAATTTAATGTTCATGGTTTTTAGATAATTTTAATGTTATCAACACTCTGTTTCTTGCTTTCTGGTGAGTATTTTAGGGAAAAAAACAGTGAGCTAAACTTATGTGTTGTTGTTAAGTGCTGTCGAGTCAGTTCTGACTCACAGTGACCCTGGTTGCAGCTGTTGGGTTTGAGCTGCCAACCTTGTGGTTGTCAGTCTAGTGCTGATCCTACAGCACCACACTGGGTGTCCTAGTTATATAGTGAGGAATTATTACATTAAAAGTTTATTTGTTCAGTAGTTCTCGTTAAACTCAACAGAACATTCATAATGATGAAATTAAGATTTTTAACTAGATCTGTAGTCATGGCATCAAACGTGTTATACATGAAAATATGTAATAAATTAAACTATTTCATCCCCTAAATTTAAAATGTACTTAACAAATATAATAAGAAACTGACTTTTTCTTAAGAGGCCAATGCTCTATTTCTACTTTGTTTTGATTAATAGCCGAAGTCTGGGATCAGGAGTTTGACCCCGTCATGGTCATTCTTCGAACAGTTTACCGTAGAGATGTGCAGTCTGCAATGGACAGATATACAGCTTTGTAAGTCCCATGGATTAGATTAATAATGGAAAGTTGTATGGAAATATAAAAAAATTTCAATTAAAACACAAATGTGATATATGAGGGGGCTTTAAAAAGCTCATGGACAAATGGACTTAAAACATAATGAAATGTTTTCCATGAACGTTTTGAAACCCCCTTGTATTCTCATTAAAGTATACTTCCAATCTTTAGAGTAGAAAATGATACTGTAAGGTTTAAAAAAAAATAATCTGTCCTAAGTTTATGTTCTCAAGTTCTTGATTCAAAATTTGATGTTGATTTGATAAAAATAAAATTTATAAAGCATGATCATTAAATTGAAAAATTGCAAACTTATTTAGTTGTTATTTGCCTAATAGAATTAAAAGCTTGGGTTTGTGGTGTTCTACTTTGAAACCAGTAGAGGAGGCACAAGTGAAGGTAATAAAGCTGTCTGACTTCAGCCATTATGATGATGTTGAGTGTCTATAAACATAAAGTGTGGCAACATTCATGTCCTCTTGGCAGCTGGGAAAACACTCAAAAGCAAAATGAATTTTAAAATAAATATTTAAAATGCTGATGATGGTAGAAAATAACAGTTTTAAAGGATATCTTTTTAATGATATCAACGTTATAGTTGACTACTTTTAATGTATTCATTAAAAATTTATAATTAATGTTATATTGCTAAATATAATAGGATAACATTTTTGTGTGTGTTTTTCTAATGCTTAAGTAAACATTTAAAAATAAGTTTAAAATGATATAAATTTGTTCTTGAGATAATATAAAAGTAGTGAAAGTAATGGCATTAGGTATAATTGAAATTTCTCTTCTTACCAAATTGTTCTTTGTATTTATTGCAGTAATTCATATGTTGGATTTAAGATCCATTACAAATGCTTGAGGGAAATATGTGTATTATGTGGATTTTTACATCTCCCTTTCCCTCTAAGAAAAACAAAAGCAAAAAGCCTCAAATCATGCGTTGTTGTTGTTGTAATGTGCCATGGAGTGGGTTCTGACTCATAGCAACCCTGCACAGTGTTTCTGAGGCTGTAAATTTTTATGGGAGCAGAAAGCCTCATCTTTCTCCTGCGGAACAGCTGGTAGTTTCAAACTGCTGACCTTGCAGTTAACAGCCCAATTTGTAACCACTGCATGATTCGTAATCATGCTTAGACTATCTCTCTGCCTTTGTGTAAAACCCTTGGGAGATAGTGTGAGATTCTCCTTAGTTGGCTACCTTAACGATCTTTTTCATATGGTTTTGTAACAGTTTGTTTAGTTGAAGACTTGTAGTAGACTTTTGGGCTCTTTGAGGGGCCATTACTAGGAGATAGGTTTGATAGTAGCTGAAGGGGGCCTAAGGAGTGGAGATGGGCTCATCCTGCTTCCCTTCACCCATCTTAAATATCTTTTAATGAGCATTTTGTTTCTTAAAAAGAAAACAGAAACAAAACAGCCAAAAATCAGTCCACAAATCAGAAAAACATCCATTCCATTCCATGTTATTTTACATATGAGGACATTGGCGCCCAGAGAAGCTCAGTGAAATTATGTTAATGGCATGTTGGAAGTCAGTAGAATCTAGGCCATTTCCATACAGTGACTGTATGAAATTCAACTGTAAAGCAAACATTTTAATACTATAGTTTCTGGTGTTTCTGTTTCTTCCCATTCCTATTTTAAAGGTTAATGACAGCTGCCTCATGTTTGAAAGTTTGATGTATGAGTTTCTATATATCAGGGCATTCTTGTCTCAAACTGGTCAATAATTAGGTGTCAATTTGAGTCATTTAAAAAATTTCTGCTGTCATATAGTTTTTCATTTGCATTATTCCATTAATGCTTTTGAAACGAGCAGTCAAAATGATGTATTACCTGCTGTCTTGAACAAATATATAACCTGTATTTTGGAACACTTTATTAGTCTAGATGCTGCATATTTAATGCTGGAAGCAAACAAAGAAACAAACAAAACAAAACCCCAGAATTGCTTTTCTATGCTAATGAAATACAGTAACTGAAATATTTTATCACAAGATACTGGGATTGTTTTGAATTATACTTGTATGTAGCCACAATACTGTTGCATAATGTTGTTGTTGCTAATTGCTGTTGAGTCAGTACTGACTCATAGTGACCCTGTGAGTTTGAACCGCTCATCTTGCTGTTAGAAGTCCAGCTTTATATAGGACCCTTTAAAATATAAACCTAGCATAAATATTAGTAGAGCTTTGAACATATATATATATGTTTTTCTGGCCAAAGTTGTTGTTAGGTGCTGTTGTGTCACTTCCACCTGATAGTGACATGTACAATAGCATGAAACACTGCCTCGTCCTGAGATATCCTCACAATCTTTTCAATGTTTGAGCTACATGCTGGAGCCACTGTGCCAAGCTATGTCTTGAGGATCTTCCTTCCTTCCCCACTCCAAGCACGATGTCTTTCTCCAGGGACTGGTCCCTCCTTGTAACATATTTAAAGTAAATGAGATTAAGTCTTTCTAAGGAACATTCTGGCTGCATTTCTTCAAGACAGATTTATTAATTCTTCCAGCAGTCATATACTAAATATTCTTATTGAAGACCCTTGGGGGTCCGTTTTGCTGACCCTCCACTTTACCAAACATGATATCCTTCCTGATAGATAATATGGCTGAAGCATGAGAGTTGTCTCTCCTACCTGGTTTCTCAAGAGCATTCTAACTGTACTTCCCATACAGATTTATTTGTTCTTCTGATAGTCCATGGTACTTTTTAATACTGTTTTCCAAATCTGTTTCAAATGCGTCAGTTCTTTTGTGGACTTCCTTATTCATTGTCTAATTTTTACATGCATATGAGGCTATTGAAAATACCAAGCCTTGGGTCAAGTGCACCTTACGCTTGAAACTGACATCTTGCTCTTGAGCACTTTAAAGAGGTCTTGTGCAGCAGAGTTGCCTAATATAATATGTTGTTTCATTTCTTGACTGCTGCTTTTATGAGTGCTGATAGTGTATCCAAGCAAAATGAAGTCTGACAACTTCAATCTTGTCTATATTTATCATGTTATTATTTATTGGTCCAGTGGTTGGATTTTTGTTTTCTTTACACTGAGGTGCAATCTATACTGAAGGCTGTGGCTTTTGATATTCATCAGTAAGTATTTTAAGACCGCTTTACTTTCAGTAAGCAAGGTTGTATTATCTGCATATCACAGGTTGTTAATGAGTCTTCCTCCTATCCTGATACTGTGTTTAGATTCCTTATGAGCACAATTAGGTGTTCTGAAATACCCATTCTTAATGATGCTTGTCATGATCCACACAATTGAAAGCCTTTGCATAGTCAGTAAAGCATAGATAAACATCTTTCTGGTATTCTCTGCTTTTAGCCAAGATCCATCTGACACCAGCAATGATATCACTTGTTCCACGTCCTTGTCTGAATCTTGGTTGAAAGTCAATGTACTGTTGCAGCTGTTTTTGAAGTATCTTTAGCAAAACTTTACTTGCATGTGATATAAATGAGAGTGTCTGATGATTACCACGTTCTGTTGGGTCACTTCTCTTTGGAATGGGCACAAATATGAATCTCTTTCAACAAGTTGACCGTGTAGCTGTCTTCCAAATTTATTGGCATAGATAGATGAGTGAGTGCTTCCAGTGCTGCATCAGTTTGTTGAAAGATACCAATTTGTATCCCATGATTCCAGGAGCCTTTGTTCTTTGCCAATACATTCAGTGCATCTTGGACTTTTTCTTACAATGCCATTGACTCTTGATCATATGCTACCGCTTAATAAGGAGCTCTGATAGTGTAGTGGTTACAAGTCAGGCTGCCAACCTCAAGGTCAGCAGTTTGAAACTACCAGTGGTTCCATGGGAGAAAGATGAGGTGTTCTGCACACGTAAAGATTTAGAGCCTCGGAAACCCTGTGCAGGGTCACTATGAGTCGGAATCGATTCCACGGTACTTAACAACAACAACAACAAAGTGGTTATACATCGACCATTTAGTTTTGGTACAGTAACTCTGTGTATGGCTTCCATCTTCTTTTGATGCTTTCTGCATCATTCAATATTTTACCATAGAATCAGTATTGCAAGGCTTGAATTTTTCCTTCAAGTTTCTTCAGCATGAGAAATGTTGACTGTGTTCTTCCCTTTTGGTTTTTTAACTCCAGGTCTTTTCACATTATAATACTTTGTCTTCTTGACGCTGCCTTTTGAAATTTTCTGTTTAGTTCTTTTATCTCATTTCTTTCATTTGCTTTAGTATTGCTATGCTGGAGAAGAAGTTTCAGATTCTTTCTTCTGACATCCATTTTGGTCTTTTCCTTCTTTCTGGTCTACTTAATGACCTTTTGCACTCTTATTGTATGATGTTCTTGATGTCATCCCACAACTCTTCTGGTCTTTGGTCTTTAGTGTCTAATGAATCAAATTTGGTCTTGAGGTAATCTCTAAATTCAGGTGGGATATATTCAAGGTTATATTTTGGCTCTTGGGGACTTGTTATAATTTTCTTCAGCGTCAGCCTGAACTGCCCCTGGCCTTGTTTTGGCTGATGATAAGGAGTTTTTCCATGTTTTCTTTCCACAGATGTAGTCAGTTTAATTTCTGTGTATGCCACGTAGTGAAGTCCATGTGTATAGTTGTCTTTTATGTTGTTTAAAAAAAAATTTGCAATGAAGAAGTCATTGATCTTGCAAAATTCTGTCATCTGATCTCCAGCATTGTTTCTATCACCAAGTCCATATTTTCCAATTACTGATCCTTCCTTTTGGTTACCAACCTTTCCCTTCCAACACCAGTGGTTGTCAGTACATCTTGATTGAATGTTTGATCAATTTCAGACTGAAAAAGTTGGTAGAATTCTTCAATTTCGTCATCACTGGCTTTATTGGATAGTGTGTAACTCTGAATAATAGTTGTATTAGCTTGTCTTCCTTGTAGGTATATGGATATATTGTGATAAGTACAATACTTATCACAAGCAGTATTGTACTCCAAGATAGATCTTGAAATGTTCTCTCTGATGATAAATGCAACACCATTCCTCTTTAATTTGTATTCCCAGTATTCAGAAGTAGTCTGCCTTTCCTTCTTTCCAGTCTGGCTAGTCTGGAAGCTCTACTGATACCTGTCCACCATGGGTGACCCTGCTGGCATTGAAAATAACCAGTGGCATAGCTTCCAGCATCACAGCAACATGCAAGCCACCGCAGTAAGATAGACTGCCAGATGAATGGGGTTCAATGTTAGTGCTTGCTACTCGTTGTTTCTAGTATCTAGGAAATTCCTCTCCCCTTTCCCCTTCCATACTCCCTGCAACTTCCAGGCACCTCCCCAACCCCCTGTGAACTCAAGTATGAATTTAAAAGAATACATTTTGTATCACATCCAAGTTTTTAATTATTGATAGTTGGAGTATTTTAGGTCTATTGCTGGAACCAGAAATTACCTTGTTTAATTTTTCAGTTTGTATTCTGTTCTTTTCCTTTTGTTATCATTTTTTTTTACTGTAAAATTCTTTTTAGCGTAGCTCTCTTATAGGGTAGAAAAGAGATCCCCATCTTCAGAGATAAAAATACTATGCAAACTCTTTATTAAGTCCTAGCCAAGAGTAAACACAAGACAAAGACAAACTTAGTCCACCCAGGCAAGAAATATCATAGATACCATGATGAGTTTTCAAAGTCCAATCTCCTTGTGGTGATCTTTATAGGGCCCAGGGAGCAAAGGAAACTCTTACAACCAGGACTATCTGATGGCAGTAGCCATATGTCACATTGGCATGCTGGGCCTACCAAAAGCAGGGAGGGAACTGTTGCAGATAGGAAAGTGTATAAGCTCTTGAAACTCTTGGGATATAGCATCATAACTAGGAGACCATTAAGGGATGTGTGTAGGAATGTTCTTGTGAGGTCTGCTGGGAGAAGTGGCCCCAAACCTACTTTTAAATAAACATTTTGAAGCTTTGACAGTTCAGCTTTAAGAGGTTCATGAAATATTTAAGAAAATTTGTATCTGAACTCTTAGGCACACAGTGGAATTGAAGTCTGGCTGGCTGGAGTCATTCACAGGCAAGAAACTTTCATGTTTCATGCTCTACAACAGCACTCTCTACTTATTTTCATCTGATAGGAAAGAAAGTAGTAATGGCAATTATAAAGAGAATTGATGTCATTTGATATTTTTAGGCAATTCAACTAAAAGCAGTATAGGTAGACCCTGACTTGTGACAGGGTTCTTTCTGTTCTGATGACTCTGTTGTCAGTTGATTCGAATGCAACTCTAATGTAAGGCTTAAGGAGCTCTGGTAGCATAGTGGTTACGAATCGGGTTGCGAACTGCAAGGTCAGCAGTTTAAAACTAACAGCTGCTCCGCAGGAGAAAGATGCGGCTTTCTGCTCCTGTAAAGATTTACAGCCTCGGAAACCCTGTTCAGGGTCGCTATGGGTCGGCACCCACTCAACGGCACTTAACAACAACAATATAAGGCTTAATAACAGCAAAAAAAATTCATTCCTATGGCCTTTTTTATAAATATCTGTGTAAATTTGATCTTGAACATCTGCAAGTGAACATCTGAGAATGATAACATCTACAAATGATGTGCTGTAGTATTTTTACAAGGGGGCTTCAAAAAGTTCATGGAAACAGTTAATTAAAAGATAACGTAAAAGTTCCACAAATGGAATCGTATTACAAGCTTTTTGAAGGGGGTTTCAAAAAGTTTGTGGAATTATTCCATTATATTTTAATTGATTTATTCCGTGAAATTTTTAAAGACCCTACATATGTAGTACATTTTACTAATGATATGATGTAAAAATCTAAAACGAAAACTCAGATGGTCGTAAGTATGAATATGTAGTAACTGGAATGTGGCAGGAACTACCCATCCCTACTGGAAAAATGTAACAAAACAATTGTTATCCATAAATCACAGCTGAATTTGAGTCTGTTATCTAATTTTTATTTTGTTTCGTTTTCACAGCTTAAAACAGAGTGGAAAATTCCCTGGAAATCCCTGGCCCCCATATAAGAAAAGGACACCACTCCATCCCAGCTATAAAGGTCTCATGAGACTTTTGCACTGTAAAACTTTACACATTGTGTTATTCACTCTGCTTTACAAGGTACGGTAGCAATTTGAATAGAAAGAGTCAGATTAGAGTTTATTTTCATAATTTTCAGCTAAAAGTGTTAAAGGATAGTGTTTACATAAAAGTACCTCTTTTAAAGCAAAATGTGTATATACATTTAAAATATATGAGGCTAAGTCATAGTAACATGCATGTTAATACCAAATTGAAAATATTTGATAGCTAAACCATTATTCTTAAAAAACTATCTTATCCAAGTTCCAATAGAAATAATTGTTTATGGCTCCTGTTGAGCAAGAATGGAAACACAGGAGGAACTAGAAAACTAAACCCCAAACCACTGCCATTGAGTTGATTGCGATGGGTAGCAACCCTATAGGATAGAGTAGAACTGTTCTCAAGGGTTTTCTAGACTATAAATCTTTATGGCAACACACACCCTCATCTTTTTCTCTTGGAGAGGTTGGTGGGTTTGAACTGCTTATCTTGTGGTTCGCAGCCCAGCACTTAACCTGCAGTACCACCAGGGCTTCTAGTAGAATGAACAATAGGGAGCAAAAAATGTCCAGAACTCACTAAAATGACAAAACTAAAGTGGCAGCCAGAGGTGCAGAGAATCCTTAGTTTAGGGTGCTCTCTGCTTTTTTTCTTTGATTAAGAATGTAGAATAGAAGAATCTGAGTGGGCTCCTTTGTGGCAGCATCAAGAATATGCTTTTAATGAACATCTTCTTGTTGTTTTTTAGATTTGATTTTTAAAGAGTTGATTCCAACTCATAGTGACCCTGTATAGGGTTTCTGAGGAATGGCCGGTAGGTTTGAACGGCCAGCGTTGTGGTTAGCAGTTCAGTGTTTATCCTACAGTGCAAAACCAGGACTCTAATAAACATCTTTGTTGTTGTTGTTAAGTTCCGTTGAGTCTATTCCAACCCATAGCAAGTCTGTATAGGGTTTCCAAGGAGCAGCTGGTGAGCTTGAACCACTGACTTTGCAGTTGAAACGACTTTGCAGTCTGACACATTAGCCCACAGTGCCATACCAGGACTCCTTAGAAAATGCAAAAAAAATGATGCTTTTACTTGTTACCTAGAGTTTCTTAGCATAGAACTGATTTATTTGACTAACATTCAAATGCTAGTACTTAAAAGTTATATGAAACATAATATTATTGAGTATGTGTCTATATACTTGTATATAACAGATATTTATGATTTGATCTGGACAAGAAACGAAAGATAAAACAACTATGCTCATGTTAGACAGCTAAAACAACCATAAACATATAAAATAATTGTAAACATATATATTATGTAATTAGATGCAAAAAACTATTGTTTCTAATTCTTCCTACTTAGAATTTGAAAATTCAAAAAAATAAAATGAAAAGTAAGCATATTTGGTATGCAAATCTCTAGCTACATGCCACTAACTTTTAAGAAAGTGTGCAATAAATTTAGTGAAATCGATGTTTTAATTTTTTTCTAGTGTTTGTTAGATAATGAAATAATTCCGTTATATTTTTATACTCCCTTTCTTTTTAACCCAATCCTACTACCAATTTTTCATTTTACGGGTTCAAGTTATGTCTGGTAAGACTTTAGAGCATAGACTTCAAAAAACATCTTGAATGGTTTATTTTCATTAATTTCTTAAAGGATTATTTAGTAATATAATTTAATGTCCTTTATCTCAGTAGAAAAATAGAATAATTTTCTTACTTAAAAAATTTGTTTTTTCAAATAATATTTGTTAAATGCTAAGTTAGTGTCTGATTTCTAAATATTACATATATAATATTAGATTTGTTTAAATCCAATAAAAATCATTATGACTAAATATTACATTGCTATTCTCATTTGTTCAGAAACGAAAACTGAATTTTAGAGATTAAATAACAGTCCAGATGGTGAAACTGAGTAGTAATAATAAGTAATTCATACTTTAATAACTAAGGTGGCCTTACTGCCAATGATTTGTATTGTACTTTTTCATTTTATTAATGTAAAAATAGTACATTTTATTTTTTAAAAAGTATTTTAGTTATACAATTATAAATGAAGCTTAGAATTCAAACTTTATAATCATTTTCATGATTTTAATGAAAAGTTCTTTAATTGGTATTGAATTTGTTTAATCTTGTTGAGTCAGTTTTTCAGAATTGATTTTCAGTAAACCATCTTCATATCCTGCCATGTTAAAGAAATGTTAAAAGTTCCTAGGGAAATTGCTTTTCGTTTTTGTTGTTTTTCTGTAGTGTCTAGTAAAGTGAGTTTTTAAAAGAAAGTTACTCAGTTGAAATGGTAACATTATACATTTTCAAGTCAAAATTTATTTGAATTTAGCTGGTAATGCTCTATTTATACAACATTATATAGGATAGAAAGAACAATGACTTGGGAGTCTGAAATCTTTTTTCTAGTTTTACTGACACTAGCCGAGTTTGTGGCTGAGCCTTAGTTTCTTCTCTGTAAAGTAGTGGATTAGCAACAGTGATCTCTGCTGCCTCCAGGTTCCAGGTTCCACCTCCTCATGCCGCTGCTCCTCACACCATCAGCACTGCAGCAACAACAACAATTGCTAGATATTATACTAAGCAAATTACAGGTATCAGTTCATGTAATTCCACCAACAATTGTGCATTATTATTCTAGTTTTAGAGATGAGAAAACTTAGGCCAAAATCTGTTGTTTAAGGTCAAATTGGTATAGACAGAATTCATGTTAAGTTAATTCGGTTTTTAAGAAAAAGTTTTAAAGCTTACATACTTCACTCAGCAGCCAAAATAAAAGTTAAAAGAGTTAGTGCTCAAAAACTCCTTATTTTATTCACAAAAGATTAAGGTTTTAAGTAACTAAGCTTCTTTCTCAATCCTCTCAGCCATTTGGAGAGTTTCTGTTAGGTCAGCCTAACCTGTCTTCTTTTTGATTCTGAAGCTGACTCTGCCACTCCACAACAAACCTCTTATTCCTTCCCTCATATAGTGAGATGACTTTTATAATGATGACAAGCCGGCGGTCAGTTTTTTCTTACAGTGTTTTAGGTGTCTTTTGGTTAGTCATAGTGATCTGTCATATTGAAGGTAGTGTTGAAATCCAGTGTAAGGTGTTTATGACTTGTATTATGATCCCGGCCTAGTGTGATGCTGTAAGATAAGCACTGGACTGCTAACCATAAGGTTGGTGCTTCAATCCCACCAGTTGCTCCTCGGAAACCCTGTACAGGCTCTTCATGAGTCCGAACCGACTCAGTGGCATTTAACAACAACATATAAAGTCAAATTTGTTGTGTTTTTCTCAGAGAAGACTCTTTAATAACCTTTGCACCCTTTCCCTTTCTCACCCATGCAAACTGTGCATTAATTTGCACACTTAGACAGTCTCTCAGTGTCATCAGGCTCAGAATTTTAATTGTAGAGTTATTTTAAGAGCATTCATATTCTATCAACATTTATTTTGCTCTCAATTATATGCCAGTTTTTGTACTAAATACATTTGTATGAAATATCCTATTTAGCATATTTATTTATCTGATACCCTTGTAATCAGGAGAAGAATATTGGAATGTAACATGTTCTTGTTAATTTATTTCACTAGAGACTTATATATTTGTTATTAATAGTTTTAATTTGTTAACTTTTAGGCTATATGCAAATTAAGTATTTCCAGCTATTGTTTAAAATAGTTTGTGATCTTGAGAGGGAACCACCTTTTTTGTTCTTTTAGTTTAACTACTCACCAAGATACAGTTTTACTTATATATCTAATCATGTTTTGTATTTATTTTTATAAATCTGATCATTCTATTTTGACCTTAACATAAAAGTATTTTTAGACTTTTACATGAAATATATTTTTTAGAAAAATAATTTTGTAACTTTCCCCCCCTTTTAAAGATTTTGATGGATCATCAAAATCTGTCAGAACATGTTCTATGCATGGTTTTATATCTGATTGAATTAGGACTTGAAAATTCTCCTGAAGAGGAATCAAATGAAGAGGCAAGTAGTTTCTTGTATTTTTTTAAATAATAAAGTTATGATGATATGCTTTAGTAAAGGTAATATGTGGTCTTGAAGTGTTCTTATAGATTTATCATATTCAAGATTTTTAAAGGAATTACTGATTTACTGATAAAGGCGTTTTTTGAGTTCAAATACATGCTGTCTTGAGAAGTTTCATCAAAATTAATTGAATTTGAAATTTATGGTTTATAACATATCACAAAAATTAAGGAAGAAGTTAGTGTACTTTTTTATCTTATGGTAAAGAGTTTGATTACCAGTGAGCAATTGTTATGTTAGCACTTCAATCTATAAATTTTGAATATTTTTGAGTAGAAAATTATTTCTGAAGAGATAATAATGTAATGGAGTAAATATTACTATGAATGTTAAAAAAAAAAACCCTTAAGTATGCAAATTGCTAATGTATTTCAGGGCTTTAGAAGTATCATTTACATATAAGTGATGTTGTTGTTGAGATGCCATCGAGTGAGTTCTGACTCATACTGACCCTATGCACAACATAATGAAACACTGCCCGATCCTGTGCCATCTTCACAATTGTTAACGCTTGAGCTATCACTGTGTCGGTCCATCTCTCTGGGATTCTTCTCATACCTTCCTTCCAAAAAGATACAACAATTAATAACTTTAACAGCAAACAAACACACACAAAAATGATGCAGTTCTTTGTAGGCCTAGTTGAGTTAATGTAGATGTTAAAATTTAAGATCCTTTAAGACTGGATCTTTCTTTTGGTTGATTTTTCACTTTCACAATTAGTTTCAACTAATGATATTTGACAGTAGTTTGAATTGTTACTAATTGGTGATGTAAACATTCTATAGTGTTGAGTACTTCCATATTGAAACAAGTATTTTTCAAGAGCCACATAGCTGACTTCCATTGGATTTAGTTATATTAGTACTAAGGAATTTGTTCCTGTATTTAGTGTTTGAATTGAGTTTTATTAACCTTTTATTACGCTCTGGTAGCATAGTGGTTACGAATTGGGCTGTGACCTGTAAGGTCAGCAGTTTGAAACTACCAGCTGTTCCACCGGAGAAAGATGAGGCTTTCTGCTTCTGTAAAGATTTACAGCCTCAGAAACCCTGTGCAGGGATGCTATGAGTCGGAACCAACTCCACGGCACATAATCACTACCACCAACAACCTTTTATCATTTATGGATGAGACTTTAACAGATTCAGCAATATGAAAGTCAATGAATGGTTATTGGTCTAATTAATATCAGCATTGTACCTAAGACCTGACCTGACAAGGTTTGATATTCATTATTTTTATTTTATAGACATCAGTAGGTGGACCAGAACGTTGCCATGACAGTTGGTTTCCTGGAAGTAACTTAATATCAAACATGCGACACTTTATAAACTATGTTAGAGTCAGAGTTCCAGAGACAGCTCCTGAAGTGAAGAGAGACTCACCTGCAAGTACTAGTTCTGATAGCTTGGGGTCTTTACATGTAAGTATAAGAGACAGAAAAAGGAAAAGAATAGAATTAAATGTTTTATGTTGGATATATTGTTTATGGCATCCTGTGACATCTAAAAGGAAAAAGTTGTAGATAACTTTAAATTTTATTTCCTCTACTCTATCTAAGCAGCTTCTTTCTCACCAGTCTTTTTCTTTAATCTGCCAGAGTTCTCGACGGCCTAAAGCTCTTCAAAGAGAGGTAGATGTGTATGATATTTGCATTAGCTAGCAACATGGCTTTGCCTGAAAATGAGGAATAAACGCTTTGAAGTATTTGTGTGTGTTAATTAATATGGTTAAGTTTAAAAATAATGTTTCTTTAATGTGTGTCCTGGTGTGGTGCTGTTGGGTTAATGTGCTGGACTGCAAGGTCGGTTTGAACTGCAAGGTCAGTGCTTCAAACTCACCAGCCACTCCTTGGAAACCCGTACAGAATTGCTTGTGATGGCCCAGAACCGACTTGACAGCACTTAACAGCAACAACAAATGTGTGTCAATGGGTTGTTTTTTTGGCTGAAGTAATTTTAGCTCAGTTTTTAAGAATTCATAATTTGAGCTTAAAATAATGTATATTTTTCTTTATTAGTGAAAACAGTATTTTAGACAAATTATAGACTGCACATTTGGGTCTCTTTTACATTTATATTACTAACATTTTAAAATGACTGCTGTTTTCTAAATCAAAGTAAATTTAATTGTGCATTGATAGCAGCATGACCATTTACAAATATTGTTTTTGCCTCTATGCAATTAATTAACTTTCATAAAATAAGCCCATAAGATTAGTAAATTGTATATAGTGTGTATTTGAATTCAGTTTAAAGATCAGCTGTCTCATTACATGTAGTTTAATTAATTGATTTTGAAAGCAGAAATGAAAATTTTTGAAACAACATACCAAGTATCTTAAGTATTTCTAGTCACAGCCACCTAGAATTTTGTGAGTAGAGACCATTGAATCAAACATTGTTCGTAGTAAAACTCATTCACTGGAGCTTTCTTTGCCTTTGACAATATGTTTTGCAGTGGACAACATAAAAGTGTTTTGATTACAGTATTGTAACCTTACTATTAGAGGTAGCTTTTGCTTCTAATGCCAGTAAAGATAGCTTGGATATTAACAAATAGTGTGCATTGTAATTTGGCTCATAAAAGCTCAGTTGATATTGGGACATCTTTTTATTCTAGCTTTAAAAAGTTAAGAAATCCATTAAACTGTCTCATCTTAATTAAAATGTGATTTCTAAGAGCCTTAATACAGCTCTAACAAAAAGACTATTTAGAAGATAAATTATTGAGGAGAATAGTTTAAAAATTGTTCAAATAACAATTAGCAATGATATTCAAATATGAAACAGATTAATTTTATTTTTCATCTCTATATTTCAAGTTTAGTAACTAATCATTTATGTTTGAGGTAATTGTCAAGCTTTAAAGTTCTTTTAAAATAAAATTAATTACAAGTTCAGTTTCATTAAGATAATTCATAATTTTGCTAAAATTATGGAAATTAAATAGCAAACCTGCTGAAATGAGTAAAAAATATAGTATTCTTGATGAATGTTGAATAGAACTACTTTTCTTCTTTTTAACTGGTAAGGAGTTTTGTTGTGATTTCTCTTTACTATTGCTATAGATTCCACAGCTTCCTTTATTTTCCCTGGTAGATAGATCTAGAAGGTTGAAGAGATGTTAGTAGTCGTATTCTTCTTTCTCTTCATTGCTGTTTCCAGATTGAATGGGGCTAAGTATATTTACCAGTCCTGGTGTGGCACTGTGGGATAAGCACTGGACTGCTAACTGCAAGGTTGGCGGTTCAAACCCACCAGACACTCCTCTGAAACCCTATATAGTATTGCTGTGAGTCTCAGATAACTCAGTGGCACTTAACAACAACAGTACCAACACAAGTATTTAAGAAAAAGAGGTTTAAGCACAGATTTATTTCAAAGAACAAATCTATTGATGATAATGAAATATATTTTATACTATAAAATATATGTTTAAAATGGTTGTTTTGTGGTTTTGTTTTTATCGTGGCTTGGTTATGCATGGTTTCATTTTTGCAATATACATTTAGATCAGCAAAACCTCTTAGGGAATTTAAGAAAGTGTGACAAGAAGTATGACTTTAAAAATATTCTACTTTTGTGTGAAACTTTGACCATTCCCTTTGGAAAAGTGATACTACTATGTTCTTAAGATTGATATTGAGTAATTTCTCTTGCTTTTTTTTTTTCTTCTTTCTCTTTCTTAAATGATAGAATTCTGGCACAGCTCAAGTTTTCAGCTTAGTAGCAGAGCGTAGAAAGAAATTTCAGGAGATCATCAATCGCAATACCAGTGAAGCAAATCAGGTGGTTCGTCCCAAAACGTCAAGTAAATGGTCTGCTTCTGGTTCCGCTCCACAGTTAACGACAGCCATTTTGGAAATAAAAGAAAGCATTTTGTCTTTGCTAATTAAACTTCACCACAAACTCTCAGGAAAACAAAACTCCTACTATCCTCCTTGGCTAGATGACATAGAAATTTTAATCCAACCAGAAATTCCTAAATATAGTCATGGAGATGGTATAAATGCAGTGGAAAGAATTTTACTCAAAGCTGCCTTGCAGAGCAGAATGAACAAGCGCATCATTGAAGAGATATGTAGAAAGGTGACCCCTCCTGTACCACCCAGAAAAGTCACTGCTGCTGAGAAGACAACACTGGACAAAGAAGAAAGGTAATTTTTCATTGTGATGTTTTAAGCAGCTATGGTACTGCTGAGGCTTGGGTATTTCTCTTTTTGCTATCTGAGGCGAAGCCCTAGTACTTATTAGCTGCCACTATTGCTGATTCCTGGTGTGGCGCTGTGGGTTAATGCGTCAGACTGCAAAACCATTTTAACTGCAAGGTTGGTGGTTCAAGCTCACCAGCTGCTCTTTGGAAACCCTATACAGGGTCGCTATGGGTCGGGATCGACTCGATGGCACTTAACAACAACAACAACAACAACATAGCTGATGAATGTTTAAGGCTACTGAGACTGAGTGCTTGTGCATGGGTTATGCTGAGGTGATTGGGAGTAATAACAGTTCTGACCCTAGTATTAAACTTGGAGGCCTCTTAGGAAAAACTACTGCTGTTATTGCTATAATAACCCAAACCCACTGCCACAGAACTGACTCAGACTCACAGTGAGCCCTACGTAGGATTCCTGAGACTGAATCTTTCAGGAGCTTACAGCCTCATCTTTCTCCAGGAACAGCCCAATGCTTAACCCACAGTGATACCACAGGGCTTCTTATTGTTGGTGTTTGTTGTTGTTAAGTACCTTGAGTCAGTTCCCACTCATAGCGACACTGCTTCGGGTTTCTGAGCAAATAGTTGGTGTGTTTGAACTACTGACCTTGTGCTTAGCAGTCCAATATTAACTTACAGCACGACACCAGGATTCTACTGTGGCTGTTGTGGTTAAGTGCTGTCGAGTTGGTTCTAATTCTGTTGTTAAAAAAAAAAAATTATTAATTCAGCTTTAAATGAGAATAGAAAAAATACTTATTTAAAATATTTCTCAAAATAAAAATCTATTTTACTTCGTTTTGGTGCTTTCCAATTTTTATCAATATATGATTTTAATTTTTAGAAACTAATGTTTTTAAACACAATGTATGGAGTTCTGGTATGGTGCTTGTAAGATAAGTGCTGGACTGCTAAAGTAAGTGTTGGTGGTTCAAACCCACCAGTTGCTTCTCAGAAACCCTATACATGGTCACTGTGAGTTGGAACCAGTTCAAAGACACTTACCAACTGCAACAGCACTGAATGCTTGCCTCCAGTTTCTGAGCCTTTAGGTTGCTGCTAATTTGTTCCAGAATTATATTTATAGAAATCTCACTTCCCTCACTTTTGGTCACAGCTTTTTATAAGTGGAATTTGTGGTCAAGAGCTCCAAACGTGGTGGGGTTCTTAGCCCACACTGCTTGCCGGAAGTGTTGTATTGTTGTGTGCTGTGCGCTCACTAGCTTCTCTAGAAGCCTGTGCTGCTGTCATGATGCGACAAGGTCGGTCTTGAGAGAATGAATGCTCATGATGCCAAAAGATGCAGCCACGTTAAAGGGAAAAAAAAAAAAAAAGGATTTCTTTAGATGCAACTAGAGATAGTCTTTAGCGTAGTGGTTACGAATCGGGCTGCGAACCTTAAGGTCAGCAGTTCGAAACTACCAGCCGCTCCGCGGGAGAAAGATGAGGCTTTCTACTCCCGTAAAGATTTACACCCTCGGAAACCCTGTACAGGGTCGCTATGAGTCGGAACCGACTTGACGGCACTTAACAACAACAACAACAAGAGATAGTCTTTGTGTAATTCCAAGGAATTATAATATTCAGTGGTTTGATTTCGCTAATATTTAAAGTGAATTTATTTATTAAAGCAGCAGTTTTGTGGTATGTGTACAAATATCCCCTTATGTAGAATCCAAGGAGTACATCTCAGTACTAAGAACCTTGACATTTTATCATCTCATTCTCGTCCGTATAAATAAAAAACATTGCCAACACATTATTTTCTGGACTGCTGTTATGAGCTATATGGGCAAGTCATCATTTAATAGTTAACTTAGAAGAGTAATTTAGAGATAATTTTTGGAGCAATTTTATCATCATAGTTACTTTAAAATTTAAATAGAGACAGTTTTATGGGTGAAGTGATTAGTGGAAGCCAGCCTAAACTGGACTTCACTGTTAATCCCATTCCCTATTTGTTGGATGCCAGTCAGACACCTTTCAAGACAATAGTGGATTGGTGTCGAGGAATTGACAATGTAGCGGCAGACAGTCTAGTGAACACACAGTTGTTAATGTAATAAATGCAATATTGTTGTTATGCTCGTCGAGTTAGTTCCAATTCATAGCAACCCTGTATACAGTTTCTGAGGAGCACCTGATGTGTTTGACTGCTGACTTTGTGCTTCACAGTCCAGCGCTTATCCTATGGTGCCACACTAGGAGTTAAAAAACTATATTAGGTCTATGAGCAGCAAGAGAGAAGGCTAAGAAGACAACCAGGTTTTGTTTTTGTTTTTAAATACATACATACATACATCATGGCTGTTTATTTTTAAGCTGCACTTGAAGGGCTCATTGGCACCCATTAGTGGTGCCTACCATGTTGAACTGCACAAATAGAGAACATTTTCAGCATAGCAAAGGGTTCTGTTGGACAGTACTTGTCTACTGCAAAACCTGCAGCATCTGCGTAGTGGACAGTCTGAGTTCCAGCATTGTCTGTTAATGCTTTCTCTTTTCTTCTACTAGTAATTTGTTGTTGATAGTGACATTAAATGCCATCAAGTCAGTTCCAACCCATAGCAACCCTGTATAGGGTTTCCGAGGAGCAAGCAGCTGGTGAGCTTGAATCGCCGACCTTGCAGTCCTTGCAACCTTGGAGTCTGGCACATTGACCCACAGTACCACACCAGGACTCCAGTATACGAATATTTTGGAGCTGTGTAATATTGGTTATTTGTACCAACTGATTTGAAATCTGGGAAGGGTACCATTTTCCATGATAGGTGACAAAGCCAGATCTTCAGTGTTTTTGGATAAATGGCAGAGAACCATACAAAAAGATACAGATGTCCTTCAGAACAAAGGGCAAAATTATAGTAATTAGCTGGTAGATTCATGTCTACACATGCATCTCCCTATCTTCCAGTCATACAAATGGATGTTTATACTATATTTGGAAGGAGCTCTGGTAGCGTGGTGGTTACAAGTCGGGCTGCTAATATCATAGTCAGCAGTTCTACCAGCCATGCCATGGGACAACGATGGGCTTTCTGCTCCCGTAAAGATTTACAGCTTCAGAAATCCTATACAGGGTCACTATGAGTCAGAACCGACTCCACAGCACGTAACCACCACCACCATCATACTGTATTTCGAGTCCTGGTGTGGTGCTGTGACAACCAGGTAACTTTAACTGGCAGTTAATGAATTAATGGCTGTTGGAAACCATTGAAGGGTGGGTTTTAAATAGGGAAATAATATACGATGTAATTATATGCAGATGGATTAGAGTGAGCTAAGACTGGAAATTTGGGGATCAGGTTATTTGGAAATTTGGGGAAGGTATAAGGATGTGAACTAAAGACAGGAGGAAATAGGTAAGAGCTATTTAGCAAGTACACAGGTTACAATTTGGTGATAAATTTGCTGTGGAGAATCAGGAGGGAGAAATCATGGATGGTTTCCAGATTTTGGACTTGGATGATGTTCCTCTATTTACCAAGATAAGGAAGATCAGGAGGGCGCACAGGCTTAAATGTAAAACTGATGTGTTTACTTTTGGATACTAATGAATTTGAGGAGAACACCCAAGTGAAAACGTCTAGTCAGATGAAGGGTTTTGAGACTTAAGGGATAATTCTGAATTAAAGATACAGATTTTACATAGGTAATGTTATTGTTGTTAGGTGCCATTGAGTTGGTACTGGCTCATAGCGCCCTTTTGCACAACAGAATGAAACACTGCCCAGTTCCCTGCCAACTAACAACCGTTGCTGTGCTTGAGCTCATTGCTGCTGCCACTGTTCCAATCCATCGCATTTGGGGGTCATTCTTTGGTAACTCTTATCAGGAACAATTTTAGTTGCATGTATTATTGTACTACATATCTAATGTATTTTAAAAGGAGTCTTGGTGGCACAATGTGTAAGTGCTTAGCTACAGCCTTGGACATCCTATGGGATGGTTTTACTCTTATCATATAGGGTAGCAGAGAGTTGGAATCAACTTGAGGGCACATAACAACAACATATAGTTGTACTTCATTTCTATGTAATTGAAAATTTCTTCAAGAGAATTCATTTTAAAAGTATCATAAAAGTATATTAAGAATTTAGGATCATATGTAAATAAAATTTTGCTTAAGGTAATTAAAAAATGGCTATAACAGACAGGGATCTGCCAGACACTCAACCTGGTTTCAGAATAGGACATGGAACTAGGGATATCATTGCTGACATCAAATGGATCTTGGTTGGAAGCAGAGAATAAAAGAAAGATGTTTACTTGTGCTTTATATGCAGAAGCTTTTGACTGTGTGGATCATGACAGGCTAATGAATGATAATATGGTAAAGAATGGGCATTCCAAAATACTTGTTTGTGTTCATGAGGAATCTGTACATAGACCAAGGGGCAGTTATTGGAACAAAACGAAGGGATGGTTAAGGATTAGGAAAGGTGTGCACCAGGGTTGTATTCTATATATCATACTTATTCAGTTTGTATATTGACCACATAATCAAAGAAGCTGCATTATATGAAGAAGAATTTGAAATCAGCATTGGAGAAAGACTCATTAGCAACCTATGCTATACAGATAATTTTGTTGTTGTTAGGTGCCATCGAGTCGGTACCGACTCATAGCGACCCTATGCACAGCAGAACGAAACACTGCCTGATCCTGGGCCAACCTCACTACTGTTGCCACGCTTGAGTCCATTGATGCTGCTACTTTGCCAATCCATCTCGTTGGGGGTCTTCCTCTTTTTCTCTGACCCTCCACCTTACCAAACATGATATCCTTCTCCAGCGACTGGTCCCTCCTGACAGCATGTCCGAAATATGGCCATTCTGGCCTCCAAGGAGCATTCTGGTTGCACTTCTTCCAACACAGATATTTGGAATGGGCATAAATACCAATCTCTTCCAATTGGTAGGCCAGCTAGCTGCCTTTCAAATTTCTTGGTTTAGATGAGTGAGTGCCTCCAGTGCTACATCAGTTTATTGAAAGATTTCAGTATGTATTCTGACACTTCCTGGAGTCTTATTTTTTCCAGTGTTTTCAGTGCAGCTTAGACTTTTTCCTTCAGACCCATTGCTTCTTGATCATATGCTACCTCTTGAAATGGTTGAAAAGTAATCATTTCTTTTTGTTACAGTGACACTGTATTCCTTTCATCTTCTGTTGATGCTTTCTGCATCTTTAAATATTCTGCCCATATAACCCTTTTATAGTATAAGACACTACATTTGACAGTGTTCCACTGCTATACATAAGGTTTTCAGTGGATAAACATTCATAAGTCATCTGCCTCTCCTTCTTCCTAATCTGATTATGGATGTAATATATAGCTGATGTACAGATATAATAAATGGGCAGTAACAGAGAACAGAGTATGCTTTGTCCATTCAGTTTTTGATGTCCTTTGTATCATGCGCTGTGAAAAATTCTTCCTTGAGTTTTGTTCAAGTAAAAAGTTTGTCTTTTCAGATGAACTGGTATATAGCTTGCTTTCAAACCTTTCTTCTTCGCCCTTTCCTCTTTTTAAAAATCATTATTTTAGCCGTTTCTGTCCATGTAACATTTTATGCTCACTAGGGAAGCCTGGAAGCACGGTGGCTCTATACAATAAGCCCTAGACTGCGAATCTCAAGGTCTGCGGTTTGATCTTGCTAACTGCTCTTCAGGTGAAAGATGAGGTTGTCTGCTCCTGCAGAGATTTAAAGCTTTGGAAACCCTATACCGTATCACTGTGAGTCAACACTGACTCTACCATACTTAACAACAATAATACTTTACGAAAAATATTTGTGATTTTTGAGAAAATTTACATAGCAAATCAGATTCTCATTTAACACTTTATATACATATTATTCAGTGACAGTGGTTACACTTTTCACAATGTGTCAGAATTTCATTATTTCTATTCTGGTTCTTCAGTTTCCAATAATCAGTTTCCTTGTCTCACCATATCTTGTCATTAGGATCTAGGATAAATGTTGACCATTTGGCCTTATTCAGGTGATTGTTTAGAGTATGTAGCACAGTATTCACTGTGACATTATTTATTTTTGATCCACTTTGGCTTCTGGCTGATAGGAACTGTTTGAGTTCTAAATTCAAAAGGTATTGCAGGGTGATAGGTTGGGGGTTCTTCATGTCCTCACTAATCTAGTCAGTTCGGCCTTTGTTTAAGGAATTTGAATTTTTTCCTATGTCGTGTTAACTGGTCTTCCCTGTGTAGCTCTGACAACTTACTCATATGTCAGTTCATCATACTGTGATAGCTTGCGTGTCACTGTAATTCTGTAAGCTATGACACCTGTATTTTAAATACTTCCAGGGTCACACAGGTTTCAGCTGAGCTTCCAGATGAAGACAGACTAGAAGAAGGAGAGACAGACTACTTCAGAATATTTTGTCACTGAAAAACTTATGAATATCAGCGGAACAACAGCAGTTGTTCTTGTATGGTGGTGGTGGTTATACTGTGCCATCATGTCAGTTCCAACTCATAGCGACCCTGTGTAGGGTTTCTGAGGCAGTAAAATCTTTACAGGAGCAGAGAGCCTCATCTATCTTGAGTTAAGTGACTGGTAGATTTGAATTACTGACCCTGCGGTTAATCCCCCAATGCATAACGAGGGCTACTTATTAGTTACTACCAGGGCTCCTTATTAGTTCTGTATAGAAATTGTAAATTAGTTTCCTCTTTAAATCTTTGCTTTCCTTTTTTCTCTTTTGCTTCATACATCTAGAGACCAATAGTTGTATCTTAAATGACTGGACCCCAAATGCTAAATACTAAACTAAAATGTAGAACATTCTTTTTGTGATCTATGCTATCCCAGTTGACTAAGTTGCCTCCAGAGACTGTGTCCCTAAACCCTCAAACACAGTATCCCAATCCTGTGAAGTATTTGGTTATGCTTTAGTAGTATCCACTTTATGAGTTTACTTTTATTTTCGTATTCTTACATTATTGTTTTGTTCTGCTGTACTGGTGATTTTTTGAAAACCAACCATAAAAATTGAAATTAAATACATTTTGGAAGTATATAAGGGGTAAATAATAAATATAATAGACTTATTCTTTATGTGGAGTTTGCAATGTTTTGGATTTTTAATTTCATACAAGATAAATCAAATTTGGAAGATCTACTAGAAACTGGAAAGTGCGTTAGCTTCTGCTCGTTCTGTATCTAGCTTCTTGTTGTTAAAGTGCCATCAAGTCTGTTCCTACTCATAGCAACTCTATATAGGGTTTCCGAGGGGCAGTTGGTGAGCTTGAACCACTGACCTTGTAGTTTAAACTGACCTTGCAGTCCAGAGCATTAACCTGCTAGCAGAAGAGACCTTTTCTTAAAGTAATAGTAAATCTGGCTATTCTTATCTTCTAGAGTCTATTTATATCTAAACATCATAGTTTCTTCTAGTAAGCAGTTTGCTAATGTGTGTGCCAGAGACTAAATTATCAGTTCATCGCCAAAAAATAACTAGTCAACATACGTGTATGCTTAGGAAACCCCATTGGAAATCTACATTTTCTAATTGCCTTTAGTTTTTATTTCTCATCTTAAAGTTAAATTTTGAGTTTTATTTTTATATACTAAGTCAGTTATTTTTGAATCTTTTTTTTTTTAATGGTGAACCCTTTTATGTACAATAACATCTTATATGAAACTAATACATACTTTTAAAAACAGATTGCTCTCAACTGTGTGCCAGGGGCTTTTAATACAATATATACTCTTGAAAGATGGTAGGTAAGTCTTAAGCACATCTGGTCTGTATCACTTTATTTCTGTTTAATCTAGGCGACAGAAGGCTAGAGAAAGGCAGCAGAAATTGCTAGCAGAGTTTGCTTCACGACAGAAAAGCTTCATGGAAACTGCAATGGATGTTGGTAAGTCAAAACTTAACTAGTTTAGAATTCTCACAATTATATTGGTGTGACTTCTGGGATGATAACAGTCCAATTAGTCATGAATTTTACCATTGCAGACCAATGATTTCTAGTCTTTATGTAAATAATGGGGTGATGGGGGACAAGGACTTTATTATAGACAGTCGTCTGTTGAGTAGGCTCCTCATGGTGTAGTACTCCTTCAGTGTAGTACTCACTCTGTCCCTCTTTGTGATATGTGAGACCTGTGACTTTATGTACTTCCTTAATTCTGACATTGTTCACAGAATTATCCTGAGATCCTTGACACTTTTCAAGGTACATATTTTTTAGTGCCTTTATCTGCCTCCCCAAACTTTATAGGGTTTCCCAGGAGTGACTGGTAAGTTTGAACTGCTAACCTTGCAGGTTGTACTACAGTGGTTATCCTACAGTACCACAGCAGGACCCCATTTTGCAGAAACATAAAAAAATTAGTTACAAATAAGAAAACAATATTTTTACTACAACCCTAATTTAGGCTGTATTCTCACATGTATTCTAAGTACATATGCACATAAATGCATTTTCACTAAAATGATTTTTTAAACTATAATTTTTTAATACTAAAATTAAACTATAATTTTGTGCATGCTTTTTTTCTTATGAAATTTCAAACATACTGAAAAGTTGAAAGAAAAGTATTGTGAGCAACCATATACCAGTAGAACCTTCACTTAATGTTGTGCTGTATTTCTCGCTTTCTCTAATACGTTAAATAAATTGTGGATATCAGAGCACTTTACTCTTAATACTTCATCCTACTTATTCTAGGATTGAGAATATTCTTCTTATAACTATAGTTCATAATACTTTAGAAAATTGCTATTTCTTACAAAATGCAATAGTTTCAAAATAACACACTTGACATTATCTTAAACAATGAAATTGTTGAATGACGTTTAAATTTAAAACATCTTTAAAAAAATTTTTTTGTCCTTGAATGCATTTCAGTTTGTAGCCAAAGTTTTGTGTTCTTAAGTCACCTGAACACATTCATTTTTTTGTAAACTGGTGTTACCAGTTTGAAATACAGTTCATTTCATTTGTTTCAGTTTGTTTGAAATTTTTGGAGCTAAGGGAAAAGCTTAGTTAACACTTTTGGAAAGTTTTTACCTATTGTTTCCCACTTTTTAAGTAAAATAAAACAAAAATGGTCTTCTGGGGAATTGCTTAAGCAAGGTATCCAAGATGAAGATGGGTGGTATTGTTTTGACCAGGAAAATGGCCACCTCTTTCCCTGAGGAGACTGGAGGGAAGAAGGAAAGAGTGGATGGAGAAGAGTTACTAATGTCCAGTGGAAGTGAGGGAAATGGAAAGTTTGCTCAAGACAGATTGCTCTTGACTGCTTTCGTTTTCAGTGTTAAAGAAAAAAAAAAATGTGTTCTACTGAGTGAAAAGAATACTACTGAGATGTGGAATAGTTGCTAGAGAGTAGGAAATGTTCCTCGCCAAGGATGATTATAAACATTGATAAAGAGGTGCTTAGGGCCTAGTTACATTCAGGATCATAAGATTGAATGTCATCAGTCTGCAAAGTTATTGACTCCGTCTCCTAAATGTTGTTAGTTTTTGGAAAGGTTTGATCTTTTAGGGTAGTTTGCCAGAGCACAGGAAGAACAATTGAGGAATTAGGCAGATGTAATTGCTAGCAAACATATGCAATTCTCAGAAGTTATCAGAATATTGAGCTCTGCTTCCTCTCAGTCCTGGTTCTTACATGCCACAGTGCTGACAGGTGAGGCAATAGAGAGTCATGAGCACTAGGTTTATTTACTTTGGTCATTACCACACCAGTGGGATTGTGGACTATACAAACTGGGTATGTTCCTTCTATTTCTAAATCAAGCTCTTTCCAAAGATACCTGTTTGAATTCTGATAATTCTGTTGATTTTATCCAATGCCCAAGATAAAAACGTTCAAAATCATATGTTGCTTTGCCTCTTATTACTGTTTGCTTCATTTGCTTGTGGCATTATATAGTGTAATCTTAGTAAGACATAAAGCAGGATCCATATCTGAGGTGGAGTCCTGGTGTGGTGCTGTGGATTAATGCGTCAGACTGCACAGTCGTTTAAACTGCAAGGTTGGTGGTTCAAGCTCACCAGCTGCTCCTTGGAAACCATATACAGGGTCACTATGGGTCTGAATTGACTTGATGGCACTTAACAACAACAATATCTGAGGAACTGATAGGGTAGTAGTACTGATATAATTTTAACATTCATTAATTTATATTGATTTAATCTTCATTTGACAGACTTCTTCTGTATTCTTACTTTATTTATGGTATCAAATTAGATTAGAAAATGGCCCTCAGTTGGGATGCTGAGTCATTGTGGGATAAGAAGCATCTTGCAAGGCCAAAGGAATGATATGTCAGAAAGCCCAATTTAGTATTAGTACCCAATGGAGCTCATGCCACCAAAAGGGTAAGCTCCAAGAATAGCTGCTTCCCTGATAACAAGTTGGATTGAATTCTAATATAAGAAGGAGTGGGCTCCAAACCACACCTGAGTGCACCTTCCTGGAGGGACTCTTAGATGCTGCCCAACTGCCTGTGCCTTGACCCTACGTGGTTGAACTTCCCATCTGCTTGATCCCATCCTGTTGTTTAGAGCCGCCGAGTCAGTGTCAACTTTAGCAACTCGGTACAGGGTTTCAAAGGAGTAGCTGGTGGGTTTCAATGACCAACCTTGAGGTACAGTCCAGTGCTTATCCTACAGCGCCACACCAGGACCCCATAAGTCCTAATAAACTGCAATGTGTCACTTGCTTGCTTGGGTAGTTATCTTGCTTTCTTCCATTCTTGAACCACAAAAGGGGATGTTTTCTGATCAGGTAACTCTACCATGATTGACAAAACAGACACCCATTATATTAATAAGGATTCATTGCTGAAGTAGGGTATCATGTTGGGTGAGGTAGAGGACCAATGAGGGCATGGGAGGCCCTTAGTGAGATGGGTTGGCATAATAACAGTAGCACTGAACTCAAACATGCCATCAGTCATGAGAATAACAGTGGACTGAGCACTGATTTGTTCTATAGAATATAAGGTTGCCATGAATATCTGCTTCATTGTTGACTCAATGGCAACTATCTATATTTATGCACCAAAGGAGTTCTGGTAGTGTAGTGGTTACAAATTGGGCTGTAAACCTCAAGGTCAGCAGTTCGAAACTGCCAGCTTTTCCATGGAAGAAAGATGAGGCTTTCTGCTCTGTTAAAATCTTAGAAACCCTGTATGGGGTCGCAATGCGTTGGAACTGACTCCACGGCACATCACCACCACCACAACATGAATCAGTCCTACAATGGCACTGTAGGATAAGCAATTGATTGCTAAACATAAGGTTGGCGGTTCAAACCCACCAAGTACTGCTCGGAAGTACTTAACAACAACAACAATATGAATCAGTATTGTTGTTAAGTGTTGTCAAGTCCATTCTGACTCATAGCAACCCTGTATAGGGTTTACAATGAATGGCTGATGAGTTTGAACTGCCAACCTTGTGGTTCAAACCAACCTTGCAGTCTAGTTTATTTCCTTGCTCTGTCAGCTCAGAAGATTTAGAAACAATGATATTCCAGTAGAAATGAACACATCAGTGCCTACTTGATTTCAAAGACTAGTCTCTGATAAAAAGAATAAGGGGTCCTTGGAAAAACAATTGATTTTAGTATTGGGGCAGGGGATTTGCAAGATGAACTGAGTGCATCTTGTAGTGTCAGAAAGTATGGAAGAACTCAAAAACCTACAGTTATGGGGGAGCTTCACCAATGGAGACAAGCCAACTGGAAGCAGCTCCCAATGGTCAAAGGTAGGACAATTTGAGCAACAAAATGGATGAAGTAGTATTTCTTTATATCCCTAAGTATACAATAAGTATCTGAGTCCATGCTTAAATAAATAATTGAATAAATAAGGAAGCGAGAGAGAGTAGACATATTTCTCCTGTACAAGAATTCTAAGTAATTCATGTAGGAACTCCACCCTCAAGGAGGTGAAGCATAGCTCCCCACTTTTGAAGTATGACTATGTATAGTGACTTCCTTTCAAAGCGGATAGGATGTAAGGGGAAAAAAGAGCACTTTATACTACAAAGCCCGGGAATCAGGTTAGTGTCAACAGTGGGAAGTTTTATTGATGGTATGTGCCCTTGAAAAAGATGCAATGAAGTGACATCTTACCTCAGTAGTCTCTTTCCCTGTATACACAACCATAGCTCAGTCATCACAAACATGAGACAAATTCACATTGAAGTATATTCTATTCAGTAACCTCAGCAGCACTCTTCAAAGCTGTCTAGGTAATCAAAAACAAGGGAAGCCCGAGAATGGTCACAGCCAGGAGGAGCCTAAGGAGACATGATAGCTAAACTAAATATAATGTGGTATCCTGGAGGGGATCCAAGAACAGGAAAAGGACATTAAGAACATACAGATATTTATTAATGTGTCAATATTTTATCATTTAAAATAAATTAATATAAATTAACAGCAACAATAAGTATTATTGCATTAATAGTGACAAATGTACTGTGTTAACTTAAGATGTTGGTAATGGGGAAAACAGTATAGGTTATATGAGGATTCTGTAATCTTCAAAACTTTTCTGTAAATTTAAAACTATTTTAAAATTTAAATTTATTTATAAGACGGAAAAATAATGAGGATATATTCCATGTACAAAAAAAAATTAAAGAAAAAAATCAGAATGACTTTAATAAAAATGATGATGTATTTAGGACAGTGCTGATTTATTTTTACCCAAATTCACGGCATTGCCACAGGACAGTCAGACTTCTTGGCAGAAAGCAGTACACTTAAGTGGTATGCTTAGTTTATGAGTAGTAATCCACTTGTTAGCTTATTAACAAGTACTTCTCATTTGTAATTAAAAATAAAACTATGTTGTATGCTCTTGTTGTTATTAAGTGCTGTTGAGTCAGTTCTGACTCAAAGCGACCCTTTACCAGGGTTTCCAAGGAATGGCTGGTGAGCTTGAACTGCTGACCTTGCGGTTCAAACTGACTTTGCAGTATAGCCCATTAACCCACAGTGCCACACCAGGACTCCCATGTGCCCTTAAAACAGTTTGTGTCCATAGTGAAGAAAATCCTATGTGCCTTCTATATAAAGTCTGACTCATACTTTCCCCTATCCCACTTGCAGTTGATTATTCCTCAAGAGAGGCCTAATGTTATCAAACAAAATGGTATTTCACATTATTTTGAGTGTGTAGAGGACAAGCATTGGACCGCGAACTACAACTTTGGTGGATTGAGTCCACCAGCTACAATGTAGGGAAAAGATGAGGCTTTCTGCACTGGCAAAGATTTAATTTTAGAAACCCTATACAGAGTCATTAAGATTCAGTACCATGCTGTAGGATAAACACTGAACCACAAAGTTGGTTTGAACTCGCTAGCCTCTCCTCGGAAACCCTATACAGAGTCGTTATGAGTTGGAACTGACTCAACGGCACTTAGCAACAACAACTACATCATCCTTGTGTTATTTGTCCATTCTGACTTCCATCCACCCACAAAATCTCAAACATGAAAGTAAAACATGGTGTAACAAGATTATTTTGCTTTATCTGATTGTTTTTGTAAACACTTAGATTAATCCAATGAATTTATAAGTGTAAAGGTTAAAAATAAAAGCAAAGGCTCTTTTGTAATTAAACATTACTTTTATGTGTAAACACAAACTTTAACCAAACTTAGAATTAATGTAATTATGTAACTAAAGGTAAACTCAAAGTAGAACTGTAAGTACTGAGATACTTTGCTCTTTGATGATGTTAAAGTTAATATAGAAAAATTAGATACTAAAATATTACCATTGGAAATGAGTTTTTAATTCCTTCAACTAGAAATTGTTTTCAGTAGAAACATCTTTACCAGTTTAGATATAACTTTCATGATTCACATACCAAATTACATCACATATTGTAATTGAAGTGCCATAGCACTGTTGCTGTCGTTAATGGCGGTGGAGTTGTTTCAGACTCATAGCAAAACTATATAGCGTTTCTGAGGCTTTTAAATCTTTGTTGGGAGCAGAAAGCCTCATTTTAATCTTGCAGAGTGGCTGATGGGCTTGAACCACAGAACTTGTGGTTCTCAGTCCCGTGCTTATCCTATGGAGTCACTGTGTTCCCCAGTAGCATCAGATTAGTTAATAATTGCTGTTTAAGAAGCCACTCTAAAACTTAGTGATTTAAACCATTTATTATTTCACATGAATTGGCTGGGTGTTTGGGATAGGGTTGAAAAGACTATGTTTGACACAATAATATGAGTCAAATGAGTTTAAAATGGTTTATTGTACTTTAAACCAGCTATTTTGTGTTCTCCTTTAAACTTAAGGGCAATCAGATCTGTTTCTCTTTTCTAAAGTATTTTTACTGCAGTAAAATCCAAAGTTGTCTCATGTGAAATCTTAACAACCTCTGGTATTTTCTTTCTTGTGAAATCTTTTAATTTTGATCCCTTAATTTCATTTTCACAGACATTGTGCTTTCTAGTTTTGGTCCTATTAATATGTTGGGTATTTTTTTCTTTGATTCTTTTTGTTGGCTTTTTTTTTTCTGTTTAATGCTATGCATTATCCAAAGTTCTGTTTAGATTTTTTGCCCCCTTCTCTCTAAGTCACTGTTAATAAATATCAGATATATGTTTCTTTTATCTGTATGAATTCTTGATAAAAATATCCAAAGTTGACATCTTTCTTTCCCTAACATGTATTTTTTTACATATTTACTTAGATATGCTTCTAAATATCAGATTTATGCTATTTTATCTGTATGAATTTTTAATAAAAATATCAAAAGTTGGCATCTTTCTTTCTCTAACATGTATTTTTTACACATTTATTTGGATATGTTTTTATCTATTACATATCTCAAAAATCACTCTGCTTTCTTGGTCTTCCTAATCAATCCCCTTTACATGTAATCATTTTTTGTCATTGGGGCAGCATCACTGATATTCATGAATTTAAGGGTCTTTATATGAAAATCATTATTGACATGATATTTTGATACAAATGTCTTTGCCTCTTCTTGTTATCAGTTTTATGTGTGAATGTCTCAGCAGCATCAGAAGTGTACTTAAACATACATTGTTGAAAGTCTTTCTTTTTAACTGTGCATTTTTTGTTGAACCTTTTTTTTTGAGAAAATATTTCATTTTAGCAGTTTTTCCCATAGTTTTATTATCATCTACATTTGTTGGTATTGAAATTAAAAATTATCTTGATTTCCCTTAGATTCTCCTGACACTGATATTCCTATGGAGATAACCACAGCAGAACCACAAGTTTCTGAAGCAGTATATGACTGTGTGATTTGTGGACAGAGTGGCCCCTCTTCTGAAGACCGACCTACAGGATTGGTTGTACTGTTACAAGCATCTTCAGGTAAAATCAAATAATTATTTCAGTGGGAACATTTTAGAGACAAAGTACATACAACAGATGAATGACTGTATTACGTTACTGCCTCTCTGTCAAGGATAAGTCAAAAAGTATTCTTATATAATTATTAAGCCTTTATTAAGCAAATATTAAAATGTGGAGCTATTGTTTCTCAATGTCTATCCCTCTGGGTCTATAGACTTCTGAATGCTGTGTTCCCATCTTCCTAACCCTTCTCTAAAGAATTCTGCATTCTTATTTATACACAAAATATCAAAAAATATATATCAAAATAGCAGTGTTCCTTTTAAATGTTCTTTGAGTTTGGGAACAAAAACAAGGTCTGAAGGGGCAAGATCAGAGCTGTAAAGTAGATTTGGGGTAAGGTTTTCCTACAAAATTCTCATAGGACAGCTCTGCTGCCCTTGAAGAAACGAACAGATATATTTTTGTGATGGAAAAAATTCCTTTACTTGGAGCAACTTTCCTGGCCTTTTTCTCACCAATCTAGTTTTCAATTTTCTTACCACTTCTTTCTGATAAGCTTCTGTGGATTGTCCTGTGCCTGAGAAAGTCTAAAAAGATTATCACTTTGGAATCCAAATAAATATTTGACATAACTTTTTCTGCCATGAATTTAATTGGTCCAGCAGATCACTATGGAAGCCACTGTTTTTTGAGTCACCCTAATGGCACTGGAGTCCTGGTGTGGCGCTGTGGGTTAATGTGCCAGACTGCAAAGCCATTTGAACTGCAAGGTCGGTGGTTCAAGCTCACCAGTGGCTCTTTGGAAACCCTATACAGGGTCTCTATGGGTTGGAACCAACTCAATGGCACTTAACAACAACAACTAATGGGACTAAGATGAGTGTTTATTACTGAGAGAATTTGTCTGTAGCCATCTGATTGCAGAGACGTGTTTAAAAATGTTTCTTTTAGAATAAACCTTTGCATCTATGAACTAGAATTCAAGTAGCGATGTTTTTTGTTTTTATCTTTAACTTAGCTTAGTATGTTGTTGTTGTTGTTAAGTGCCGGTGAGTTGATTCCGACCCATAGCAACCCTGTATGGGGGTTTCCAAGGAGCAGCTGGTGAACTTGAACCACTGACCTTGCAGTTCAATGACTTTGCAGTCTGTATTAGCCCACAGTGCTAGACCAGGACTCCAGCCTAATATATTGTTGTTGTTGTTGTTGTTGTTGTTGTTAAGTGTCAGCGAGTTGGTTCCAACCCATAGTGACCCTGTATAGGGTTTCCAAGGAGCAGCTGGTGAGCTTGAACCGCTGACCTTGCAGTTCAAATGGCTTTGCAGTCTGACACATTAACCTACAGCGTCACGACAGCCTAGTATATAGCAGGGATCAATTTAGATTATTAAAGCAAAGATACGTAATTTAGTTTTCTCTAACTTTCCTGAGTAGGAATCTTGGAAGAAGCTCTTAACAGAGATCTCTATGAGTGTTTTTTTCTTAAAGAATGACTTTTAATTCTATTATGGGTACAATGATGATGGTGTTTTACCAGTGTTCCATGGGTAATAGCGGAATTCAGCTTTCTTGGCAATTTAATTCTTCTAGAGCCTAAATGCTTATTAAGCCCAGAGAACCTGGCAGTTTAAGTATTTTAATTACAAGCACCCTTGTTCCTTGAGCTATTGGAAGCAGTAATTTTTAATTTTTAAAATATCATGATTGATACATTTTCCAGTTTGTAGTTTAAAAAACATTTTAAAAATTGGAAGGATTTACTTGATTGCTGCCCATCTTCTTCTATATCAAGATATCTTGAGATGGAGGGAATTCTAATAGTCCCAGTGAATTGAATTATTTTCAACAGTGGTGTGTGTGAAACAAAGAGAAAAAAGTATGTTGTAATCATCAGCTGGAGTCCTGGTGTGGCGCTGTGGGTTAATGTGCCAGACTGCAAAGCTGTTTGAACTGCAAAGTTGGTGGTTCTAGTTCACCAGCTGCTCATTGGAAACCCTATACAGGGTTGCTGTGGGTCAGAACTGACTCGATGGCACTTCACAACAAAAACAATCATCATCTAGATGTTTTGTTTTATTCATTTATTCATTCCATAAATATTGATTGTGCACCTGGGTGCCAGGCACTGTTCTAAAAAGAAGCAAAATAGTCCCCCAATCTCTGCCCAATGATGTTAATGTTCTTATTGTTCTAAACTTTTATTATTTGGTATTTTTGAAATTGCTTTAATCTGTTACACTATTTAATCCATTTTTAGCAGTTTTGTGCACTATCTTAACCAATAAGTATTAGATAATTCCACTTGCCATAGCTGTATTATGTTTTAGAGAGAGGAAGAAAATGATAAGAAGCTAACATTAAAAAGCATTAAATCTCAAATGTGATTTTACTTGGGAACTCTAGCAGGTGAGATCTTTGGTCATTTTCTTCTGTACCTCATCTACTCACTGATATGCCCTCTTCCCACTTTTTTTACTCTGATATCTTTATTTTGATTAGTCTCTTTTTTAAAAACTTTTGAATATGAAAAAAATTAACCACATACTGTAGCAAAAAGACTAGTACAATGAATCCTTATGCCCTCATCTCTCATCAACTGTAATTAATCCATGGTGATTCTTTATTCTCTCCTCTCAAATGATTTTCAAGCAGATTTCCAACATTATATAATTTCACCTATAAATAGTTTAGTATTTTTATCTAAATAAAAGGACTTGTCTTTTACATATAAATTCCTCAATCTCTACTACTACGAAATTCCTCAATCTCAGCAGCTTTCTAGTCAGTGTTCCCAGTTTTCCAGTTGTCTCTTATATTCTTAATAATTGTAGGGCCCTCCTGTAATAGTAATAGGTTACTGTTTCAGCTCCCTCTTCTTGGTCCCTCCCCTCATGCATTTTCCTTTTTGAAGAAATCAAGTCATTGAAGGCAGTTTGGATTTTGCTGAGTGCTTCCCATCGTGGCTATTTAAGATGTTCTCTGTCCAGCTTGTTTTTCCTCTGTTTGAGATGCTAGTAGCCACTGATCATTCTTTTCTAGATTGCAAATTCTTTTTCATTTCTTCTTTGTTTACTAACAGTAATACTCCTTTAAAGGAAATTTTACCTATCAGTTGTTGGTTACCCTGAGGTGTGCATTATACAGGAAAAGTAGGAAATGATTGTATTTTTTCCCTTTATTTGCTGGTGCTCACAACATTGAGATGGTTCTATATCATATTCTAACAATAATTAACTAGTACTTTTTGTATCAGTGTTACAATTTTGCCCACACTATTCCATCTTCTTCAAGTTATCTCCGGAGTCTTTTTAATTTCTATGTTGATAAGTGCCATTGAGTCAATGCTGACCCATAGCGACCCTATAGAGGGTTACCAAGAAGCAGCTAGTAAACTTGAACCACCGACCTTGTGGTTCAAATCAGTTTTGCAGTCCAGTGAATTAACCCACACTGCCACACCAGGTCTCCTCTATGTTTGCTAGTAAAAGCTTAAAGCCTCGGAAACCCTCTACAGGGTCACTATGAGTAGGAATCCACTCCATGGCATACCACCACCAACAACCACCTTGTTTGCTAGTATAATGAGTTATACTGAGTTCATTGCATGCAGCCATTTCTTTAAGAAGTCTTAGTTCATTTTAGTGAGAAATAGTATTTAGAGACCAAAATCTGGTGCTAAGGTGCACTTATTGTAGGCTTGATTCTTTATTGTCCTGGTCTTAAAACCATGCATCAAAGAAAAGCCCCAGGGTTTTCACCCCTTATTTTAACATGTTTGACTTATACTAAATTGTGAAGAACAGAAGTGGCAGCACCAACAACCAGTAACCACCCAGAAGAGGGCCACCAAGCAGCAGCTGGTGAGCTTGAACTGCCAACCTTGTAATTCAAATGGCTTTGCAGTCTGGCGCATTAGCCCACAGCGCCATGCCCGGACTCCTATACTAAATCACACTTATAATTAGAAACTTAAAAACATGGTTTATATTAAAGGTCTTTGTAACAGTTCTTTTGATATGTAAAGGTGTTTTTTGACCTATTGTCTCACTTTGCACAGAATGGCTATCTTAAATAAACATTTTGGGTGCTACTGTTCTACATAAGAGAAGAGAACAGTATTATATAATCTATTCATTTCACCAATTCCCAGTTTGCAAAACTTTAGAATATCCAGAGTGAAAATCAATGTTTTCATTCTCATAGTATCATTAAAATATGCATATATAATAAAATGGAACTAAATATAGAAACAGACTATCAAATTGAGATTTTTAAAACAAATGTAAGTATTCTTACTTATAGAAAATTGCAGATATTCAGAGAAAAACATAAAGGAGTGGGAAAACAATGATAAAACAGCAGAGTTTTTGCATTCTATTGAAACAGGTATTGACTCAAGCTTGAATGTTAGCAAGGTAAGATGTTAGTTGTAAACTTCAGGGTAACCACTAAGGAAAAAACAGAAAAATACACAGAAAAAAAGTAAAGGGATGAAAACGGCATGCTAGAAAATAGGTAATTATATAAGAGAACCAAAAAATGCCATAAGACATGCAGAGAACAAATCACCAAATGGCAGAAGTAAGTGCTTCCTTATTAGTTATTTTAAATATAAATGGATTGCATTCCAATTAAAAGGCAGAAGTGGGCAGAATGGGTAAAGAAACATGATCTAACTTTATGTTGTCTATAAGTTACTCACTGTACATCAAAGGACACAAATAGGTCAAAATGAAAGGCTGGAACAAGATATTCCATGCAAATAGTAACTGTATGGGGTGGTTATCGTCTCAAACAAAATGGACTTTAACACAAAATTGTTATAAGAAACAAGAAAGGACATTGAATAGTGATCAAAAGAATCAATCATCAAGAAGATGTAGCAGTTATAAACATATGTATGTACCTAATACTAGAGCTCTAAATATATATGAAGCAAAATACTGACAGAATTGAAGTAATAGTTGGAATCCCTTGGTGAGAGAAAGGTTACGCCCCTCAACTGCTAACTGAAAGGTTAGAGGTTCAAACCCACCTTGCAGTCTAGTGCTTATCCTACAGTGCCACGAATATGGAGTACAATTCTATTCTGACAAACATAAAATCTCCATAATTTGAAATTGACTCAACAACACCTGGTTACAGTGATAGTTGGAAACTTCAGTACCCCTTTCAGTAATGGTTAAACAACTAGGCAGATGAACAGAGAAATGGGAGACTTAACATTATAACCAGGCCTAACAGACCTATGAATGGGCTTCAGAAAGTTAGTGGGAAAATGGAGTTAAAAGACAATAGAATTTTACCATGAATTTTTTGAACCCTTCTCATATAGAACACTTAATCGAAAAACAGCAGGATATACATCTTTCTCAATTGGATATGTAACATTCTCCAGGATGTTGCTGTTAAGTACAGTCAAGTTGGTTTCAACTCCTGGAGAACCTATGTATAACAGAACAAAACACTTGTGTGGTCCTGCGCCATCATCAGTTTTTCCTGTTTGAACCTATTGTTGCAATAACTATGTCAATCCATTTCAATAAGGATATTCCTCTTTTACACTGACTTTCTACTTTACCAAGCATGATACTTCTCCAGACACTGATCCCTCCTGATAGTATGTCCAATGTATGTGAAACAAAGTCTTTCCATCCTTGCTTCTAAGGAACGTTCTGATTGTATGTGTTCCAAGACAGATTTGTTCATTCTTCTGATTGTTCATGGTATTTTCAATATTCATCACCAGCACCATAATTAAAAGTCATCAATTCTTCCTTATTCATTGTCCAACTTTCACATGCATATAGGATAATTAGAAATACTATGACTTGGGTAAGATGCACTTTAGTCTTTAAAGTGACATCTTTACTTTGTAATACCTTGAAGTAATCTTTTTGCAGCAGATTTGCCTAGTGCCCTATATTGTCTTATCTTTTGACTGTTGCTTCCATGAATTTTGATTGTGGATCAGTCTGTAGAAGAAAATAAAGAGTACACTTTATACTTTTTTTAGGTTTTTAAAAATAATAGAAAAATTAGTGTAGTTTGTGGCTCTTCTTGATGATGCAAGTGTATGTGTTAGTCACTTAATGAGCCCTTATCTCTGCTGTTTTTGTAGTTTTAGGGCAATGCCGGGACAACACTGAGCCAAAAAAGCTGCCGATCACTGAAGAGGAACAGATTTACCCTTGGGATACTTGTGCTGCAGTTCATGATGTGAGGCTTTCTTTATTGCAGCGTTATTTTAAAGATGTAAGTACATTTTTTTATTGAATAGTACTTCTCTCTGAAAAACTGATGGCTATTTCCCTCCCAACAGAGTTTTATTTTTTATATTTTATGCATTTAAAAAAAATTTTTTTTCATTTTATACATTTTTTTTTTCTCCCAAGATGTCATTCTGATTTGAAATCTGGAAGTTTGCTAGAAGAAAAACTAATATGCAGATGGTACACCAGTATGTTATTAAATTAAATTTTTAGGTAATTGTGATACCTCAAATTTTAATTTTATTTCGAGGTTTATGAATTCAATTCAGTGCAGTGATATGCATTAAACAAACAAATAAACAAGATCCAAGCCACTGCCATTAAGTTGATTCTCAACGCCTAGTGATCCGATAAGGCAGAGCAGACCTGCTCCTAAACTGTAAACCTTTAAGGGAGCAGACAGCCTCATCTTTCTTCCATGGAGAATCATGGACCTTGCTAGGCCACCTGGGCTCTTTTGATAAGAAAAGTGTTAGGAATGGCATGAATATAATGAAGATTTTTCCCTCCTTTTAACTCTCATTTAAAGATATGTAATAAAATATTTTTTTATTATGGTGCTTTAAGAATGTTAAGTAGGAGCAGGTTTGATTTACATTTTCTGTTATTCCTAACTGTGAAATTGGTGGGATTTTTCCAGCCCTTTGTACCTGGGCACTCTTGCACTTAGAAGTGTCTCAGGACTTGTAGGATAAACTTTTTGTTTATTCAGTAGCAGCAGTATTGTTAACATCTTTGCATAATTTTTGTGCCACTGTGATGGTATCAGTTAGGATTTCCTTTAACCTGTTACTAATTTTTGTGTCGGCTTGTATCAAGTACATATATAATAGATAACAGCTTAAAATATTGAAAATACTTATAAAGTATCATTATTAGGTAATTATATGTGAAGACCTGGTGTGGCGCTGTGGGTTAATACGCTAGACTGCAAAGCAGTTTGAACTACAAGGTCGGCACTTCAAGCTCACCAGTCGCTCCTCAGAAACCCTATACAGGGTTGCTATGGGTCGGAACCGACTCAGTGGCATTTAACAACAACAATTTGAGAAGACCAAGGAGCTCTGATAGCGTAGTGGTTTTGTATCAGGCTGCTATCCACAGGGTCAGCAGTTCGAAACTACCAGCTGTTCCACGGGAGAAAGATGAGGCTTTCTGTTCCTGTAAAGATTTACAGCCTTGGAAACCCTGTATAGGGTCGCTATGAATCGGAACCCACTCCATGGCACATAACAACAACAACATGAGATGACCAACTTGATTGATTTCCAAATAGAAGTTTTTTTCTTGCCAATGATCCACTAATTTAAATGGAATAAACTAGAAGGAAAAGTGGACCCCCCCCCCCAAAAAAAAAAAAAAAAAGAATACTTACTGATAGGAAAGAGTCAGTGAGGACTAGAGTCAGAGGTCTGGTTCTATAATGGGCAGGATGAGGAGGTTTCTGGTGGATCCTGGCGAAGGCTGATAGCTCTAGTTAGGGACTTATCCAGTAGAACAGAAAGAGTTACAGACCAGAAAAACTGCAGTTTAGCCAATTTTAGCAGTGTGAGCTAGATCAAATCTCTTGAGTATTCTAAGACTCAAATTGTCTTCCTTTTCTGTAAAATGGGGCTGATAATGGCCTTCCATAAATTAACCCAAATAAGGTGAGGTTCCTTTAGATCATTTTGTACATAATAAGGGCCAATATAAATGTAAAGTGGAGTTTTTAATATTCAAGTTAGCCCATTTAGAAAGGCTCAGGTTAAGTGTTGAAGACAGTTTGT
>NW_006408617.1:11807796-11811541 GCF_000296735.1 Chrysochloris asiatica
GAGGAATTTTGTGCTGTATAATATTTCCCGTTTTCATGTACACATGAAGAGTCTTAGTTTAATATTGAAACTGTGTGATTTAAAGATGATTTGGTTATCTTACATTAGGATGCATGAGGAAGCTTCAGAAAGTTCATGCAACGATGGAATTAAGTTAATGGGATTTTCCATGAACTTTCTGAAGCCCCTTGTATAAATTTCACAAGTTTTTTGTCAACTAAAACCTGTTTAAAAAATAAATACAACTGAAAAATATAAAAGTTAGCTTAGTTTTTTTAAGCCTGTCAGAACATACAGATTGATGACTCTCAAATCTTTCATTATCTGCTCTCATGTTAGACCTGTCTCCCCACATCCTGACCTGACTACCTATTTACTGCAGCCTCTAGAGTGTGAACTCAAGTTCAGACTCTAATATTGTTTGACAGAGACTCAGTGATGAAAATTCAAAGGAAGGTGTTTAAGAGCAAACCCTGTTTATAGAATGAGGGAAGGAATTAGGAGAGAAGTTGAAGATGTAGGAGAAAGCGTAGATGAAAGTAAAATTTTAAAACAAATAAATACAAAAAGGTTTGTGGTTCCTTACACAAGGTGCTTACAAAATAAATGGAAAGGTGGAAGTACATGGTAATAGAATTTTCCCATGAACTTTTTGAAGCCCCCTCACGTAGTCTGAGTCTGTTGTATGTTAATCCTTTGTAACTATTAGGCATGTTTTTGAGTTATTATTGTGACGAGATTTGTTCTCTAAAATAATAAGTGGTGATGCATCATGGAGAGAAGAAACTGAAGTCAAGGAGATCAATTAAATTGTATAAGCTAGTTGGCAATTGAGTATTGGTGAGATGCTGTGGATTAATGCACTAGACTGCAAGGTCAGTTTGAACCTCAAGGTTGGAGGTTCAAGCTCACCAGCCCCCCTCAGAAACCCTATGCAGGGTTGCTGTGGGTCAGAATCAACTCAACAGCACTTATCAACAACATCTAACACTCAGGCAAAAGGTCTACTCTTGCAAAATAGTTGAAATTACTAGCAGGATCGTTTGAAGAGAGCAGAACTACAAATAAGATTCTTGAAGAGTATAAACATTGAATGAGCAAGTGAAAAAGAATCTTGAAAAGAGGCTTAGGAAATACATTTAAATAGCTAGGGGCAGAGCCAACTATGGTAGTATTAATGCAAGCTTGAAAGAAGTAAGAATTTCAAGAAGTTGTTAATGCCAAATGTTACAGAAAGAGTAACTACTGTGTTGTTGATGTGACCCTATATGGTGGGTAGAGCTGGTCCATAGGGTTTCCTAGGCTGTAATCTTTACCGGAGCAAGTTGCCAGGTGTTTTCTCCTGTGGAACTGCTGATGGAGTCAAACTACCAACCTTTTGGCTAGCAGTGGAGCATTTAACTATTGTGCCATAAAGGTTGTATGTTGTTGTTGTGTACCATAGAGTCAGCTCCAACCCATAGCTACCCTGTATAAGACTTCCAAGAGAGACTGGTAGGTTTGAACTGCCAACTTTGAGGCTACCAGTCTAGTGCTTATCCTGCAGCACCACACCAGGGATCAAGTACTATATGGTGATGGTGGTTCTGGTGTGCCATGGAGTTGGTTCTGACTCAGCAACCATGTATAGGGTTCCCGACGCTGTAAATCTTTACAGGAGCAGAAAGCTACATCTTTCTTCCACCAAATACTGTATAGAACACGTAAAATAACCAGGAGCACTACAGTGTATGGTGTTCTGGTGTGGTACTTAGGATAAGCACTAGACTGCTAACTCCAAGGTTACCAGTTCAAACCCACCAGCCACTCCTCAGAAAGCTGTACAGGGTCACTATAAGTCAGAACCGACTCAACAGCGCTTAACAACAACAATAACAGCAGTGTATACTGAAGCATAGTGTGATATCAAGAACTTATATTTTATGTGGTAGGAGAAAGATTAATTTATATATCTTAATTAGTTTATATATATTTTCACAGATAATTGGGAGCTTAAACTTTATGATATTATAGTTTAAAAGATTATATTAGGGCTGTCTAGTTGGGTGTTACTTTAGATCACAAAAATATAAACTGTACATAGTATAACAGTATGAAATCACACAGAAATTTACGTGACTATGTTTAAAACAGTTTTTAAATTAATTTTATTTTATTGGGTTTTTTAAGAGTTCCTGTCTCTTGGCTGTATCAATTGGTTGGGAAGGAGGTGTGTATGTACAAACCTGTGGCCACACATTACATATAGATTGTCATAAATCTTACATGGAATCATTACGGGTAAGTTGATTTGAAATTTTAAAAAAAGGTTTATGTATTTTTTCCAGGTATTAAATTATTTTTGCAAATTATATGCTCCAACTATATTATCTTGGGTTGACCTCTTGAGATTTTATTATTATTATTAATTTTTTTTTACTGCATTTTAGCAGCTTATTTCCATGACTTCAATTTAGACTTGAAGACCTTTCCTGTAGCTCTGAAATATTAAGCTTTAATATCCTACTGTTTCATCTTATGAATACTCTTCAGATTCTCTTATTTGTACTGTTATTAGTTGGTCTTGCCTCTGTCTTCGTTGAGATCTCCCTTTTGCATTTTTTTCTCTTGTTGTTAAAGTGCTGTAGTGTCGGTTCCGACTCATAGCTAGCCTTTTTTAGGATTTCTGAGGAGCATCTCACTAGATTTTTTTTTGACATAACCAAGAGCAGTGGTTCTCTACTACACCTAACATTAGGTTACTAACTTGTTTTTCTCTTCCTTGGGAAATGACTATACTCTTACCAACCCTTTCTTTATCTACTTTTTTGCAGAAATATTCTTTCTTCTCTTAAGGGATAATCTGTGCTCTAGTATTTCTTTATCCTTAATACCACAGAGGTCTGTGGTATTGTAGCTGATGTTGTTAGTGCCATCAAGTTGGTTCAGACTCATAATGACCCTATGTAGAGTTTCTGAGGAGCAGCTGGTGGACTTCAACCACTGACATTGTGTTTAACAGTCCAGTGCTTATCCTACAGTGCCATACCACAACTGGATCCATCAGTAATTAGCTTGTTTTTCTTATGTATCTTCAATTTTTATGCCTTTCTGTCCCTTCATCTCAACTTATAAAAATGCTAACATCTCCCACTTAAAATTCCTTTTCTTGACCTTATAATCCTTTTAAGTTTCAGTCTTCTCTTTCTCTTTCATTCTCAGCTCAGCTTCTTAAAAGTATGGCCTACTGTATTCCCAGATTCCTAATTTGAAAGCAGAGGGAGGTCTCTTTTTTGCTTTCTGTTCTTCACCCTAATATTCAGTCATTTACTGAATTCTGGTGAGATGGCCTGCTATGTCTTCTATGCTTTACATTCGGCATTTACTATTCCTCTGCTAATTTTTTTGTGTATGTCACCTTTTGTCACCTTATTTACTGTGATTGCTTTATGATTGAGCTTGCTTCAAGTCTCAATCATTTACTACAATGGCCTTTCTACACTGCAAATCTGATGACATATGTCTTTGTTTTCAAAATTACATGCTTGCTTCCAAACTCCTTACATGGGCCACAAGACACTTTATAAATCTGATAGAACTGTACCCGAATAAGATAAAGCTCACTCTCCTCTGAATAAAGTTGAAATGGGCCTGCCTATTGCTCTAGCTTTATCTTCCATCAATTCAGTAACAACAACCTGATTGATAGTATGTTGTACACATTATAATGAGCCCTGTATCAAGTCCAAGCAGTTGTACTAAACAT
>NW_006408617.1:11813389-11842059 GCF_000296735.1 Chrysochloris asiatica
TTTTCTTCTTTTAATGGTTCATGAATTTGCTATGAAATGTGATAGCTTAATTTTTGTTTTCTGTCAATGTGTATATCATACATCTATATGTTGATTTTCTCTTTTAGAATGACCAAGTTCTCCAAGGTTTCTCAGTGGACAAAGGAGAATTTACATGTCCACTCTGTAGGCAATTTGCTAACAGTGTTCTTCCTTGTTATCCTGGAAGCACTGTGGAAAATATCCCATGGCAACGTCCTAGTAACAAAAGCATACAAGATCTCATAAAGGAAGTGGAGGAGCTGCAGGGACGGCCAGGGGCTTTCACTGTAAGCATCAGTGTCGGGTATATATATCCTGGTTTGCTTGGCTACGCTTTTCAGCGATCATTTTGTTCTGGACCTTTACTGATGTAGTAAAAATTGCTTTTAATGTTTTTTATCTTCTGTTGTGGTTATAAAAATTTTTTTAAATGGAAATAATAGAACAAATTACTGTCAAAAACTATATTTTGTGTAAGTTGTTACAACTTTAATGTTTTCTAGATCATAGAAGCACATAAGCCTAGGTAAATAAGATTATTTTTAAATGTTGAAGTAGTTAAAACATAGAAGAACAAAAAAAACCCAAATCCTGGCACATTATTATTTCTTGCAGCTTAAAATGTAATCTAATCATTTAAAAAATGTGCCCACTATGAATAATAGGAATAAGATTATATATAACACACACAGAAACTGTGTGTTTGGAGGTGTGAGTGTGCGTAGGTTTGAGTGTGTGTGTTATGTGTACATGGTTGAAAAATATATAATCAATTAAACTGTTATGTATATATCAGTCTACATGGTGTTTGGAATAAGTGAGCCTACCTTTCATCCCACCCAGTAGGACTTATTGATTTAATTCTTGAACTATTTCATCTTTCTTAGAGATTTAGTTTATGAACCTGAGAGAAGTGACAGCTGCCCCTGACGCGATATTTGACTTCTGAATTAGAAGTCATAGTTTAAATCTCCTTAGAAAGATTCATCTCCTGGCAATGCCCTTTTGAAGTGGAGACTAATTTTAGAATTTGCGATTTTTGTTCTCCTTTTGTAAATCTAAAATTGTATGTATTTAAGATATGCTAAAATAAGAAACATTGATATTTTCTTTTTAAAGATAAACTGAAATAACAATCAGATTTTTAAAATAAACTTAGAAATTTTTTTGTTATAAAATATTATTTCAATAACATCTACTCACTGGATTCTTTTGTATAATTAATGACTGGATTATAATGTTAGCTACAATATAAAATTAGGATGAAAGATCACTAAAATTAAAAATATCTTGATTAGTTTTATATTTCTGCTCTCTAAGTCTGTGTTCAGTGGATAGCTATGTTATATCTGTTTTGACCTTTGAACTGTAATTTCTTAATGTATTCATGCCATAAACATTGAAATAATAGGCTATTAGAGAAGTGAATATAAATAAACTTTATATGTATATTTGCATTTTTTTATAGTCAGAAACCAACTTAAGTAAAGAGATGGAATCTGTAATGAAAGATATCAAAAATACCACTCAGAAGAAATATAGAGACTATAGCAAGAACCCAGGCTCACCAGATAATGATTTTCTTTTTATGTACTCTGTTGCTAGGTAGGTATATTATTTTATATTTGCATATATTATTGTTGGTTTTGTTGTTTAATCTTTACTTGTCATCATTGATATTTATGTAAAGGAAGAATGAATATTTCTAATGTTGTTTGAAATGATGGTTAGTTTTAGGACCTCCAATAGGATTGTAAATGTGTAGGTTTCTTTCCTTTCCTGAAAGCTTTTATTTTAATGAAATCTTGGCATCATTTTATGAGTGTTACGTGGGGGAAAGTATATTATTGATATTTTGGGGCAGGTATCCCTGGAGTCCTGGTGTGGCGCTATAGTATAAGCACTGGACCGCTACGGTCTCCGGTTCAAATCCACTAGCCACTCCTTAGAAACCCTATACATGGTTGCTCTGAGTGAGAACCTACTCGACGACACTAAACAACAACAATATATCCACCAAGGCTTGTGTGTATTACATGCTCTTTTTGATGCTCTCTTGTGTATGAGTGAGATTGTTCAAGTCAAGTCAAAACATGGTAAGACTAAGAACTAAAGCATCGTAATGCACTAAAACATGTTACTTATGGGACACCGAGGGCAGTAGGGAGTAGATTTGGTTGGTTTATTTTAACCGAGTGAAAGCTCTAGTACTGTCCTAGACTATGGGTGGTTTAGGAAATCAGATCAAAGTAGAGGGATGCTAGAGATCAACCCTGATCTTAAAATGTATTTGTAGGAAACTCAAGAGAACAGTCATAAGTATGTGTTTCTCATCTTTCAGATGAGGAAGGATTCGCCCAATAGACTGAATACGTTTTTAATACGTAAGGGGTAGTTCCATGTAGGAATTTAAGAGAACTTAATTTTGTGAAAATGGAGAACCATTAATGAAGTAAATTGTGGGAAAGCAGAAACAGTTACAGACTTGTAAACTTAATTCTTCCAAAACCGATACTGTATATCCCTGGACACATACTTCATATTCTGTCCAAACAGTAATGCAATAGATAAGATTTTGGGAGATATGTAACTGATGTCATGTGAAATATTAGTGGTAGAGTAGGACAAAAACTGTACTTAGTCTACAGATCTTAGTAAAATTGCAATCAAACTTGGAAAATTTGGCAGCAAGCAAGAGAATGCAAGTGCTGGATAGGGGTAGATGAAAAGGACCTAATGGGTTGGGAAATAACTTTTAAACTTTTGCATATTATTAGATTATTGTTGTATATACCCATACTTTTAGGAAAACATATCAATTTAATATTTTGTTTCTAAAGATTTACCAATTATTTACATACTTTGAGTAAAGTGTACTGTATGTGAAAACCAAACAAAATCCAATTTAATCTTGCCAAGGTTTTAGATTTTTGTAAAATTCTGTATAATATTGAAGTTACAAAGTTATAGGAGAATGGAATAATTGTAGGCTTAATTATCTTTTTAAAATATATACATTTATGTCATCAGATCATGAATTTATTACTTCTGGTTCTTACTAGAATTGGCCTTATAAGAACATCCTGATTGAATGGAAATGATCTTTATTACATTATGGTAAATCAGATTGTTTTATTTAAATTTAGTGCATTTTTAGATACATATTTCTTGGCCTCCTGTGAAGTCCTGGTATGGTGATGTAGGTTAATGCACCAGACTGCAAAGCCATTTGAACTGCAAGATCAGCGGTTCAAGCTCATCAGCTGCTCCTCGGAAACCCTACACAGGGTTGCTATGGGTTGGAATCGACTCGACAGCACTTAACGACCGTTTCTTGGTTTAAATATGTAAATTACATCTAGAATAAAACTTTAGTGATAGTCGATAAACTTTTTGGATCAACGCATTTTGATTTCCCCCCCATTTTATAGAGGAAGTATTATACAGTATACAAGGACAGATGGCAAATGTTTTACTAAGAATGTAGGTAGGAAAATAGAAATGTGCTTTTCACCTCACCTTTCTCTGGTCCCCAATGGCAAATTTACAGTAGCAAAATCATAATTCAGAAAGTGGCAGTGGGAAGTCTTTAAAAACCTCATTATCTTTTGGTTGGAATTACCCAGATCATTTCAGAATTCTTACAGTGGGGTTGCATATCTTCACTAAGTTTTACTTATATTGTTAAAAACAATATAACAAAAAACAAATAGACTTAAAAATACAAATTGAAGTAAAAAAGTATGTTGTATTTTATTTGGAATGTTGTTGTTGTTGATGTTAAGTGCTGCCGTGTCAGTTCCATCTCATAGTGACCCTGTGTAGGGTTTTCATGGCTGTATATCTCTATAGTAGCAGAAAGCTTTATCTTTCTCCCACAGAGCAGCTGGTGAGCTCAACTGCCAACCTTGTGGTTTGCAGTCCAGTGCTTACCCTACAAAGCCACCATGCTCTCTTACTTAGAATAGAATGTAATATTCTCAAGGTAGGAAATCAGGTCTTTATACCTACTGTATGCCTAACTTTATACTTAAATAGCCTTATTTTATAAATATTTATGAAAATCACTTTAATCCCCGTCTATTGAGTCAATTCCGACTCATAGTGACCCTCTAGGACAGAGTAGAACTGCTCCTTACTTACAGTTTCCAAAACTGTAAATCTTTATAGCAGCAAACAGCCTCAGCTTATTTCCTCAGAGCGGCTGTTTGTTTTGTGATGCTGACTTGTGGTCAGCAGCCCAGTGTTTACTCCACTAGAATTCCTATTTATAATAACAGAAATATTTATTCCTATAAGGTAAGTATTAAAATATTTAGAAATATTTAAATAAAATATTCAGCAGTAAATTTATTTTAAGTTAAAATGCATCAATAAGTTGTTAAGTGCCATCAAGTTGATTCTGACTCACAGCGACCCTGTATAGGGTTTCTGAGGCTTTTAAAATCTTTGCTGAAGTAGAAAGCCTCATCTTTCTTTTGATGCAGAGATACAGTGATTTTTAAATTCCTTAGAATTTGCTAATTCATTTGTATTTGACATTAGTAATATGAAGGGAGTTCAACCTAGTGCCTCAGAGTTGTTTGCTGCTAACTGAATACGTAATTTTGTTTGCTCTTTATCAGTGAACATACATTTTTTGGTATTTAGGAACAAAATATTTCTAGTAGGGAACTAACAAGTAAAGCAATTTCCTTACATTGTTTTAGAGCTCATTTTTTGGTAGGACAGTAAACAGCTGTTTGTTTTCATTTTATTTGTATGATGAAGGCTTGGAGGATTTTCTGAGGGTCGCAGAATAGAAACTATTGGAATGTTCTCTTTTTTGTTTGCATTAAAATCAATCAAAATCACTACATCCAAACTTTGATGTATTTCCTGAAAACATTCAGTTGCATGTATCAGTTATTCACATGGGTTATGGAAAATTAATTTTGGTAAAGGAAGCTTTCTTCACTTAAATATCAATTCATTTATTTCATTAGTGAGACAATGAATGACACGAATTTCAGTAGTTTATGTTTCCAAGGACATTTAGAACCAGGCTATACATATTGTTGTTGTTAAGTGCTGTGGAGTTGTTTCTGACTTATTGTTACCCTGTATAGGTTTTTTGAGGAGTGGCTGGTTAGTTTGAACTGCTGACCTTGCATTTCAAACCAACCTTGTGCTTATCCTACAACACCATACTAGGACTCTAAGTTACATATAGGCTTAGAGGTATTGATGAGTAGTACTTGGCTTCAAATAATTAAGAAATATTGAACTGAAAGAAGATGAAGCACGAATAACTGAGATACAGATGGAGTGGTGGTAGTAGAGTCGGTTCCGACTCATAGTGACCCTGTACTGGGTTTCCGAGGTCGTAAATCTTTATGGGAGCAGAAAGCCTCATCTTTCTCCCGTGGAACAGCTGGTAGTTTTGAACTGCTGACCTTAAAGTTCACAGCCCGATTTGTAACCACTATACTACCAGACGTCTTTAAATCATGACTGAATAAACTGTTCAATAGAATGAGTGCAACGTAATTTATACATTGTTGTTGTTAAGTGCCATCAAGTTAGTTCCGCTCCATAGCGACCCTGTACAGGATTTCCAAGGAGCAGCTGGTGAGCTTGAACCACCGGCCTTGAGGTTCAAAATGACATTGTAGTCCTGCATATTAACCCACAGCACCACACTAGGACTCCACTTTATACATGTGTTGTATTATTATAAGGTTAAACTTTGTAATTATGTTAGACATAAAACAAACACATGCTAAAATACCAAATTATAAATCCTTTTTAAAGTAGCAAATATTCTTTCTGAAAAGAAATAATTCTCTCTATATATGTATTTTTTGTCACTGCTGGATTTAAGACAATAGCAGGGTCAGCAAACGAAAAAGAATAAACTGTAAAGACTAAAGAAAATCTAATTATTGACTGCAAAGCAAAGAGATTATTAAGTCCTAAAAATGTTTTTTGTACTTTGCTAGGTACCATGGTGAATTTATATCTGAAAAAAGCTATATCTGAAATGCCCCCTGCTCTCCAGGGATTTGCAGTTTAGTTGGAGAGACAAAACAGAGATACATCAACCTATTTAAAAATATCATTTGCTACTTTACGATGTCACATAGAAAAAGAAAAGATAAGCAAATTGAAACCTAAAGTATATGGAAATGCTTTTTTTGTTGTTCCAGAAAGACTTCTTGGAAGAGTTAGAATTTAAGCTGAGTTTTGTGGTGTGAATCATGTAGGCTGTGGTAGGAATTCTTTTCTTTTAGAAATTGATAACTAGCTCAAAGCTCAGGCCTTAAGGCCAGATCTTTTTGTAAAGCCCTTGTTCTTTCCATTATATTATTATGTTTGTGTACATGTGTTAGTTGTTCGAATTTACCTCTAAATAAATAGAAGTTGATGCCAAATGAGGATAGAGGCAGAACAGACTTTGGTCATGCCAACATGTATAGATATAGGTAGGTAGATATAGATATGTATGTTTTTGTTTTGCTGTAGAGTTGGTTCTGACTTATATAGGGTTTCCTAGAAGGTTTCAACTGCTGACCTTGAAGTTACCAGTCCAGTACTTAGCCTACAGTGCCACACTATGGTATATATATACATTACATATATATATATAATGTGTGTATGTGTGTATATATATATATATAGAGAGAGAGAGAGAGAGTGTGTATGTGTGTTTGTACTCTAGTTGTTTTAAAGTGCCATCAATTTGGTTCTGATTCATAGAGACCCTGTATAGGATTTCCACTGACCTTGTGGTTCAAACTGACCTGTTGTCCAGTGCTTATCTTACAGCACCACACCAGAATTCCATACTTTAGTTTACACACATAAATATATATGCATATAGAGTATATTCTAGAGCATACTTCGAGGACTTTTGTAAGAATACATTTAAGAGGCAACCATGATTGTTCTTAGCTACTGTTGGGTTGACTTATGGCGACTCTCTGCACAGGATGTTGTTAAAGTGCCTTTGAGTCAGTTTTGAATCATAATGGCCCAGTTTAGGGTTTCCAAGAGTGGCTTGGTGGTTTTGAACTTGCAACCTTGTAGTAGTTACCAGTCTAGTGCTTATCCTTATACCAGGGCTCTAGATAGGTATTATATATTGTTATTATTATTATTATTATAAGGGAAGCAGTACTTCTCATCATTCTTTCAAATATAGACATTTTCTTCTTTTTTTTTCTTCCAAACTGGTGTGGCGCTGTAGTATAAGCACTCAAACTCACGGTTGGTTAGAACAGCAATGTTAGTGGTTCAAACTCACCAGCCACTCCATGGAAACCCTATACAGGCTTTCTATGAGTAGGAACTGACTCGACAGCACTTAACTACAGCAATTTGAATATAGTTTTTGATAGAAAATTTTGTACTTTACTCTTAATGAAGTGTCAATTTAATGCAATCAAAATAAGGTTTATGTTTATGACTTGTAACATTGAAATTTTTAAGTCACAGATTTTATATGGTATTAACATTTTGAACAGGTAGTTTGTGATTTTTAACTCAGAAGGAATGTTGATCTGAAATAATTAGATTTAGCACTTTTTTTTTCTATAAAATCAGATTCTTGGTTACATGCTTGTCATTTCTAAAAGTATTTCCTGGTTGAATTAACAGAAATGTTATTATATGAATGTTTTAATGAATACTTTTGCAAATTGTGGTGAAATAAAAGTTGACATTCTGGTTTGGACATTCATTTGTAAGAATTGTTCATGTTTCTGGTTAGCTCATTTAAAAGTACTATCTAGGAAATCTTAGTTTTTATAAGAGAATATAGCCATTAATTTTTTTCTACAGATAGGCAACAGAAGATTTGTGAAAACAAAATATATTGATCTCATTTATATTCCCTTGATGAAGGAACACATGCTGGTCTCCGCTCGCTTTCTGTCCACTAATATGAAATCCTTGTCCCTGCTTCCTTGCTGGTAGGTTTTTAGAAGTTCAGTGAGCAATGCAAATTGCCTGAAGGGTAGAAAATTCCCTTGTCACACAGATGCCCTTATCAGCAGCAACCAGATGGAGCTCTGAGCAGGAACATTATCAATGTTAAATTGCTTTTTCCCCCTGAGTAGAGAGGATTAAGGCATTCCTCTAGGAATGGGTGGCAAAATCTACAGATGTAAGAATATTAGTATTTTTAACAATTTGAATTTATAAATACTTATGTGCAATTATAATTTCAAAGTACTTTGTGTGCAAAATCTAACAAAAAACAGTTCAAAAGGTTTTGATTTAAATAGACTAGGATAATATTTTTTCTTGAATTCATTTGCAAAGAGTAAGCTTAAATTTGCTTTATTTGAAAGAGGAGATGTTGTTGTTGTTAAGTGCCATCGAGTCAGTTCAGACTCTTATTAATCCTGTATAGGGTCTCCAAGGAGTGGCTGGTGGGTTGGAGCTGCTGACTTTGCGGTTAATAGTCCAGTGCTTATCTTACAGTGCCACACCAGGATATTGTCTCACTAAGAATGTTCAATGTGTTCAGTTCAGTTTTGGGTATAAACTAGTTTATTCAGGATTTTTTTTCCCCCAATAATATTTTAATTGTGTTTTTAATGAAAGTTTATACAGTAAATTAGGCTTCTATTTCTTCAGTAGGAAAAAAAGTATGTTTAAGTTTATTAATACTATTGAAATAAAATACACAATTTAAATTATCACTCAAAATTTTTATTCATTATTCTGAAATATATAATTGGCTATTAGTTTTTTAGTAAATCTGTTATATTTTGAGTAAATCTTTAGATTCTGCATCAATTTAATTTTTAAAAATGTGATTTTGTTAGCTATTTCCATTTGGTAAGTTAAAATTTGTTGCTATTGTAGATTTCATATGAGCAGTACTTATGTTTAGCAATGTCAATAATTAGTATATTTTAATAAACTAATTTTGGAAAATCCATAAAAGAAATTGCTTTTAATTGCATGTGTTGTTTATAGTCACTGTGATAATAGTAATTTTATTTTTTAATGCCAATTTCAAGTTATCATCTAAGTTACAATGAGTGATATAATTTTCTTATAGAAAAATTGCTATGCCCTTTTACTTTATATAATAGTAGTAACCAACCCAGTGGCTGACAGTTGGAGTATAAATTGTTTCGTCATATTTATATTGCAGGTTTATGAAATATTTTGCAATTTGTTTGTTTTCCTTAAACTTTCCTTAAAGTTTTTAGTATTTGCTATCAGTTGGGACTTTGCAATAATTACACTGTTATGTGTGCAATTTTTTGCAGGTACAAATATGAATATATAAGTTAGGATGGATAAACTGTTATTTTTATTTCTAAATTTCAGATAAAATATCATTATTACTGATAATGTATAAACTGTTCTTTTGCAAATAATAAAGTTGAAGAATTCTTATTTAGGTCGATTCAAGCATGTGAGTAAAAAATTTTAAAGCATCTATTATTCAGCTTAATGGCTGAAATATATTTTAATGCTTTACTTACAGAACCAACTTGGAACTTGAGCTAATTCATCGAGGAGGGAATTTGTGTTCAGGTGGTGCAAGCACAGCAGGCAAAAGGTCTTGTTTAAGTAAGTGCTGAATTCTGTTTTATTCCTTATTGTGTCATTTTGAAAGCACATACTGGTAGAGTTATAGTTTGCTGTATTTTCGAATTGTTTTTTTTTTTTTTTTTCAACTCTGCCTGGTAAATCTTTATTTCACTCAAGCTAGCATGATCAATCTTTTACACTTAAGGATCTTCCTTGCCCGACCAATACAAAAGAGCCAAATAAAATGATTAGTAACAAAAAATGTAGGAATCAGCACATCCTTTTGTTTTGTGTACTTTAAAGTTTAAAAACAGTTTTAAGTTTGTACTTGCTAGTAGGAAAACATTGTCTGAATGAATATCCTAATGACAAATGAGTGAAAATGTCTCAGTTGCATTGGGGCTGCAGGAAAGGGTGGTCTCAGAGCACCCCAGCTTTCTTGACAAAGGTTGGAGGTACACTGTTTTGTATTATTGCGACATCCACAGAATGCTCTAGGTTGCTTTTCCTTCAATAAGGGCTTTGTCAGAAGACATTTAGGCTTGACCTCCAAATTTGGCTGACAATTTACTGATGAGATTCTTGACCTTAGGGTTACTCTGATACTTGGGCATATTTGCCGGGTTCTGAGCCACATCCTGGAAGGCCACCATAACTTCTGGATGCATAGCTGCAAGAACCTCTGGATCACTTAAGAATCTCATTGAGTCCAGGCATGCCCCCAGGAAAATTACCAGGCATTCCCCCAGGAAAACCACCTGGAAAAGAGCCAGGCTGAGCTCCCGAATTGTCCTCTGGCTTCTTCCTCCCTCTGGGCTCTTTCATGTTCTTCCCTAGCCTTCTTAACCCTTTCTATTTTTTCTTTGATCTCTCAATCTTCACATTTTCGCTCATACTTTCTCTGATATTCTGCAGTTTTCTGGGTCCTTGGTTGAGCCTCTTTCAGCATTGCACTAGCATCTTCCTCATAGTCCAGTTTACAAGCAAGAGCAAGGTCATGTGCTGCTTCTTCCCAATGGCCCAGAAGTCTGTGTGCTTTGCCTCGCTCGCCACTTGTAGGGCTGAGCTGAATCAGGATTAATTTCAATGGCTCGGTCACAGTCTCGGATGGCAGCATTTGGCTTCTGTAATTTGATGAAGACACTGGCTCTCTTGGCATACAGAATGGCCAGTCGAGGATTCAATTTGATGGCATCTGTGAACAAGTCGATGGCTTTCTGTAGTTCACCATCACTGAGGGCATCAATGGCAGCCACTTTCTTGTCATTTGCCTGATCCATTATCTCTTCAGTTATCTCTACCGTTTCATCTCCCATTTTTTGAGGGGCATCGGTATCTGGGTCAATCACACCTTCACTGTCAATTTCTAGATCACTTTCTTCACTTGATGGTTCATCTGTCTTTATGCTTTTTTCTGGCTTCTTATTATCTGTTTTTTCTTCCTTGGTATTCTCTTCTGATTTTGCTTTCTGAGTAGCAAGTGGTATTTTACCACCCATGCTGTCCACCCACTCCCTCAGAAAGCTTGGCTGAGAAGACTGGAGCCTGATTGCAGGCCTGGGTGCTAGCTCTGCGTGACCGTGTATATTTTTCAAATTGTTTTTATCTTATTATGATCAGTTTGAATAGTACTATATACTTTAAATGGTTAATGTTGTACTTAGAAAAATCATATGAAAATTTAGTTTTATCTGTAATACATGGTGGAGTCCTGGTGTGGTACTGTAGGATATATACTGGACTGCTAGCTGCAAGGTCGACAGTTCAAACCTACCAACTGTTCTTTAGGAATTGTTCCTTGAAACCAACTTGACAGTACTTAACAACAACAGCAATAATATCACAGAGTCTGGGTGTGGCACTATAGGATAAGCACTGGACTGCTATCCACAAGGTTGGAAGTTCAAACCCACCAGCTGCTCCTCAGAAACCCTATACAGGATTGTTGAATCAGAACCAACTCAACAGCACTTAACAACAATAGTAATTACACAGAGTCCTGGTGTGGCACTGTAGGATAAGCACTGGACTGCTAACCACAAGGGCAGAAGGTTCAAATCCACTAGTTGCTCATTGGAAACCCTATACAGGGTTGCTTTGAATCAGAACTGACTTGACAGCACTTACCAATTTAATTACATAGTAAATAAATGTCATATATACTGTACTGATCAGAGTTGCAATAAAACAATGTATTATTCTTGATTTAAAAAATTATCCTCTAACTTAAAATTTTTTAAAAAATGTTTTATTGTGAATTATATGATAGTTTACATGGGAGAACATTAGCTTTGCATTCATCCTATCATGTATCGTTACATTGCCTTGGTCACAATCCCCTCATGCATCATCAACCCACTAAATGGTATACCTGCAGCCTGCCCCCTGGTTGTCAGCACACAGCCCCTCTACCTCTCTGGGTCTAGAGTTCTCAGCTACTCCATCTCTCCACGTCATTGTCTCTGTCTCTATCTCTGACATCACTGTTTCTCTGGGTAGGGTCCTGCACTCCACTGGTCCCAGGGCCCTCTGCTCTTGGACTGCAAAGTCAACCACTCCCCTCCTTTTGCTACAAAACATCTACCTTTACATATCCAACCCTCACAGTCAGTCCTGATAGTAACTATTCACTATTGTACCACAGGAGTGCTAGCCACATCTTCTTTAATCAGTCCCACCCAGACAGATTGGATACTACTCAGTAGAGATTCTGCCTTCCTCCATGCCCTCTGGATCTAGGCTCCCTCTTGAAAGCTTGTAAGCCAGTCACTTCTTGCCTTTGTAGTCCCCCTGCACACTTTGGGTAGCCAATTTCCAAGTTGCCTAACCCTGTCTACTCTGTGTATGGAGGGTGTAATTGTTTTGATCATAGACTGACCTCCCAGATTCTCTGAGTTTGTTCTTACAGTTTTGTTCTGTTCTCAACTCTTCCTTCTGTCTATTTATTTCTGGGAGTTGCTACCACGTATGTCAATCTCTGGCTGTTGTCTGTTGTCGTTGGTTCTCAGTCCACAGAACTCCCTTTAAGATGTTTTGTAGTGCAAGGTTGGCTTTGGCAAAATCCATTAGCTTCTGTTTGTCCTGGAATGATTTGATTATACCATCATATTTGACTGATAGCTTTGCTGGATAAAGGATTCTTGGTTGATAGTTTTTTTTTCTTTCAGGGTTTTATATATGTTTCCCCATTGTCTTCTTGCTTGCATGGTTTCTGCTGAGAGATCTGAACTTAATCTGACTTGCTTGCCTTTGTATGTAATAATTCTCTTTCCCCTAGCTGCTTTCAGGATTGTCTCCTCTGATTTTGGAGAGCTTGATTATGATCTGTCTTTATGATTTTCTTTTGGGGTCTATCCTTCCTGGGGTTCATTCAGCTTCTTTAATGTTTATCTTTTCACTTTTCAGGATGTTAGGAAAATTTTCTTCCTGCAGTTCTTCAACTATTTCCTCTGTGGACTTGTGTGATTCTTCCTGTTCTGGAATGCCGATAATTCTTAAATTATTCCTCTTCATGTTGTCCAACATTAATCTTAGACCTTCTTCAGATATTTTTATTCTTTTTTCTGCTTGCTCTTGTATCTTAGTGGTATTGAGAGATTTGTCTTCCGACTCACTAGTTCTGCCTTCCGTCTCTTCTATTCTACGCCTTCTGATATTCTATTATTGATTGTTTGGACCTCTTTCTGTAGGTTTTGAATTGTTCCCAATGCTGTAGCTATCTTATTTGATTGTTCCTGTAGTGCTTTCCTGACTTCTTCTGTATTTGTCTCAACTCCATTGTAAAGTGTTTTGAAACATTTTATAATCATTTTTCTGAATTCCTTCTCAGCATTTCCAAGGCCTTCTCTCCTTCCAGAATGTAGTCCAGGTCTACCTCTAGGTCATTTGTCTCAGACATTTTTTTTTTTCCCCTGGACATGTGCTGATATCTGCTTTTGCTTCTTGGGAATATTCAGTGTTTATCTGTGGCCTTAATATTTAATTTAGTGTGTGTTTTGGTATTTTTTATGCTTTCTGATTGCTTCCAGGTAGGTGTGATCAGGATGTGGGCTTTCCTTTGTACTGTTTTTATTGCTTACTTCAGAGTAACTTTCACAGGTGTTGTCTGCCTCCCTGGTGTATGGTAGTTGGTATTGGTTCTTGCCTGGATTTTGTTATAGAGTGTGATTGTAGCTTGACTGTATGCCAGCAGTTGTTGTCTCTTCTTGGGTAATATAAGGAGAGAAAGAGTCCCCAAAAGGTAAAAGGGGGAACATAAAACAGCAAAACAGCAACAGCTAAAAAACAAGAAAAACAAAACAAAACAAAAACCACCAAAAATCCCCCAAACAAACCAACCAACAACAACAACAATACTAGATTGGATACTGTAGTCTATAATCACAGAAAAGGAAGAGGAGGGATAGAAAGAAAACAAAAAATCTGTAGCCTAATATGAGTATGATTTTACTGTCCTCTTTCAGCTTTTTGCCTTCAAAGGTGCTTGATAAATTTCAAGATGCCACTGTTGGTTGTTATGCTGGTACCTCAGGATTTAATTTTAGTCCTGTTGTGTTTTTAAACTCTCTTTCCCTCTCCATACCCCTTGTTCTGGCCTTTTCCCTATTAAAAAAACAGTTCAGGGCCGGCTCTTGGGCTGCCTTTAACTTTAAATGCAGAGAGTATCTGTGCACATGCGTGGCAGAAGAACCCAGCATTGGTGGGGGTGAGGGAGTATCTACTCGCTCAGACACCCCCTTTAGGCACCAGAATGAAGGTGTGCAAACAGTGGGGGATTAATGAACAGATACCCGCCCCCCCAAAAAAATCAGAACAAAGCAAAACTGACAAAGTGTATTGTCCACCTTTGCTCCAAGGTTCCAGCTGGCATTATTCCGTGGTGGGTCTACTCCCTCACTTGGTCTTGCCGTTTGGTCTCACCCAGGTTGTCAGTTCTGGGCTGCCAAGCCCGGCAGATTCAAAAGTACGTGATTTCTTACTTCCGCTACAAGTTTCTCTGGCTATAAACCTTCAAACTTTAAAAATATTCCTACCTATGTGGCTCAGAGTTTTGGAGCTCTGCTCTGAACCCGCTTCGCCTGGTATTCCTTGGTTTTGCTGAAGGTGAGCTTCACTACACTCTTATCTGCTCTGACTTAAAATTTTTAAAATAATTTTTGTACTGATTGGATTTAAGAAAAGGTTTTTATAAAGATAACTTGTTTTGCCCACAGGTTTTTGTGTGTTGTATGTGTGTGTATACAAGGGGGCTTCAAGAAATTTTTGGAAATTTTCCATTGTCTTCAATTTCGTTTTTCCCACAAACTTTTTGAAGGCCTCTTATATATACATAGATTACACACACACACACACACACACATACACACACACCCTACTGTTAATCAACAGAAGTCCTGTTGTGGTGCTGCAGGATAATGCGCTGGACCACAAGGTCAATTTCAGCCACAAGGTCGGCAGTTCAAACTCACCAGCTGCTCCTCAAAACCCTATAGGTGTCACTATGGGTTGGAACCAACTCAGCAGCATTTAACAACAGCAACATTAATTAACAAGAGTCCTGGTGTAGTGCTGTAGGATAAACGCTAACTGCAGGATCAGTGCTTCAAAGCCACCCACCACTCCTCAGAAACTCTACATGCATCGCCGTCAGTTGGAACCAATTCAACAGCACTTAACAACAGTAACAGTAGATTTACAACGTCCTGGTGGCACAGTGGGTTAAGCATTGGACTGCTAGTCAAAACTAGCCAAAAGGTCAGTTTTTGTAACCCTCCTGTCACTCTGTTGAAGAAAGATGAAACCGTCTGCTTTTGTAAAGACTTGAACCCTATGGAGGGGTTCCCTGTATTATAGGATCATTTTGCATCCTGATTGACCTCATGAACCACCCATCTATGCTGTTGAGTCAATTGTGACTCATAGTGGTCCTGTATAGTGTTTCCAAGATTGTAAATCTTTAGAAAAGCACACTGCCTCGTCATTCTCCCTCAGAGCAACTGATGGATTTGAACTATCAACATTATGGTAACAGTCCAGTGCTCAGCCTACAACACCATCAGGTTCCTTAATTCTGTAACAGTATTTATTAACAAAGATGTTTGTACTTTATAATGATGTACATGCTAAAATTTATTAAACTTGTGTTTGCATTTGTGAATATAATTCACTGTGTGAAATGAACATGTTTCCCTAATTCTTTTGTAGTATAGTGGGTTAAACTGCTAACTGAAAGGCTGGTGGTTTGAACCTACCAGTTCTATGGGAGAAAGATTAGGCAGTAGGCTTTATAAAGATGTACAGCCTTGGAAGCAGTTGAAGAACAGAAGCAGTTCAAGTACAGAACTTGAAGCAGTTCTCTGTCCGAAAGGGTCGTTATGAGTTGGAATCGACTCAGTGGTGGTGGGGGTTTTAATATTTGATGGAAATGTAATTTGGAACTTAAACTTAGGTTCTTGTGACCATGGCTTTGATGTCACTATTAGTCATTGTTTAGAGAATAATGTGAGTACTATTATTAAATGTCACATGTAGCTAATTATAGGAGCCCTGGAGCACTGGTTAATGAACTCAGATGCTAACTAAAGAGTTGGTCATTCAAATTCATCAGCTGCTCCACAGGAGAAGGATGCAGCAGTCTGTTTCCATAAAGATTAGCTGCTTTGGAAATCCTATGGAGCAGTTCTACTCTATCCTACGTGGTTGATATGAATCAGAATCAATTCAAAGTCCAGAGGTTTATCGTCAATTCATGGTGACAGAAAGCACTGAAGTTAAAATAATACCTAGTCAGAAGTAAAACTTGTTTGAAACATATATTGAATTCTTTTGCAAAATGAACATATACTCTTAAAATACTGAAAATAAGGCATTAATTTTAAATCAATACATTTTGGTTTAAAATAAATATATATATTGTTGTTGTTCATTACCATTGAGTCAGTTCTGAGTCATGGTGAGCCCACGAGTGCAGAGTAGAACTGCTCCATAGAGTTTTCGAGGCTGTGACCTGTCATAAACAGATTGTCTACTGAGGTACCTCATGATGGGTTTGAGCCACCAACCTTTTGACTAAAGTTTGTATTACCAAGCTGCCCTGTATTATTTTTAAAAGATACACAATGGGGCCCTGTCTTATGTATACAATTTTGGGTTGCTTTCAAGATTGTGTGCAATATAAAGACATAAACATATGAAATTTAAACTGAGGTGTTTTTTAAAAATCTTAATAGTTGTATTAAACTTTTAATATTTTATTTTGGAATATCAATTGATTCCTAGAATTTTAAGGAATTAGAATGAACTTTTTACTGAAGATTTAATATTCACCTTGATGTGCCTCTAATCCCTGTTCATACCTAGTGATCTAATGGTATGCTTTAGGGATACCATTTAGGGAAAGTTGTATTTAGGATTTCTAGATTATAGTCTGTTTAAATCAGATCTGTAGTTTTAGTTGTAAAAAAAAAATTCTTAATATTTTCTTAATTGCTGTTTGGCATTAATAATTTTAGAAATTGTTATATTAGATGGTACCTAGAGTTAACTGGATTCCGGTGTGGCGCTGTAGGATCAGCATTGGCCTGAGAACCACAAGGTCAGCAGTTCAAACCCACTAGCTGCTCCTTGGAAACCCTGTATAGGATCACTATGAGTCGGAACCAACTCGACAGCACTAACAACAGCAAGAGTTAACTAAACTGCAAAGAGAAGAGTCTTAAAAGACTGCTTTTACTTCCTTTTAGTTTTCCTTCAACATATATCTTCTATCTAGTTAGTTAGGAGGGAGAGGGAGGGAAAATCACTTCTGACACCAACTTCAAGTTTAGGGTTTTTTAAAACTCTTCTCATACTGAATAATTTGCTAAAATGACTAACAGAACTCACTGGAAGCTGTTATAAGAACTTTCTGTTATATATACTCATGGTTATAGTTGTTACTTAAGATATTAAAAGGATACATTAAAATCAAACCATAGGAAAAGACACATAGGGTAGAGTCTGGAAGGGTTACAGACACAAAGCTTCCACTGTCCTCAAGATGTATCCCTTTCTTAGAATGGATGTGTGACCGTGCCACCAGGGAAGCTCATGTGAGTTTTGAGTGTCCAGAGTTTTTATTAGAATTTCAGTACATAGGCATGGTTGATTGGTTGTCCACAGGATTGAACTCAGTTCTCAGCCCTGTCTGTCCTCTGGAGGCCAGGGTGTATCACATAGCTTACCATGAATAATAAAGACACCCTACTCATTCTAGAAATTCTGGGCTTTATATGTTACTTCTCAAGATCTGGGAACAGAGTCCACTCTTCTCTTTGGGCAAAACCATATTCTTTACATGTAGAAGTGGACTTCAATTTTTGTTCAAAAAGTCTATTTCCTTTTATTTTTTCACCCACAGAGGTACTTAAGAGATTATACTGTGTGACTACAGAAAAAGTCATGAAGAGTTCATCTTAAATATAAAACTAATGCTGCATGGTTTTCATATGGTTTATTATTCCATTTTAAAAATATTTATAAAAATAGTAATATAATTCATAGATGTAGAATATATTGTATATTGTATAAAATCCCACTATTTTACATTTGTGGTTGCATAGTGGGTTTGTTGTTGTTGTTGCTAAGTGCCGTCGAGTCGGTTCCGACCCATAGCGACCCTGTACAGGGTTTCCGAGGCTGTAAATCTTTACGGGAGCAGAACGCCTCATCTTTCTCCCGCGGAACAGCTGGTAGTTTCGAACTGCTGGCCTTAAGGTTCGCAGCCCGATTCGTAACCACTACGCTAATAGTGGGTTACACATTATCTAATAACCAAAGGTCAGCAGTTCGAATCCACCAGGTTTTTGTTTGAAAGAAGAGGCTTTTTGTTCCCATAAAGATTTACAGCTTCAAAAATCCCATACAGGTTTGCTATGAGTCAGAACTGAGTCAAAGGACCACCACAATGAACTTATCTTATTTTTTTATTTTATCAAGCTTTAAGAAATTAATGAAGCCTAACATAAGTTGAAATCCAGGACTTAAATTGAATGGTAGTTTATAGGATTTCAAATCAAATGTCTAATTTCTAAAGTATTCCAGTGGAACTTTAATAGTAATAATAAACAGAAATTTGGCCTTTTCTCTAAGGAATCCCAATATGTAAGTATTTCCTTTTCTCATTCATATGTCTTCATCACCTTTTAAATATCTCATTAAAAAAGATCTCACTTTTACGTGAGAGTGAGAAAATGCATAAAGATAAAGGAACTTTAATTTACTCATTCTAAAAGCTCCATTTTTTTTTTTTTTTAATACTGCTCCCTTGTAACTTCTGGATGAACCAGAAGGTTTGTCTAATAAGGAACACATTGAGTAAATTTGGTGTGAATAAGATTGAGTAATGCCAGATATGTAAGCATGGACACACAAGGAAGATTTTTTTTTTTTCCAACAATGAAAGCAGAAAGTATTACTGGCCTGATTTACACATAGAAATCAAATAAGATGGAAGTAAAACAATACTATTTGATGTCTATATCATCCAACAAGTTTTCCAAGAGTTGGCATAAAGTTACTAGGTCTCAATCAAAAAAAAATTTTTAAGTGATCAAAATTAGTTTAGCTAGTAGCATACTGTGATATTTTAAGAATACTTTATTAAATGTCAAAGCTTGCACTTGAACTCAGCTCTTCTGATTCTAAATTCAGTTATATAAGACATACTCCTTGCCCTTTAGTGCCTCGAAAGATATGAATCTTTTAAGAACTTTCTTTCTACCCATGGGCTTAGTCAAAGATATCTTACTACATACTGTTGTCTTGGGATCTTGTCCAGACTCTGCCATACTAACCTTCTTATTTATCTTGTCCATTTTCTTTTGCCAGCCCTTTACTGTGATTTTTGTTTTTTGTTTTTGTTTTTTAGCTTTATTGTGAGTGAATTCTATTTTTATTTTGGGCCACTCTTTTGGACCGTTTCTCAAGCCTGATTCTTTCTTTGTCGATACCACTTAGCTCCTTTTATTCCTCGCCAGTTTGCTGGCTGTTTCCACCTTGTTCTTGTTGTGTAACCATCTGCTTTTGCTTCTACATGTAGCTCTGTTGATTTCTGAGTCAGAGCTCTAGACCCCTTTCTCATCTAGCAGGGAAAATCGGATTTTTGATATTGACAGATAAGAAGTGTTCTAGATAATTTACTGTAAGATAGTGTTAGTAAGTTCTACAGAGAAAGGGTGTAGGAGATTTGGAGGCTTAGAATCGTATCTAGCTGGTGGAATCTGAAGCTTTTAGTCCACATGGCATTTGAACCAGACATTGAAAGATCATTGAGACTTAGAGTTTTTGCTGAAAGTACTATGCACACAGATAAGTATCACCAACTTGGTTAGTAACACATGTAGGACAAAGCATATATAAAAATGGAAGACATAATTATTAAGAAAGATATTTTATTAAAATGACTCATTTACATTCTTCTCTCAAGTGATTTGACAGGTGTGAAATACCATAGATTCTAGTAGACGTCATAGACTTTCAACACTTCGTTTGCCATGATAGTCTTAGTGTATTTATCAAATTTTTGAAACGGGCACTTAAGGAATCATTTGGGTAGAACAGCATTCCACCTCTTTAGGCCTGAGATATTCTGTTCATTGTTGTGTTTTAACTAAGAAGCTACAGTTCATATCTGAAATGAATTCCATGATTTCATAGAGAAATTAAAAATTAAACTTTAGTCAAGAGAGGCTACGGTAAACTCTTGTTTAGCATGTTCATTTGGGGGGCTCAGACTTAATTTTGATACATTTCTTATCAGGAGTGTTATATAATCACTACATTGAATAGTTGATGTAAATAATGCACACATGATACAGTTTTTGCCACTGTGCAACACCCTTGCCTTTGAGTTTCCTATGTGCCCTATACATGTTATATGCATGGACACATATCCCCCCCCCCCACCTTGGCCACATTATATACAAAAAAAAAAAGATAATTGTGTTATGTTTTATTCCTAACATTGTATTATTTAATTGTTCTATTCATACTAGTTTTAAGTTGCTCAATAATGAATTTTTGATAAATTCAGTTATAGGAAATTATTTTGACATTAATTTTACCCTGAGATAAGGCTGCATGAGGACATTGTCGAGTAAGTAATGAGTCTTAACAAAATTACTCTGAAGTAGTCTGGTCTTATTCTTTAATGCTTAGTGGTAAAATTATAGCACTATTTTATATATATCTATACTATAATATAACTCACCTATTATTTTTGATTAACATAATGATAAAAATACATAAATTACTACAGAAATGTGGAAATTGCCTCCTCAAGTTTATAGGCTTTCACGTTTGATTGTTAAAAGTAGATTTTGTCTTATTTAGACATATTTTTTCTACAGATAAGCAAGTTGTTCAAATCTCACAGTGTATTTTGGGCCAATATGAAAGGTGTTTGTGTAATGAAAAAAGCAGCATCAAAGGAAGAGTCAGTAGGGTTGAGATTTTTGATCTGGAATGTGCTTCTTGTTGTTGTTAGGTGCCATCAAGTCAGTATCGACTCATAGCTACCCTATATGTACAACAGAATGAAACACTGCCTGGTCCTGGGCCAACCTCACAATCATTGCTACTCCTGAGCTCATCGCTGCCACCACTGTGCTAGTCCATCCCATTGGGGTCTTCTTCTTTCTCTCCATCTTTCCACTTTACCAAACATGATATCCTTCTCCAGTGACTGGTCCCTCCTGATAATATGTCCAAAGTATAAGAGATGAAGTCTGGCCATCCTGGCTTCTAAGGAGCGCTCTGGCTGTATTTCTTCTAACACAGATCTGTTTGTAATGCAGATTTTGGCTTCGGTTTTGTAATCTATAATATTGGTGGGTTAGGCTGAATCATTTATATCCTGACATGTTTATGGTGGTTAATTCTCTTTGATATTTGCCAATGAAGCTTAGTTTTCTGTTAATTAGCATCATTAACATTCAGCATGAAAGTTAAGTATTTTTAGGCTTACAGCTACCTGGAGGAACTTATAGAATTATGCTTAAGATAATTTATAGTTATACATAATATTTTTTTGGTGAAATTTTTTCTTTTTCTGTTTTATTACATTCTGTATTTTAAGTAATACATGAATAGAAAATAAGGTATAAGGCATAAAGTCAGGCTGAAGAAATAGCATGATGAAGGTGATAGTAAGATACAGTATCATATAGACTAGATAGAGGAGGGAGATGTACAACAAAGTACGTGTTAAATTCGTGGATTCTGTTCTTCACAATTCCCAACTCAGGGTTGTTCTAAGAATCTAAGAATTTAATTTTATAATATATATTCAAGTATCCATAGACTATAAACCTTCATTGCTATTTCTCTTGGTAGTGTACCACTCTCCTTACCAAATAGGTAAGGATAAGATAACAGTTTTTGTTTGTTTATTTGTTTGTTTTTGAAGCACTCAACAGACATTCGACTGACCTGTTGAGAAATAATGGTAGGAGGACAGAATGGAATTTTTCTCAAAGTGCATTATTTGAGGAGGACTGAGGTTAAGGGCTAAGAATTTAATATGGGAATTTGAGTTAGAGGAATGGCTTTGGTGGTGGTGGTGGTAGTGTGCCATGGAGTTGGTTCCGATTCATAACGACCCTATGTAGGGTTTCTAAGGCTGTAAATGTGTATGGGAGCAGAAAACCTCATTTTTTCTCCCACAGAATGGCTGGTAGTTTTGAACTGCTGTCATTGAGGTTAGCAGCCTGATTCATAACCACTATGCTACCAGAGTTCCTTAGAGGAATGGCTTTAGAGATCTTTTAAAGTTGTTCTGAAAGTCCTTAGTTTGTGACCCAGATAGCAAGGCCTGCCTACATTTATGACTGTAGTATTCCAGGAGCTCAGTACCACACCTAATAGTTTCCACTCTCTTGGCATAGCGGTTTGAGGATTTTGCTTGGCTTAGAGCAGATCAGATCCCTTCCTGTGCAATAGAATGAACTCTCCTCCCAAAATAGAGCTGATCCTAGACCATACTTTTGGAGTCCTTCTGCCACTCTCAAAGCTAATTTCTCAGAGGTTTACAGAGGAAGCAGGAGAAGCTAGCTCTATTGAGAGTGGTATCTATCCATTCCTATTGTTTCACCCTAGGATGAATGGGTCAGAGCCATTTCTTCACTTTAGTTACAAAGAGACTGAGATTTTCCTAAGATACTTTAGAATCATTTGGCTAGTTGAGAGATTTTTTTCACTGATTATTATTTAACCAGTGATGATTACACTGTTAGAAGTGACATCTTGAATGATCTGACTCAGTAAATTTATCTTCTGTACATTTTAACAGTGACACAATGTAAGATTGCTTGGTAAAGTAGAAGGCCAGTGAAAAAGAGGAAGATCCCCAACAGGATATATTGGCACAGTGACAGCAGCAATGGGCTCAAATATAACAACTGTGAAGATGGTGTAGGACCAGGCAGTATTTTGTTCTGTTGTGCATAGGGTCACTATGAGTAGGAACTGACTGGACAGCACCTAGCAACAACAAATAATTTAAGATAGAAACAATTAATAAAATTTAGGATAATTCTCCTGTTTAATATGTGTCATTGTTGTTACATGCCATCAAGTCTGTATGTTTAATATGTACTTATATCTTAAGACCAGTTATAGTAAGAAATGATCTGCCTGCTCTAGCATCCTTACAGGTTTAGAAATAACAAACAGAATTTACAAGCTGATACTGAGCTCAATGAATATCTGTTTCAAACACACTTTTGTGTTTTTTCAACATAAAAATATAAGCCTTCAGTTTCCTTAAATATTTTTTCTGAAGAAAAAAAAAGTTGGCATACTAGTGCTTCTTTAATTGTATCTATTCATAAGGTTCCATTGACCAGCTTTTTTTTTAGAAGTAGATCACCATCTTCTACCAGAGGTGACCCTCCTGGTATTGGAAATACCAGTGGCATAGTTTCCAGCACCACAGCAACACGCAAGCAACCACAGTTCCGTAAACTGACCGCATGATCGAATCCTTATTAATTATTTTTTAAAAAGGAAAGGAAGAAAAGTAGACATCTGTTATATAAAACTCAGTTTAGCATTTTTTTCCTGAATAACTAAGAAATTATAAATAAAAATTTAAATTTTAAATGTCACGAGCAGAATTTTGTTGAAAGTTAGACTAGTAGATTATTAATGTAATTCAAATGGTTGGTTGAGTTGTGTGCTTTGGAGTTGGCTCTGAGTCATAGCAACCCTGTATAGAGTTTTGAGGCTGTAAATCTTATGGCCTCATCTTTTTTCCGTGGAGGGGCTGGTAGCTTTGAACAGCTGACCTTTTGGTTAGCAGCCCAATGCACAATCCACTATGCCACCAGGGCTCCATGATACACATGTTGTTGCTAAGTGCTGTTGAGTTGATTCCAACTCATAGCAACCCTGATAGGGTTTCCGAGGAGTGGCTGGTACATTTGAGCCACCGACCTTGTGGTCCAGCGCTTTATCTTCCAGTTCCACACCAAGACTCCTATAATCCACACAGAAGAAATTAAAATAGTAGGAATAGTCCTCATTAGTAATCTTTTTTCATATTGAATTCACAATACAACCTAATGAGGATTCAGGGGAAATACTAGATGAAGAAAAAAATTTGACCTAAAAGCAATTCATACGGATTTTATTGTTCCTGTGTAGAGACTAACAGATGGAAAAAATAGATGTTACTTCAGCAGTAGTCCTTTTATTATTTTTTTTTTTATCACACACCTGTTTCATTACAATGATTATAATCCCCTCCATGTACCATCAGTTAACAGTACTTCTCTCTATTCACTTTAACTTTAAAAAAACAAAACAAAACAACAAAAAAAACCACTCAGGCATATATAATAATTTACACCTTTAAAGGGCACATTCTGCAAATCTACCTCCTGCCCACCAGCTCTTAGCCCCTCTCTTCCCATGAATCTAGAGTCCTCAGCCGCTCCCCCTCTCCATGACGCCATCTCTGCCTCTGTCTCTGGCATCGATGCTTCTCTGGATAAGGTCCCGCATTCTGCTTGTGCTCTTCTCCCTTGATGGTCCTAGGGTCCTCTGTTTTCTGGATTGTAAATTAACCACTCCCCTGTTTTTGCTACAAAACTTCTATCGTTACAGTTGTGACAGTCGCAATTAATCATAATAACAATTATTCACTACTGAATCATACGAATCTTATCCCCATCTCTTTTCACCAGCCCCATCTAGACAAGATGAAAACTATTCAGTGGGGACTGTTTCTTCCCCCCACACTCTTAAACTAAGTTCCTTCTTGAAACCCTGTAAGCCAGAGACTTCATGCCTTTATCGCCCTCTCATTTTGGGTAGCCAATGTCTTAAGTTGCCCATCCCTGTGTACCTTGTGTACAGAGGGGCTAGCATTGATACTTGATATGAAGACTCCTTCCCTCTTTATTGGTATTTAGAGTTACTGCCTCCATGAGGATAGGTAAGTTTCATCAAACTGTAGCAATTTACCCTTGTTTCCTTTATCCAAAGACATTTTTTTTTTTTTTTGGTAATCTTCCTGTAGTCGAGTTCTGATTATCAAGCCATCAAGGCTAGGTCAAATGGGTACTGTCTGCAAGTCTTAGTGTTCTTGTGCATCTCCCCTCACTTCATATCAGCTGGATGCTGCACTCTTAGCTCTAGCTATCTGTGACTATGTCCTTGTCCATGGGCTTAAGTGTCCCCAGGTCTCACCATACCAACCAGCCTTTCCTCTTCTCTCTCATCTCCAGATCAACGGGAGTCAATGGACTGTGGTTGAACGCAGCCCATTTCTTCATTGCTGCCTTTACCCCTCTTCCACTCACCAGTAGACCAATGTGTTTGCCAGCAAGCTTACATGCCTGCTCATGTGTTCCCTTTGAATTTCAGTCTTAGGTGGGAGTTTGTCCTGAAGGAACTTGATTGATTGCCTTGATGGCTTCCTGGTGAACAGCTTGCTTATTCTTGTAGTAGCCAGTCATACTGCCATTTTTGTTTTGGGTTTTTCCTGATGATCTTTCTTTGAAGATATATCTTCTGTCCCTCTAGCTGGTCCAGGCTGGTATGCTTGTGTCCTTGCTAGTGGGAATGTCCCACCTCAGAAGGTTCTGGATGGGACTCTGTATTCCACATAAAATCCTATACTCTTCAAAGGCGTTGCAAGAGGCCTATTTCACTGGGCAAGTTGTAGAACTCCTTTTAGGTATTCCAATCAGTTATAGGCTGAAGACGGGCTTACAAGTTTTCTGTAATGATGTTTACCAACATTCCTTTCTATCCCACTCAAGTGTCTATTTTACAGTAATAGGCAAGGGAAACCAATATTCATAAGACAGTCAAGCATTTTAGTATTATTTCCCCTCTTCAAACTATGCCTAGATCCCTGTATCACAGAGCCCAGTTGTTCCAAGGTTAAGCATGCATCACTATTTACCTCTGTCCCACTAGGCCATGCAAACCTGTCTCATTGTTCCCCTATCTATCTTGTTCGTACACCTCCGCGCCTTCTTGTATTGCCCTTCCCAACACCCGAACTAAACCCCCCACACCAACCCCATTCTTGTGGTTAACTTATATTCCATTAACTCTTCCCTTCATGTAAGGCAGACTGTTTTATTCTGTAATTTACCTGACCTTCTCACCACCTGGATCTCTGCTCTTCTGTGTGTACCTTCTTTCACATTTTAATTGTTTTGATCATACGTTCAGTCGACCTCCCAAATCCTCTGTTCTTACAATTTTATTCTGTTCTTGACTCTTCTATTTGTCAATTGTGTTCAGGGTGATGCTGCCACAAATGCCGTTCTTTGGTTGTTGTCTGTTCTTGTTGGTTCTGAGTCCACAGAACTTCCTTTAGGATGTTTTTTGTAGCGAGTTGGCTTTGGCAAAATTCCTTAGCCTCTATGTATCCTGGAATGTTTTGATTATACCTTCATATTTGATTGACAGCTTTGCTGGGTAGAGGAGTCTTGGTTGGCAGTTTTTTTTTTCTTTCAGGGTTTTATATATGTCTCCACATTGCCTTCTTGCCTACATGGTTTCTGTTGAGAGATCCGAGCTTAATCTGATTTGTTTGCCTTTGTATGTTGCACTTCTCTTTTCCCTAGTTGCTTTTAGAACTCTGTCCTTAATCTTTGATTTTAGAGAGCTTTATTATTATATGTCTTGGTGATTTTATTTTAAGGTCTATCTTGAATGAGCTTCTTGAATGTTTATATTTTCATTTTTCAGGATATTAGAGAAATTTTCTTCTAGAAGCTCTTCAATTGTCTCCTCTTTGGACTTGTGTGATTCTTCCTGTTCCAGAATGCTGATAATTATTAAGTTATTCCTCTTTCATGTGGTCCAACATGAATCTTAGACCTTCTTCAGATTTTTTTTTCCTTGCTCTTCTATCTTAGTAATGTTGAGAGATTTATCTTCTAGCTTAATAGTTCTAGCTTCTGTATCTTCAGTTCTACTCCTTTGCCCTTTCAGTATATTGTCCATTTCTGATATTCTATTATTAATCATTTGGACCTCTTTCTGTAGATCTTGAGTTATGTCCAAAGCTGTATCCATCTTACTTGATTGTTCCTATAGTGCTTTGCTGACTTCTTCCTTATTTTTCTCAATTCCATTGTATAGTGTTTTGATACATTTTATAATCCTTTTTCTGAATTCCTTCTCAGGCATTTCCAATACTGCCCATCTTCCAGTATGGCGTATAGGTCTACCTCTAGCTCATTTGCCTCAGTCACTTTATCTCATTTCTGGACATATGCTGATATGGTCATCTGTATCTGTTTTATGGGCATATAAAGGAGTTATCTGTGGCCTTAATACTTAGATGGGTATGTATTTTGGTATTTTTTATGCTTTCTGATTGCCTCCAGGTAGATGTGATCAGGAGATGGGCTTCCCTTTTTCCTCTTTTTCTGAGAAATTTCAAGATGCCACTGTTGGTCATTGTGACGTAACTCAGGATTTAATTTTTGGCCTATTTCTTTTTTAGTCTGTCTGTCCCACTCCACAATCCCCGTTCAGGCCTTTTTCCTAGTGATTAACAGTTCAGGGCCAGCTGTGGCTGTTTTGCCCTGCTGTTTAGTTTTAAGTGGAAACTGTCACTTAAATTTTGAGGAGATCTGTTCGCATGCATAGTAGAACCCTGTGGGAGTGGCGTTAGGGTGTCCACTCACTCAGGCATGCTCTCTAGTCACCAGAATGGAGGTGCACAGACACACAGACAGCGAGAGACCAATGACCAAAAAAAAAAAGAATGTCCAGACCTTTATCTCTGCGGTTGCTCTGATCCTTCCCCTGCTTGGTCTTGCCCAAGATGGTGGCTCTGGGAGCCGCTGAGCATCTTGAATTAGAAAGCAGTGGATTTCTTGCTTCTGCTACAAATTTCCCTAGCTGTTAGCCTTCCAACGTTCTAAATATTCCTTTATATGTGGTTCAGAGTTCTGGCACCATCCCTTTAGCTTGTTTGGTCTATTGTTCTGTGTTGTTGCTGATGGTGCTCCACACTGCACTTCTACCCGATCTGCCATCTTGTTTGTTCTTAGCAATAGTTCTTTAAAGAGCCATACTAAGCATATAAAATGGCTTCAGTTATAACCAAAGTCAAATCCTTTTAAAATAATTTTTATTAAAATTTCTGATGTTTATATTGGTTTTAGTTAGAGAAAGTAGTCTTTCATTCCCTAGCACTCAAAAAGTTTTTATGTAGTAGTTAAAAAGGTAGATTAATGTGTATGTGGTATTTGTCCATTTAGAGGACAGATAAACCTTATTCTTGGCCTAAGCATGTTCTGTAATTTCTGCAAGACTCTCTTTGCCTTAAATTTTCCCAAGCATTGTTGTTGTTAAGTGCCATTGAGTCAGATTTGACTCCTAGTGACCCTGCATAGGGTTTCCAAGGAGTGGTTGTTGAGTTTGAACTGCCAACTTTTCCATTCAAACTTACCTTACATTTGCATGGGCTACATGGGAAAGAGGTAAATAATGATGTATGCATAACTTTGGAACAATAGGGACCAGGCATACAGGGATTGAGGCATGGTTTGAAGAGGTAAAAGGGGAGAGATTATGTTAAGATGCTTGATTGTCTTCTGAAT
>NW_006408617.1:11842249-11892868 GCF_000296735.1 Chrysochloris asiatica
GAAATTTCCACTTGAAAGGACAAGCAGACCAGCCTGGAGTGGCTAGAAGAACAAAAGAAACTTCTTGAAAGAAAGACCGACAGGAAACATACAAAACAATAACAGCAGTCCGACTGACTACTACAAGAACAAGCAAGTTGCTCACTCAGGAGGCATCAAGGCAAGTGGTCGGGTCCCCTCAGGGCAAACCCTCTTCCAAGACTAAGACTCAAGTAGGAATACATGAGCAGACATGTGCTCTTAATATTGACCATGTTGGTCACCAATAAGGGGAAGTGAGGGAAAAACAGAAATGAGCTGTGAGCTAAGTCCAGCCATGTTCAATAGACTCCTGTGAACCTGGGTGGAGGCTTGGTTGGCCAGATAAGACCTGGGGACTTCTGGGCCCAGAGTTAGTGACATATACACAGAGGACTAGAATGGAGAGTGAAGCATTCAGTTGATAAGAAGTGAGGGCATATGCATGAGAACACCCACACTCTCAGATAATACCCACGTGACCTAGCTGCAATGGCTGGATGATCAGAACTCAACTAGAAGAAGAAAGAAGAGGAAAAAAAAGAGTAATCTGATACAATTTGATGGACTTGACCTACACTTATGGATTCAGTAGCTCACAAGAGGGAACAAATCTTTAACAGTGAGAGTCTTTCCCATCTCCTTGGTACACAGGGTAGACAGGGATGGGCAACATGGATATTTATTACCCAAAATGGCGGGGGTGGGGTGGGGAGGGCTACAAAGACAAGAAGTGATTGGCTTACAAGCTTTTAAGAGGGAACCTAGATCCAGAGGGCACAGAGGAAGTTAGAATCTCCACTGAGTAGTATCCTATCTGTCTGGGCAGGGCTGATAAAAGGAGATGGAGATAGCACTCATATGGCACAACAGTGAATAATTGCTATCAGGACTGACTGTTAGGGTTGGAAAAGTAAAGGTAGACATTTTGTAGCAAAAGAAGGGGAGTTGTTGACTTTGCAGTCCAGGAATGGAGGTCCTTGGGACCATCAAGGGAAAAAAGCGGAGTGTGGGACCCTACCCATGGAAACAGTGACACCAGAGATGGAGGCAGAGATGATGACATGGAAAAATGGAGTGACTGGGGACTCTAGACCCTCTCCAGAGAGGGAGAGGAGCTGTGTGCTGACCACCGAGGGGCAGGCTTGCGGGGGTATACCCTTTGGCTGGTTGATGATGCATGGAGAGGATTGTAACCATGGCAATGAAAGGATCCAATAGGATGAATGTAAAGCTAATGTTCTCCATGTAAACTATCACATAATTCACAATAAAACATTTTTAAAACACCAAACAAACAAAAAGAAAAAAACAACAAATCTTAACTTGCAGTCCAGTGCTTATCCTATGTGCCATTAGTAAAAGAGATATTTGCTATGAACTTACTTTAAAACAAGATTGGTTGTAACATTTTATCAACATTAAAAACACTTTAAAAACTATAGGACTAAGAAATTACCTATTATGCGGAGGTAACATTACATTTTCACTGTTTGGCATTGCCAATGGGAATATCTCAAATTCATCTGAAAAGTGGTAGTTATATGTATTTTAAATTTCTAATCATTTGAAAACAGTTAAGTATAAAATTTTAGTTCATATATTAAGTTTGTATGGTACCTATTCTTTGCTAAATATGTATATTCCTTTATTTGTGAAGTTTTCTTCTGCAGGAAATTTAAAATTCCACTTGATGAGACAAATAGGTCTTAACATTTAAGAAATATTTACTGGTATTCAAAATTACATTTTAAATGACATGGCTTAAGAAAAAGTAATACCATAAAAATGCAGATTTAAAGCAGAAGTGACCATTCAAGTCCACAAAGGATGTTTGCTTTATCCTTTGACTTACAAACCTATAAATCTAGGTATGCTTGAACTTGCTATTGTTGATCATAGCAACCCTGTATAGGGTTACTGAGAATGGAAATCTTAACGGGAGTAGAAGGCCTCATCTTTCTTCAGTGGAGCAGCTAGTGTGTTTGAACCACCAATTTTGTTGTTAGCAGCCCAGTTTTTATTCTACAGCACCACTGCACTTCTGTGCTTGGGTCCCTGACATGGCTATTGATAATGACGTTTTGAAAGGTATCTCATATAAAGTGAGTGCTTTATTTGTGGTTCCTTTGTGAGAGTGGGATACTGAAGTTCATAGTAAATTTAATAGTGAGATGTGCAAGTTGGCAAGTCTGCAGCATGAAGTCAAGGAAGAAATATGTCTGTGGCAGGGTATGTAGAAAACAAAGTATTCCTATCCATTCCTATATTTAGATTGAGTGTGAGGACAGAGCATGAAATAGTTGATACATAAACATGGTAAATAATAAGTACAGAAAATAGATTTCTTTATGAATTAGAATTATTGTCAAAATTATGTTTTGAGGGAATCATGTGAACTTTCTGATTACCTTTTCTCCAATTTATTTAGATCAATTATTCCATGTGTTAGCCTTGCACATGCGGCTCTATAGTATTGATACTGAATATAATCCTTGGAGAAAACTCACGCAGCTAATAGAGGACATGAATTCACAGTAAGTATTGAAAGATTAAAGACAGTTGAAACTGTTCTTGAAAAATGTGTAAATATAGGATGGAAATTCTTTATGGATGCATGAATTTTTTTCACATTTTCTCTATGGAATATAGAAATGCAAAATAAAAATAGAAACCCATTTACCATCATGTTGTTTTTGTTGTTGTTTGTTAGGTACCTTCACGTCAGTTTCAACTCTTAGTAAACCGTGTGTACAACAAAATGAAACGCTGCCTGGTCCTGAGCCATTCTCCCAGTCATTGTTATGTTTGAGCCCATTGTTGTAGCCACTGTATCAGTCCATCTTGCTGAGAATCTTCCGCTTTTTCACTGACTTTCTTCTTTCCCACTAAGCATGTTGTTCTCCTCCAGGGACTGGTCCTCCTGATAACATTTCCAAAGTATGTGAGACAAAGTCTCACTATTCTTACTTCTAAGAAGCATTCTGACTGTACTTATTTCCAGACGTATTTGTTCTTTCATCTGGCAGTCCATGGTCTATTCCATTCTCATCAGCTTCAGACTAAGTTAGAAGACCCCTTTTTTGCTCCTGTTGCATGGCAGCTTTATATGCATTATAGCAATCTGTGTATTTATTCTAGTTGCCTATTTACTTGTCCTTGGAGACTTTTCATATGCTATTATCCAGATCCATGATATACAAGATCCTCCATCATCTGGCCTCTACCTTTGACCCTTCTCCTGCACCTGCAAACTCATACCTTCCTCATGCATGGACATTCTAAATATACTAGATTACTTGCCATTCCTAGTTGTTGTTAAGTGTTGTAGAGTTGGTTACAACTCATACTGTTGTTGTTTTTAATTGCCATCGAGTTGGTACTGACTTTTAGCAACCGTTATACACAGCAGAACGAAACACTGTCCGTTCCTGGGCCAACCTCACTACCACTGCCACGCTTGAGCCCATTGATGCTGCCAGTCTGCCAATCCATCTTGCTGGGGGTCTTCCTCTTTTTCTCTGACCTTCCACCCTATCAAACATGATGTCCTTCTCCAGCGACTGGTCCCTCCCGACAATATGTTCCAAGTATGAGAGACAAAGTTTGGCCATCTTGGCCTCCAAGGAGCACTCTGGCTGCACTTCTTACAACTCATAGTGACCCCGTATAGGGTTTCCAAGGTTTCTGCCCACCTTGCAGTTTAAACCAACCTTTTCAGTCCAGTACTTATCCTACAGTGCCATATCAGGATAGGCTTTGATTTTTTCTAATGATCTTCTGGCTTTGCACTTGCCTTGTTCTTTTTTTTTTTAGCACAAACACATTTATTTAATAACAAAAGGGATGATCCTAATTAAACCAACACTTTTAAACAATTGCATGTAAATGTTTGTGAGAGAAGTAACTAAACACAGTAATGGAAAAACAAAAACAAAGCAGTGTGACTTGCACATTGAACTGAGCTTGTTCATTCTCACAGCTTATTCCTATTCAAAGTAAAGATGAAAATTTTACTCTAATTTTTCATAGGTCCGATTACAGGTGACGTTGTTCATAACACATTCCACAATTAATTTCCCACCTTTCAGTTTCCTTTTTATTGTGCTTTCCTTCCCATCCCACTCCTGTTGTTACACCAAAGCGCCATCTCTAAAGTTGCAGACAGTCTGAGTTTTTCTGCCATCAGCTGTAGTTTCTTCCAACTTTTCTCCCAGGTTACAAGAAAACTGTGTTGTTTTCAAAGTGCTTTCAGTTTTGATGGTGAGGGTTTTGCCATCCGTAGTGATGATACAATCAGGTTTGGCCATTGCACCCATTTTTCGCAGAACCATGCCCCCTCCTATTTCCTTCATGTATTCATCAAAGCCTTTGCTGTCTACCAGATGCTGATTGGTCCTTTTAACACCATTTCTCTTCCTCCCGTTCCCCACCAGAATGAAATCTTCCTTGACCTGACTTTGCCTCATCTTTGAACAGGATCTATACTTCCCTTCTTGTGCTCCTGTCTCTTAAATTCTTACTCTCTGAGTTGTAATTTTGTCTGACACATTCACTGGCATTGATACATTGCTTGAATGTAGGAACTATGACTTCTTAAAGTAACTCATTCTTTAAACATAACATTTGTGGCTCTGCTCAAGTCACAGAATCACTTCATATAACCTTATACACTTTTAATATTTTTGTTCAAGATACTCACTTGTAAAATCAGTTATTAGTTGTGAAATTAATACATAGTATACTAATTTAAGATGTAGATTTTTTTTTTTTTTTAAAGGTTTTATTGTGAACTGAGTGATAGTTTACATGGGAGAATATTGGCTTTACACCATCATTTCGTTGCAATGATTACAATCTCCTCTGTGCATCATCATTCAATAGTACTTCCATTCCCTTTGTTTTTATTTTTTTTTTGGCGGGGGAGGGGATGTACACAAAAACATTCAGGAATATATAATTATTTAAACAACCCAAAGGCACATTCTGCAAGCCTGCCTACTGGCTGCCAGCACCCTGTCCCTCTCTTGCTGTGAACCCAGAGTCCTCAGCTGCTCCCCACTCTCTCCATGTCCTTACCTCTGCCTCCATCTCTGGTGTTGCTGCTTCTTTGGATAGGGTCACGCATTCCACTTGTACTCTTCTCCCTTGATGGTCCTAGGGTTTTCTGTTGCTGGACTGTAAGGTAACTATTCCCCTGTTTTTGTTACGAAACTTCTACCTTTACAGTTGTGACAGTAGAAATTAGTTATGATAACAAATCCTCACTATTGAATCATAAGAATTTTCTCTCCATCCCTTTACACCAGAACCATCTAGACAAGATGAAAACAATTCAGTGAGGATTTTACCTTCCTCCATACACTCTTAAACTAAACTCCCTAGTTTAGTTTAGTCATGTGAAGTGATATAAATAATCATATGAAGTGATTCTGTGACTTGAGTGAAAACTTGTAAGCCAGTTACTTTGTGCCTGTATCTCAAGAAGTAGAATTTTTGAAATAGTAAATTTTATTTTTAAATCCTCTGGTCTATATCTGGGGCTGGGAAACTATGGTTGGTGAGCCATATTTGACAGGGATATGTTTGTGTTTGTGTATGGCTTGTAAGATAAGAATGATTTTAATGTTTTTGAAGAGTTACGAAATAAAAACAAATCCAAGAATAATTTTCAAAAGAGACCTATGTGACCTGTTGTTTGTTGTTAAGTGCCATCAAGTCGGTCCCGATGCATAGCGACCCTGTATAGGGTTTCCAAGGAACAGCTGGTGAGCTTGAACCACCGACCTTCGAGTTCAAACAGCTTTGCAGTGTGGTGTATTAACCCACAGCGCCATACCAAGATTCCTGTGACCTGCACAGCCTAAAATCATTGCTAGTATGATTTGAAGTATAATTTCAGAGTTAACGCTAATTTTGGAAGGTTACGATTTATTTTTGTTCACTTACATTAAAAATTGCACCTGGGATGAAAAAAAATTACATTATGAAAGAGTTTAAAAATCTTTTTATAACCAAATCTGCTTTAATATACCTATATTATTCATAGTGCTAGAGTCCCTGGGTGGAGTCCTTATGTGGTGTTATAGGATAAATACTGGACTAACCACAATGTTGGCAGTTCAAACCCACCAGCCACTCCTAGGAAACCCTATACAGAGTCACTGTGAGTCAGAAACTACTCAACGGTACTGAGAACGAGGTCTGGGTGGTGCACTTAATGCACTTAGATGCCAACCAAAAGGTTAGCGGTTCAGGTTCACTCAGAGGCATCTCAAAAGAAAGCCCAGGTGGTGTGTTTCCAAAAAATAAGCCATTCTTTTGGAAAAACTTAATGAACACAGTTCTTTGACATACATAGGGTGGCTATGAGTCAGCATCGACTGAACAGCATTTGATTTTTGGGGTTTATGCATTTCTAATGATTGCATCTCAATGTAAAGAAAACAAAAATCCTCACCACTGGACCAATAAACAACATTCTTATCAATGGAGAAAAGATTGAAGTTGTCAAGGACTTCATTCTTCGTAGATCAACTGTCAACACTCATGGAAGTAGCAGTCAAGAAGTCAAACGATGTATTGCATTAAGCACATCTGCTGCACAGGACCTTTTAAAAGTGTTGAAGAGCAAAGATGTCAGCTTAAGGACCAAGGTGCGCCTCACCCAAGCCTTGGTATTTCTAATAACTTCATATGCATGTGAAAGCTGGATAGTGAATAAGGAAGACTGTAGAAGAATTGGTGCGTTTGAGTTGTGGGGTTGGAGGAGAATATTCAAAGTGCCATGGCTACCAAAAGAACCAATGTCTCCCTTTTGGAAGAAGTGCAGCCAGAGTGCTCCTTGGAGGCCAGGATGGCTAGACTTCGGTTCTCATACTTCAGACATGTTGTCAGGAGGGACCTGTCACTGGAGAAGGATATCATGTTTGGTAAGGGAAGACCCCCAGTGAGATGGATTGGTAAAGTGTCAGCATCAATGGGTTCAAATGTGGCAACAATAGTGAGGTTGGCCCAGGATCGGGCAGTGTTTTGTTCTGCTGTGCATAAGGTCTCTGTGAGTCGGTACCGACTAGATGACACCTAACAACAATTGCTACTTTGTCTTTCATAGTGTATTTCTTTTTGTTTGTTTGTTTGTTTTTTAAATGTTTTATTGTGAATTGTGTGATAATTTACATGGGAGAACATTAGTTTTACCTTCATTCTATCGTATATATCGTTTCATTGCCATGGTTACAATCCCCTCCATGCAATCCTTCCCCCCTACCCCCCAGGTCTTCAGCACACAGTCGCTCTCCCTCTCTGGGTCTAGAGTCTCCAGCTGCTCCATCGCTCCACGTCATCATCTCTGGCTCCATTTTAGGCATCACTGCTTCTTTGGGTAGGGTCCCGCTCTCTGCTCTTCTCCCTTGATGGTCCTAGGGACCTCCGCTCCTAGACTGAAAAGTTAATCACTCCCCTCCTTGCTATAAAACATCTACCTTTACATTTCCTACCCTCACAATCAGTCCTGATAACAATTATTCACTATTGTATCACAAGAGACCCGTCTGTATTTCATTGCATCAGCCCCACTTAGTCAGATTGAATACTACTCACTGGAGATTCTACCTTCCTCCAGGCCCTCTAGATCTAGGTTCCCCCTTGAAAACTTTTAAGCCAGTCACTTCTTGCCTTTGTAGCCCCCCACCCCCCATTTTGGGTAGCCAATGTCCAAGTTGCCCATCCTTGTCTACTCTGTGTGTGGAGGGGGTGGGAATGATTCTTGCTGTAAGGACTTGTTCCCTCTTTTGAGCTACTGTTTCCATAGGTGTAGGTCAAGTTCATCAAATTGTATGAGAATTCATAGTGTATTTTAAATTCAGCTATGGTTATTATCCTTTTATGTTTAACTTTGTAAATGTTAATGATTTTATTTATATTTTATGGCAATCATAAAATTCAAAAGTCTTTTTAACAAGACATATTAACCAGGCCTTTTCAGTGTAATTTGATTTGTAAACTGTATTCTTATGTGTAATATACTCTGCAAATTTCTGTGGGCTGCATCTTTGTAGTGAAAATAACTCTCTCAAGTTCCATTTACTGTTTCATTTAATTTTTATAATCTTAAGAGATCAGAAAGACTCATGGTCAATTTAATGTGTCCCGGTTTTTACTTTATTAAGATAATAAATTTTTCGTTGATGTTATTTCTTCATATTAGAGTCAGCAAAATATATGAAACAGGCTAAAAGATTATAGTTTGTTCTAAAAAATCTGACCCCTAACCTTTTCTCTTGAGATTTCTCAGTTAAATTTTATGTCTGTTCCATAGACATAGATGTGAACTATAAAGTGAATTTAAATAAAAGATATACAATAGTGTCAAAAGTGATTGTTCATTTTTCTTGTAGACTGGGGAATGAAGAACAGCTTGAGGTTCCAATTCTTTATCAGGATGTTACATCCCTTTTGCTCATTCAGATTTTAATGATGCCACAACCTTTACGCAAAGGTATGCCTTTATAAGTCATATTCTTAGATTTTGTAATATATATAGTGGCAATTGTGTAATGATGTTCTGGTGATTGTTGGGACAAATAGAGTATTCAGTCTGTTGGGAAATTTTGGGGTAAAAACCATTTTTTTCCCTACTATTGATAAGTATGAGGAGCTCTAGTAGCATAATGGTTACAAGTTGGGCTTCTATCCTAAAGGTCAGCAGTTGAAAACTATCAGCTGTTCCATGGGAAAAAATATCAAGTTTCTGCTCCCATAAAAATTTACAGCCTCGGAAACCCTATGCAGGGTTGCTATGAGCTGGAACTGACTTCATGGTATATAACCACCACCACCACTGGTAGTAGTGATTGTATATATTTGTGTTGTTGTTGTCAAGTGCCATCAAGTCTGTTCCAACCCATAGTGACCCTGTATAGGGTTTCCAAGGAAGGACTATTGAGCTTGAGCTGCTGACCTTGTAGTTCAAAACTGACTTTGCAGTCCAGCACACTAACCCACAGCACCACACCAGGACTCCTGGTAGTTATTTATAAAAGATGACAATGAAAGAACATATTTTTGTTGTTTACCTTATTCATCTATCTTTTCCAGATTTATTGTCAATAATGTGGTAAATGAATGGAGGAAACTCTGAAAACCATTGTTTTTTAAAAAAATTAAAGTGACAATACAAATGGAAATTTGGGAAATAAAGCAAAAAGTCAGGTTGAATGCAGCTATCATGTCTACATGCGTATATACATCAATATAGTAATAATCATGGTTGTTCATAATTTTATGTCTTACCAAATTTTTAATATCATAGCACTGTGATATTAACAGCATTTATTTTAATATTAGAAACAATTAATTTTCACTTGAAGACTTTTAATATAGCCAAACAATTGATGGTGTTGGAAAGCTAGGGTTACTTGTTTTGTTTTGATTTGTTTTTTTTTTTTGGCAATCCTAAATTACACCACAATGAACATCTCTGGATGTATAATGTTACTGGGAAGAATTCTTTTTGTTACTGAGAAACTCAACTTGATCTTTTGATAAAACTTTTTTACCTTAGAGTATAGAGTAACCATTTATTTTAAATGGAGAGATATCATAATATTTCATGCAATAGGAAGCTCTGTAAGGAGTAAAATAATGCCACTAATCAACTAGCATAATGTTTTATTTATACTAATATTGTGAATGTGGCATTAATATTATTTTAATTGGAAAACATTTTGCACAACCAAAGAAGAAAGTGCTTATTTCATGAACTGTGGTATAATAGGGACTTAAAATTAATAGCTATAGTAAATTGCATACACTTGCCATTTTAACATTAGAAGTTTGAGTTTAGTGTCAGTTTTATCACTCAACACCAAAATATTTTTTACCTGTTTTAGCATAATCTTTAAGCCATCGAGAATCACTAATTTTAATTGTACAGCTCAGTGAGTTATAGTAAACCTACACAGTGTGTAGCAATGAACAGTCAGTTTTAGAACACTTCCATCCCCACAATGTTTCTCTCTGTTGGAAGTCCCTTCTCTTGGCTGACCTTTATCAGTTTTGTCTTTGTGGTTTTGCATTTATAGCAATTACGTGGGTTGAATCATATCACATCCTTATGCCTAGCCTCTTTTACTTAGCATATGTTTTAAAGGTCTGTCCATTTTGTGCCATGTAGCAATAGTGTGTTCCTTTTCATTGCTGTGTAGTTAGTGCTCACTTTTGTAGTTATGTCATATTTTGTTTATTCCCAGTTGATGGACATTTCCCACAGTTTTAAGCCCATATGAGTAACACTATGTGTGACTATTCAAGTACAAGTCTTTGTGCTGACATGTGCTTTCGTTTCTCTTGGGTATGTACCTGGGAATGAAATTGTAAAGTCATAACGCAATTGTTGTTGAACATTTGAGAAACAGCCAAACGGTTTAATGAGTTGTTTTTTAAAAATTGAGGTGAAATTCACATAACATAAAATAAGGCATTTTAATGTGAGCAATTAATTAAGTGGCAGCTAGTACAGTCCTGCTTTTTAAGCACTTGGCTGTTAACTGAAAGTTTGAGAATTTGAATTTACAACTTGCTCCATGGGAGATGGATGTGGTAGTCTGCTTCCATAAAGATCACAGCCTTAGAAACTTACAGGGCAAGAAAGAAGGCGATGGAGGAGGAAATTAGTAATATTTATGTTTTCTAGAATGTTAGATGGATTTCCTCGTTTTATCTGCAAATAGGTGATACGGACACCTACTTTGACCCTTCTTAAACTTTTTAATATTTAGCACTGTTTTCAGGTTAAAAGACTTTTTTACACCAATTGTCTCATCAGAAACTCAAATATATTGAAGACAGGTGTTTTTCTTTCATTTGTTTTCATATCCTTGTGTCTTTCCCATCATACGGCCTATCACATCATTGGCCTCTAAAGAATTCATTTAGAAGTCACTTTGATTTTTCATTGTCTTCAGGCTGTTGTTGTTATGTGTTGTCGAGTCAGTTCTGAACCATAGCAACCCTGTATAGGGTTTCCAAGGAACAGCTGGTGAGCTTGAACCACTGACCTTGCGGTTCAAACTGACTTTCCAGTCCGGTGTATTAACCCACAGTCCACACCAGGACTCCATATTCCTGGTTAATTCTTGATATCCAGGGGAAGGAAGTTTTATCACTTAGGATCAAGTTTGGCTTTATATAAGAGAGAAGAAACACAAAGAAACGCAGTAGCATAAGTGAATTGAAGTGTTCTTTTCTTTCATGTAAAAACAAGTCGGAAGGTAAAAAGGCCAGGTATTTCTACTTCACAGCCCCCGGGTTTGTATGGTTGGCTCATCTGTTTTCACCGTGGCTGTGAGAGTTCTAATCATTATTGCCTTATTTCAGGTAGCAGGATGGAGAGTTGGGAGAGGAGGGTAACCCTCTCTTTTAAGAAGCCCTCTTGAAAGACTTATAATTTGGCTAAAATTCTCTTCATTCTTTTTGAACCTTCAGGAATTGAAACCTAAAATCATGATCTTTTCTGAGGGGATCAATTTCTCAGGATTGGACCATGTTGTTGTCGTTTCTCAACCCTGTCACTGAGTAGCTTCAGGATTCTGTTCCTGAGTAAGCTGTATATATATATATATATATATATATATACAGGCTCCTCAGGATTCTCTAGAGCATCTGTGCTTCCAGGATCCCATAAGCAGAATCTGTGAAAGAGAAATAGTAGAGTATTTCAATCATCAGTTTAATGAACCCCCAGGTACCCACCAGTTATCAACTTATGGCCAATCTTATTTTATTTATATTCTCACCTACTCCCTCCCTCTCCCACACTAGTTTATTTTGAAGCAAATCTTAAATAACATACCATTTTATCACTATCATCTTTAATATGTGTTGTTAAAAGAGAAGTATTCTTTTAAGAAGCAGAACCACTATATTATTTACAACAGTAACATTTTATAATGGATGTAATTCCAGCACAAATGTCAAGCAGAGTGAGTATTCAACTAACTATCCAGCTATTGATTTTTGAAAATTTGTCATGTCCTGTTCACTGAAGAAAATCTGGTTTCCTCACATTGTGCTGGAATCATTCCAGAGTCAAGCCCCTAAGTCCAGTCATGTCAAAACTGTCTGCAGTACTAATCCATTTTCTAGGATTTCATACTCAGGAAGAAAAAATCAGGAATATAGGCAAAGATCTATTTATGATGTCCATTTAAAATACGGTTTCTATTTCATAAATTATGTTTCCAAAACATTTTAAATGTTAAATTTAAATTGCACAAACGTAACACAATGATAAGGAACCTATTTAGTAGTTAAATCATCTCAGCAGTTTTTAGTACCATAGAATTTAAAATCTCTTGTTGTTTTTAGTCTGATTGCTTCTTACACATTTAAGTAAGCCACAATCATCCTTTATTTATTTATCTTCAGGTGGTTTCATAGTGGATTTGTTTGTTTGTAAACACATTAACTGAGAGTAGGTCTACAATCCTTTTTTTCCTTTTAAAATTTTGATAATCATATATTGAAGGGCACTGTTCTCTACTGCAACCCAGATAAGTAATTTCTTGTTTTTTCTAAAGTCCCAGAAATATATTGATTTTACATATAGTAGTCATTCAGTGGAGTCTTGGGAGTCCTGGTGTGGTGCTGTGGGTTAATGTACTGGACCACAAAGTCCATTTGAATCACAAGGTCAGTGGTTCAAGCTCACCAGCCACTTCTCAGAAACCCTATACAGGGTCGCTATGGGTCAGAACTAACTCGATGGCACTTAACAACAACAGTTATTCAGTAAAAGAAGCTCTGGTGGCCCAACTAACCTACAGTTGACAGTTCAAGTCCACCCAGCAACTCTGTAGGGGGAAAAACCTGGCAAACTTCTTCCATAAAAGTTAGAGCCCAGAAAACCCTGTAAAACAGTTCTACTCTGTCACATGGGACTGCTATGAGTCAGAATCAACTCCAAGTCACTGTATAACACTAATAAGCATTCAATAAGTAAATGTTTGTTAAATCAGTGTCAAAACATAAGGCTTAATCTGTGACCTTTTAAAACTTCCAGCTTCAGTATTTTCAAATGATGATAAAATGATGATAAAGGCAGATAAAAACTGACTAAAATCAGAAATTTATACTTTGCTACTGAGAAGTAAAAATATGCTTATTGCAACTATCATTTCATTAACTGCATTACCTCTTTTTAATAAAATATAATCTTAACGAAGTTTATTATAAAAAGAAACTAAATGTGAGTGGCAGTGTAAATGGCCTCTGAATTAAGATCTTTTTCTTTGGGGTTAGTAGTTAAATTTTCCACCACTAATCTGTCAGTTTGTTGTATTACGATGGCTTGCATGTTGCTGTGCTGCTAGAAGCAATCCCACCAGTATTTTAAATAACAGTAGGGCACACCCAAGGTGGACCAATTTCAGCTGAGCTACCAAACTAAGACAGACTAGGAAGAAGGAGAGGTGAACTCCTAAATGCTTAGCCATTGAAAACATTACGAATAGCAGTATAATACTGTCAGCAACAGGATATTGAATATTGAAACAATGAATAGCACCTCATTATTGTCAGATATAATTCGGAAGATGAGCCACTTGGGTTGGAAGGCACAAAAAATACAACTGGAAAAGAGCTGCCTCCTCAAAGTAAAGTTGAAATTTATGGCATGCATAGAGTAAACCTTTCGGGACCTGCGTTTGCTGATGGGATACAACTGTAAACATCCATTAATAATCAGAACATGAAATGTATGAAGTATGAATCTAGGAAAATTGGAAGATGTCAAAAATGAAATGGAATGTATAAAGAATGATAGTCTAGGCATTAGTGAGCTGAAATGGACTGGTAGTAGCCATTTTGAATCTGACAGTCATATGGTTTACTATGCTGGGAATGACAAATTGAAGAGGAAAGACATTGCATTCATCATCAAAAAGAACATTTCAAGATCTGTCTTTAAGTATAACACTGTCTTGTGTTAGGATACTCTCCATACACCTACAAGGAAGACCAGTTAATACCACTATTAATTCAAATTTACTCACTGACCACTAAAGCCAGTAATGATGAAATTGAAGAATTGTACCCACTTCTAAATATATTCTGAAAAATCTCCACTTGCAATACTGAAGGATTCTATGGGCAAAATATGTGACGCTGTAGGGTAGGCACTGGACTGCAAACTACAAGGTTGGCAGTTCGAACCCACCAGCTGCTCCTTGGAAACCCTATACTGGGGTGCTATCAGTTGCAACTGACTCAACAACACTTAACAACATCAACAAATAGGCAAAATATTGAGTGATGCAGAAAGCATCAAAAGAAGATGGATGATTGTTGTTAACCATTTTAAGAGATAGCATATAATGAAAAGCCAGTGGTATTGAAGGAAGAAGTCCAAGGTGCACTGAAGGCATTGGCAAAGAATTGATGGAATACAAAATCTTCCAATAAATTGATGCAGCACTGGAGGGCATTTACTCATCTATGCCAAGAAATTTGAAAGACAACTACCTGGCCAATTGATTGGAAGAGATCAATATTTGTGCCCACTCCTAAAAGAGGTAACCCAACGGAATGCAAAAATCATCAGACAATATCATTAATCTCAAATGCAAGTAAAGTTTTGCTAAAGATAATTTTAAAATGGCTGCAAAAGTACATTGATAGGGAACTGCCAGAGATTATTTAAGACAGATTCAGATGAGGATGTGGAACAAGGGGTATTATTGCTGATGTCAGGTAGATCTTGGCTGAAAGCAGAGAATACCAGAAAGATGCTTACCTGTGCTTTATTGACTATGCAAGAGCTTTTGACTGTGGATCATGACATGCTATGGACAACATTGCGGATAACTTTATTGTGCTCATGAGGAACTTGTACATAGACCAAGAGGTAGTCTTTTGAACAGAACAAAGGGACACTGAATGGTTTAAAATTAGGAATGGTGTGTGTCACAGTTGTCTTCTTTCACCATACTTATTCAGTCTGTTTTCTGAGCAAATAATTGGAGGAACTGGATTATATGAAGCAGAAGGTGGCCTCAGGATTGAAGGAATATTGCTTGTTGGAAGTGAAGAGGAATTAAAATACTTACTGATGAAGATCAAAGACCACAGCCTTTGGTGTGGGTTGCATCTCAATATAAAGAAAACAAAAATCTCCCTGACTGGATCAATAAATAACATCAGGATAAATGCAGAAAATACTGAAGTTGTCAAAAATTGCGTTTTGCCTGGATACACTGTCAACACTCATGGAAACAGCCAGTCAGGAAACCAAACGTATTGCATTAGGCAAATCTACTGCATAAGACCTCTTTAAAGTGTTCAAGAGCTAAGATACCAGTTTGAGGGCTAAGGTGTGCCTGATCCAAGCCATGGTATTTTCAGTAGCTTCATATGCTAATATGCATGTGAAAGTTGTACAGTGAATAAGGAAGACTGTAGAGGAATTGATACATTTGTGTTACAGTGTTGGGAGAGAATGTTAAAAGTACCATGGATTGCCAGAAGAAACAAATCTGTTTTGAAAGAAGTACAACCAGAAAGCTCCTCAGAAGTCATGATGGCCAAACTTCGTCTCTTTCTCATACTTTGCACATGTTATCAGAAGAGACCAATCCCTGGACATCATGCATTGCAGAATAGAGGGTCAGTGAAAAAGAGGAAGACCCCCAAGGAGATGCATTGGCACAGTGGCAGCAGCAATGGGTTCAAGCTTAACAAAGATTATGAGAGTGGTTTAGGACTGGGCAGTGTTTTGTTTGTTGTACCTTGTGTTGCCGTAAGTCAGAACCAATTTGACAGCACCAAACAACAAGGCAGATTTTGTAATTTTTAACCTGTCATTTAAAGCATTTAATTGGGTGATATAACATTCTTTTCTTGATTTTGATGACAGTATCTTTTTTGTTTCTACTTGTGTCTTTCTACTTATTTTCATTAATCTCTTCCTGTCATCATTCTTTGAATTGTTCCTGTTCTCTTCCTTTTAAATCATATCTCATTTTTTTAACTATAGTTTCAACTACATCTGATCTCTAATTACTATCAAATCTTAGATGTAGACTACCGTTTTCTAGTGAACTCTAACCCAAATATCTACACAGGCCTTAAACTTCAATACATAAAATTTAATTCACCTTTCTACCCAAATATGCTCTCTTATCCTCAATTTTCTATTTTAGTTAATGATACTACCACCAACCCTTTCTACAACAAGAAACTACCATTAGCCTTTACCTCTAGATAGCTACCAAATTCATAATTTCTATCATCTGTCAACTATTTGGAGTCCTGGTGTGGTGCTGTGGCCTAATGCGTCAGACTGCAAAGTTGTTTCAACTGCAAAGTTGGTGGTTCAAGCTCACCAGCTGCTCCTTGAAATTCCTACACAGGGTTGCTATGGGTCAGAATTGGCATGACATCACTTCACAACAACAACAACAACAACATAGGCTGCTATGAGTCGGAATGAAACAACATTTTGCTTTTTTTTTCTCTTGTTGTTGTTGTTATATATTGGTTCTTAACCTGGTTGTTGTCGTTGTTAAGTGCTGTCGAGTTGAACCCGACCCATACCGACGCTGTATAGGATTTCCAAGGAGAAGCTGGTGAGCTTGAACGACCAATCTTGCAGTTCAAATGACTTTGCAGTCTGACGCATTAGCCCACAGTGCCACACCAGGACTCCTTCATACAAAAATTTGCACAAATTATACATACGAGATTTTCCCTTCAACTGCATTGGGTCCTTAAACTCTATCACACAGTTTTCCATGTAGGAATTAAAGTGGCAGCATTGATGGACTCAAGCGTGGCAATAGTAGTGAGGTTGGCCCAGAATCGGACAGTGTTTCGTTCTCCAGTACATAGGTTGCTATGAGTTAGTACTGATTTGAGGGCACCTAACAACAACAACATAGCCCTAAGGAGCTCTGGTAGCGTAGTGGTTACGAATTGGGCTGTGAACTGCAAGGTCAGCAGTTCGAAACTACCAGCTGTTCTGTGGGAGAAAGGTGAGGCTTTCTGCTCCTGTAAAGATTTACAGCCTTGGAAACCCTGTACAGGATCATATGAGCTGGAACCAACTCCCTGGCACTTAACAACAACATCATCAACTATTTAGTTCTCTAATTTGATCCATTCTCATTGTTCTTCTGTTGTTCACACCATCCTAAATTCTCTTATGTTGTACTTTTGCTACCTGCTAGTAGGTGTTCTTGGAATCCTGGTGTGGTATTAAAGAATAAGCACTGGACTGCTAACCACAGGTTGGTGGTTCAAACCTACCAGTGACTCCTTGGAAAATGCATCGGAATCAGACAACACTGACACTAACAACAACCATAATAGGTGTTCTTGCCTCCAGTCTTGCTCAGTTTCAATCTCTTTCTTCTAGGAAACAGCAGTGAATATTCTAAAATGCAAATCTAACATTATCTCTCTCTCCTCCATGAAATGCTTCAGTTTCTCATTACACTGTGTGTTGTTGTGTGTTATGGAGTCAATTCCAACTCATAGCCACCCTGTATAGGATTTCTGAGTGCGAGTGGTGGGTTTGAACTTGCCAACCTTGTGATTACTAGTCCAGTGCTTATCCTACAGTGCCACACCAGGTCACCTGGTGCAGTGCAGATGCAGTAAACTCAAATACTTACTGATAATCAAACAAGCAGCATAAATAGTATTATCAATAGCAAATGATTTAGTAAGTATCTTCCATTTCGATCAGGTTTAAAGCATTAAAATATATAAGCTTTTTCCCCACATAATCCTTTTAAGGTGGTACTGGTTTTGTTAGGTGCCATCAATTCGATTCTAACTCTTAGCAGACCTTATGCACAGCAGAACAAAACACTGCCTAGACTTGTGCCATCCTCACAATTGTTTGAACCCATTGCTGTTTCCACTGTTACTCCATTGAGGGTCATCTTCTTTTTTGCTGGCCCTCTTAGGGACTGGTCCCACCTGACAAGAAAGTCTCAACATCCCCAATTCTAAGGAACATTTAGCTGTGCTTCTTGTTTGTTCTTCTGGCAGTCCATGGTACTTTCTATATTCTCCTCCAACACCATAACTCAAATGCATCAAATATTCCACGGTCTTCCTTAGTCATTGTCCAACTATCACATGCATATGAAATTCTTGAAAATACCAGGGCTTGGGTTTAGACACACCTTAGTCCTGAAAGTGGCACCTTTGCTCTTTAACACTTGAAAGAGTGCTTTTGCAGCAAATTTGTTCAGTGCGATACATCGTTTGATTTCTTAGCTGCTACTTCCATGAGTACTGATTGTGGATCCAAGCAAAATGAAGTCTATGACAAATTTGATCTTTTCTCCATTTATCATGATGGTATTTGTTGGCCCAATTGTGAGGATTTTTGTTTTCTTTATTTACGTTGAGGTGTGATTTATACTGAAGGCTGTGGTCTTTGATCTTCTTCAGTAAGTATTTCAAGTTCTCTTTGCTTCCAGTAAACAAGATTGTGTCATCTGCCTATTGTAAATTGTTCAGTCCCGATGCCATATTTTTCTTCATATAACCCAGCTTTTTGGATTATTTGCTAAGCGTATAAATTGAATAAGTATGGGGAAAGCATATAGCCCTGATGAGTATCTTTATGCCCCTTTCCCAGAACTGATGAGAGAGGCTCAATGTGCCTGAATTGTTTGTGCAAACAATGTGATTTATATGGAACACCTCCTTTTCTTTTGGGAATCTGAAATTTTTGGTACATGCTAGTCAGAAGATGCTAACATGACTCTCCCCTAGTGAAAACCCGGAGCACCAGGAGTGTCTAAAGAGTTTACCTGGTAGACATTTCACAAGTATTGTCACATCTTGCTGTTGGGTAATTAAGTGACTCCTGTGTGACTCCGCTGGGAAAGGACCAGAAAAGCTTCACCCTGACTACTTTTAACTGCCTTTTCCTTTTGCTCATTTTCCTTTGTGTCCTTTACTGTCATAAATCATAGTGTATTACTACATGCTGAGTCTTGTACGTCCTAGAGAGTCATCAGGGACTCCATCAGGGAGGGTTTGGGGAACCTACACTACAATCACTTTTTTAGTTTTCTTTACATTACCTCAGTGTAAATTAAACAAAAATCCTCACCAATGAACCAATAAATAGAATCATGATAAATGGAGAAAATATTGAAGTTGTCAAAGATATCATTTTGCTTGGATCCACCACCAACACTCATGGAAGGAGCAATCAATAAATCAAATGACGTATTTCCTTAGACATATCTGCTGTACAAGACCTCTTAAGGTGTTAAAGAGCCAATATGTCAGTTTGAGGCCTAGCAAGCACCTGACCCAAGCCTCATATGCATGTGAAAGTTAGTGAATAAGGAAGACAGATTGATGCATTTTAGTTACGGTGTTGGAGAAGAATTCTAAACGTACCACGGACTTCCAGAAGAACAAACATCTGTTTTGGAAGAAGTGCAACCAGAATGCTCCTTAGAAGCCAAGGTGGCCAGACTTCATGTCTCATATTTCAGACATGTTATCAGGAGTGAACAGTCCCTGGTGAAGGACATCATGCTGGTAAAGTGGACGGAGAGTGAAAAAGAGGGAAGCTCCCTCTTTTGGAGATGGATTGGCACAGGCAGTGGCAGCAACAATGGGCTCAAGCAGAGCAACAGTTGTGAGGATGACACAGAATCAGGTGGTGTTTCATTCTGTTGTACATAGGATCACTGTGGGTGGGACCTTATTCACTGGCCCCTAACAACTACAACTGTAACACTTAGGCTGGGACTGTAGCCCTGAGGATGATAAGAAAGAATAGAAACCTAGTCCAGAATGGAAGACTTCTTGACTTCAGAGATATTTAAAAAGTAGTATTGACAGGACTTGGTGATTGTTTGAAGGTGAGGTGAAAGCTACAGGAAATTGCCTACAAGTTTTTAATTTTGCTGTTGTTGTTAAGTGCCGTCGAGTTGATTCCAACCCATAGCAACCTATAGGGTTTCCAAGGAGCAGCTGGTGAGCTTGAACCACCGACCTTGCAGTTCAAATGACTTTGCAGTCTGACACATTAGCCCACAGTGCCACACCAGGCTTTAGTAACTGATTAAATGGTGGTTGTGTAACATGGAGTTGGTTCCAACTCACAGCGACCCTGTATAGGGTTTCCGAGGCTATAAATCTTTATGGGAGCAGAAAGTCTCATCTTGCTCCAAGGAGCATCTGGTATTTTAAACTGCTAATCTTGAGGTTAGTTAGCAGCTCAACTCGTAACCACTCCTGGAAAAGCAGCATGCTATATAGATGGAATACTGGATCTGAAATAAAATGATCTACATGGATTTAAATTCAGACCAAGCTTATTCATTTTGATACCTCAGGCACATCCTCTAAGTCTCAATTACCCAGTTGAAACTATTAAGAGGATTAGATGAGACATTTGAGGAAATTATCTAAGTTATTATGCATATATAAATGTAAATCAGGATTATTAAGCCAACTTTCAGTAAAGTGTTCCAGACATTATACGTATTACTACCACTGTTTTTCGATTGTCATAGTTTCATTGGATTCAGTTAGAGTGCTTAAAGTGATCAGTTTGTTTGCCTACTTTTTTCTTCTTTTTTTAATGTTTTATTGTGAATTATGTGATAGTTTACATGGGAGAAAATTAGTTTTACATTCATCCTATCGTATATCATTTCATTGCCATGGTTACAATCCCATCCATGCATCATCAACCAACCAGAGGGTATACCCTGCAAGCCTGCCCCTCGGTCGTCAGCACACAGTCCCTCTTCCTCTCCCCAGCCGCTCCATCTCTCAACATCATCATCTCTACCTGTATATCTGGCATGACTTTTTCTCTGGATAGGGTCCCGCACTCCGCTCTTCTCCTTTGATGATCCCAGGGACCTCTGCTCCTGGACTGCAAAGTCAATCACTCCCCTCCTTTTGCTACAAAACATCTACCTTTACATTTCCAACCCTCACCGTCAATCTTGATAACAATTATTCACTATTGTATCACAAGAGACCTATCCCCATCTCCTTTCATCAGCTCTGCCCAGGCAGATTGGATACTACTCAGTGGAGATTCTACCTTCCTCTGAGCCCTCTGGATCTAGGCTCCCTCTTGAAAGCTTGTAAGCCAGTCACTTCTTGCCTTTGTAGCCTCCCTATTTTGGGTAGCCAGTGCCTGTCTCTGTCTACTCTGTGTATAGTGAGGGGGACGGTGATCCTTGCTGTAAGGATTTGTTCCCTCTTTTGAGCTACTGCATCCATAGGTGTAGGTCAAGTTCATCAAATTGTATCAGATTACTCTTTTTTTCCTCTTCTTTCTTCTTCTAGTTGAGCTCTGATCATCCAGTCATTGAAGCCAGGTCAAGTGGGTATTATCTGAAGCGTGGGTGTTCTTATGCATATGCCTTCTCTTCTTATCATCTGGATGCTTCACTCTCCACTCTAGTCCTCTGTTATTATGTCACTGACTCTGGGCCCAAGAGTCCCCAGGTCTTGCCACACTGGTGGCCAACCAGGTCTCCACCCAGGTTTACAGGAGTCTATTGAACGTTGTATGGCTTAATTTGCAGCTTCATTGCTGTTTTTCCCTCATTTCCTCATCAGTGATGAATGTGGTCACCAATCAGAGCCAATCATGTCTGCTTGTGTATTCCCAAAGAGTCTTAGTCTTGGAAGGGGATTTGTCCTGAGGGGACCCGACTACTTGCCTTAATGTCTTCTATGTGAGCAACTTACTTGTTCTTGTAGTAATCAGTTGGACAGCCATTATTGTTTTGTAATTTTCCTGTTCGTCTTTCTTTCAAGAAGTATCTTCTGTTCTTCTAGCCGCTCCAAGCTGGTCTGCTTGACCTTTCAAGTGGAAATATCCCACCTCAGAAGATTCTGGATGAGGTTCAGGATTCCCCTATGGTCTTATGTAATACAGAGGCCCCACAGGAAGCCTCCTTCACTGGACATGTTGTAGCCCCATTTTAGGTATTCCAATCAGTTATAGCCTGAAGACAGACAAGCTTTCTATGGTGATATTTCTGGCTATTCCTTTCTCTCCGCCTCAAGTGTCTATTTTATAATGGTATGCCAGGGAAACCAAGATTTAAAAGACGGCCAAGCATCTTTCCTCTGTTTTTATTTCCTCTGTTTTGCCCATTCCAACTATGTCTCAATCCCTGTATCCCAGAGCCTTGTTGTTCCAAGGTTGTGAATCTATCATTATTTACCTGTATTCCACTTAGCCCATGCAAACCTGCCTAATTGTTTTCCCATGCACCTTGTTCTTCTATTCCCCTCCCCCTTCTTGTGTATTGCTCCCTTCCCTAGCACCCAAACTATCCTGTGTCTATTCCCTACCCTGTGCTCCACCTTCCCGTCCCTCCCCTCACTGCATCCACCACATCCTGGTAACCAGCAAACAACCCCCCCCTCCTCCTTTAGTATGGGTTCTTTTTCTTAGTCTTTTACAATAGTGGTCCTATGCAGTATTTCTCCTTTTGTGACTGTAATTTCACTCAACATAATGTCCTCAAGGTTCATCCATGTTGTGTGATAGCTTACAGCTTCCTTGTTATTCTTCAAGGTAGCATAATATTCCATTGTGTGTATGTAACACAGTTTGTTTAGCCATTCTTCAATTGATGGGCACTTAGGCTGTCTCCATATTTTTGCTATTGTAAATAGTGCAGCTATGAACATTGGTGTACATATCTACTTATGTTATGGCTCATATTTCTTGTGGGTAAATACCAAGTAGAGGAATTGCTGGATCATAAGATATTTCTATTTCCAACCTTCTGAGGAAGCGCCAATTACTTTCCAGAGAGGTTGGACCATTTTGCAATTCCACCAGGATTGCAGGAGTGTCCCAGTATCTCCACATCCCCACCAGCATTTATTGTCCTCCACTTTTTTTTAATCTTTGCTGTTATTGCTGGTGTGAGATAATATCTCATTGTTGTTTTGATTTGCATCTTTCTAATGGCTAGTGATTGTGAACATTTCTTCATGTTTGCTGGCTGCCTGGATCTCCTCCTTGGTGAAGTGTTTGTTCATGTCCTGTGCGCATTTGTTTGCTTACTTTTAAGTTATATAATCTATCTCATACTCTTTGGAGGTAAGTGGAATGTTACTTTAGACATTCAGATTCAGAGACTTTGTTATTAAGGACCTGATGTCCAGTAAGAGGACTTGTGAAGGCTACACAGCTATTTCACAGTTGAGTGGCATTAACACTCTGATCTTCTAAAATGGGGCACACGTCCCTATATGACAAATGTTTCTAATTTTTACTGTAGCTGAATAGAGGAACTTCATTTTTATAATTTCAGATCTGTTAGGAAGTAAATATAACAGTACCTTATAATATCATTTTATTAAGTAACTATTTCAAGTGTTGAACAAAAGCCAATTTTACACATATAAAGAAAGACATATTATGACATTATGTTGGATACAAAATACCTAGATTCTAAAGAAATAATGATGCTCTTTCTCTTGTAGACCACTTTACCTGCATTGTGAAGGTGCTTTTTACACTACTCTACACACAGGCTCTTGCGGCACTTTCAGTTAAATGTAATGAGGAAGACAGGTCAGCCTGGAAACACCTGGGAGCTCTCAAAAAGGTTAGTCATTTATCTGAATTTACCAGTTAGTAGTTCAATGAACTCATTTAAGTTGGGAGTAGGAGTAAATGAGATTCAATATTTGAAAGATAAAATTAGTTTTTTTTTAATTGAAAATGGATTCCCTTTAGACGAAAAAAGTTTTTTAAAAATGATTTTCTTGCATAATGAGAACCTTCTGCTATTTATCTCAAAACTCTGCATTTTGTTCTTTGCATTTGGGCAGCTCTGTTTTGCCTTTGCTAGCAGCCATAAACTTAGAGAAGTTCTACAAATTGTGCCAACAATACAGTTGTGAGCAGGTAATAAAATACCTTCGGACTTACTTATTTTGCTTAGCTGTCATCTTTTCTTCTACTTGTCCCTATCCCCAATCACAATTCAAAGATGCCTTTTGACTCACCAATTCTAGTTTTAAAATCCTGGTCTTTTCTTCATTATGCCTCTAAATGTTTTCCCCATGTTATAATATATAAGTTCTTAACAAATTCACAAGAGTTCTCTTTAAGTTGAACTTACGTCAACAGTTTAGGAAAACTGTGTCAACTTCAGTTATATATAAGTTTTCAGTAGCTAAAGAATAAACTAGATACAGAACCAAAGAACTGGACTGAGTGGTTGGTTTACATTGTTGTTAAATGCCATCAATTTGGTTTCAAATCATTGTACCCTATATAGGGTTTCTGAGGATGGGCTGGTGGGTTTGAACCGCTGACCTTGAAGCTTGCAGTCCAGTGCTTATCCTATAGCGCCAAACTAGGATGTCTTCATGCCGTTGAGTCAGTTCTGACTCATAGGGCCCCTGTATAGTGTTTCCAAGGAGCAGCTGCTGTGTTTGAACTGCCGACCTTGAGGTCAAGTCCTTATCCTGTGGTACCACACCAGGACTTTGCTTATTGGTGTTGTTGTTAAGTGCCGTAGAATTGATTCTGACCCATAGTAGCCCTGCATAGGGTTTTCAAGGAGCAGCTGGTAAGCTTGAACTGCTGACTGCAGTTCAAACTGACTTTGCAGTTCAGTGCATTAACCCACAGCGCCATACTAGAATTCTAAAGATAGGTAAAAACATAATTATTTTATTGCAATCAGAATAAATAATAGAAGTAGTGTAATTAACTGTTTGACTGGCTCAGAGTCTGAAAGGTCTTAAACCTATTATTAAAATGTTCTTGCTTTTAATAATGAGGTTTGCATCTATATATCAAATATATAGGTTACATTTATATATGAAAGGAGCAAGAATCAATTATACATACAAAAATATATTCAGTATAACTTTATCACCATTTTATTAGCAAATTATAATAATGTATATAAAAAAATTAATATGATAGCATCACAAAATTCATTATGTCTTAATTAGGGATATTGATTATTCAGCCCTTGAGCCCAGTTAGTAGGCCAAGCATCTGCCACTAAAGACATAACTTTTTTATTCAAGATGTAAAAACTCTCTGGGCCTGAACATTTTCAAAGGTAATGATTTAACTCTCATGATTTATAAGGGCCCCTCCCCTGTAAGGTGATTTTGCCTTCTGCAGTATTTTTTTTTTTTTTTTCCTTTTTTTTCAAGAGTAATTTGATATTTAGATTATTAGTATTCAAATCATATGTATTCAATTTCTGTGACATGTCATTGTTTAAATAGGTTTCCTTAGTAAATTTTCTAACCATGAAAAATTACACATTCAAAACATAAACCTCTTCATCTGACTATTTGATAAAATGATGCCTTACATGACAGAAAAATAGATAATTATAAGTCTGTGATGGAAGGAGCAGAAAGTAATTGTGTGACTGTTCTGTCAGTGCTTCTATACTGGATAAATGTTAGATATTTAAAAATAATTAGTTAAAGTCTTAATATGAGGCAGGTTTATATCAGAATGTAAATTTAAAAATGATTAGTTTGTAGTTGTAAAGTCCTGTAAAGTCAATAGCAAACCTTCATAGGGTTTCAGAGAGACCTGGTATGGTGCTGTGGGCTGAAGCACTGGACTGCAAGGTTGATTTGAACCATAAGGTCGGCAGTTCAAACTCAGCAGCTACTCCTAGGAAACCCTATACAGGGTCACTATGAGATGGAACCCACTCAGTGGCAGTTAATAACAACAGCACTAGGGTTTTAGAGGAGTGTGTGGTGGGTTTGAATTGCCAACCTTATGGTTAGCAGTCCAGTGCTTACCCTACAGTGCCATAATTTAGAGCCATATAAATTAGTGAATGAAAAGAAAATATATTATGATGCACTGTAGTTTGCCACATTATTAAGTTTCCTACAATAATCTAAGCATTTGTATCTATTGCAGATTGTAAATAACAGCAGCAACTATATTTATGAATGAAGCATGTCACTTTGACTTTTGTAACTAAGTTCTACAGTATTTTCTTTTTAATTTCTTTACTGTGTTCTCCTTCCTTTACTCCCTTCCACCATTCTTTCCTTCCTTTTTTTTCATGAGTTTCACTCCTTCATTCACCTCTATAATTCCTTATCCCAAGGCCTGATAATTCTAATGAAAACAAATTTTTGTAAAGTATAATATGGTTTGTAGTAACAAAAATATGTTGTTGTTGCTAAGTGCCAAAGAGCTGGCTCCGACTCATGGAAACCCTGTGCAGAACAAAACAAAACACTGCCCGGGCCTTCGCCATCTCAACAATTGTTGTTGCACTTAAGTTCATTGCTGCTGCCACTGTGCCAATCCGTCTCCTTGAGGGTCTTCTTCTTTTTTGCTGGCCTTTTGCTTTACCAAACATGCTGTCCTTCTCCAAGACTGGTCCCTCTTGACAATATGTCTGAAGTATGAGAGACAAAGACTTGCTATCCTAACTTCTAAGGAGCATTCTGGCTGTACTGCTTCCAAAACAGATTTGTTTGTTCTTCTGGCAGTATACATGGTACCTTAATATTCTTCTCCAACACCATAACTCATATACATCAATTCTTCTGCATTCTTCCTGTTTCATTGTCCAACTATTGACAACTATTGAGGCTATTGATAATACCATGACTTGAGTCAGGCACACCTTAGTCTAGTTCTTAAACTGACATCTTTGTTCTTGAGCACTTTAAAGAGGTGTTGGGTAGTAGATTTGCTTAATGCAATGTCTTTTGATTGCTTGGCTGCTGCTTCCATGAGTGTTGACTGTGGATCCAAGCAAAATGAAGTCTTTGATAACTTCAATCTTTTCTCCATTTATCATGGTGTTATTTATTGGTCTAGTGGTGAGGAGTTTTGTTTTCTTTACATTGAGATGCAACCCATACTGAAGGCTGTGGTCTGTGGTCTTCATTAGTAAATATTTTAAGTTCTCTTCACTTTCAGCAAGAAAAGTTGCATCATTTGCATATCGCATGTTATTAAAGAGTCTTTCTTCACTAACAATAGAAATAAAGGTACACTATATTTTTTGAGGATTTTTGTTTTTACAAAAATCCTCACCACTGGACCAATAAACAACATTCTTATCAATGGAGAAAACATTGAAGTTGTCAAGGACTTCATTCTTCTTGGATCAACTATCAACATTCGCAGAAGCAGCAGTCAAGAGATCAGATGACGTATTGCATTGGGCAAATCTGCTGCACAGGAACTTTTTAAAGTATTGAAGAGCAAAGATGTCAGCTTGAGGACTAAGGTGCACCTGACCCAAGCCATGGTATTTTCAATAACCACATATGGATGCGAAAGCTGGACAGTGACTAAGGAAGATTGTAGAAGAATTGATGCCTTTGAATTGTGGTGTTGGAGGAGAATACTACAAGTGCCTTGAACTGCCAAAAGAACCAATAGATCTGTTTTGGAAGAAGTGCAGCCAGAGTGCTCCTTGGAGGCCAAACTTTGTCTCTCATACTTTGGACATGTTGTCAGGAGGGAACACTCGCTGGAGAAGGATATCATGCTTGGTAGGATGGAGGGTCGGAGAAAAAGAGGAAGACCCCCAGTGAGATGGGGATTGGCCAGGTGGCGTCATTGGTGGACTCAAGTGTGGCAGCGGTAGTGAGGTTGGCCCAGGATCGGACATTGTTTCATTCTGCTTTGCATGGGGTTGCTATGAGATGGTTCTGACTCGATGGCACCTGACAACAACAACAATCTTTTTTGAAGGATTATTAATTTGATAATGAGGTTTAGTTCTGTTGGAAAGTCATCATTTTAGTTAGTATAAATTATGCCCTTTGGGGCAGGGAAGTTTCTACTGCAGCATCTTTATGCCAGGATTTCTTGATCTAGGATAGTACTGTTTTATTTGTTTGTTTGCTGGAGAGTGGAAGTATAGCATTCAGCATATACCTAAAGGGTGTGTTACCCCAAAAGTTTAAGAAGCCCTGTAATTCATCACAAAACATTGTACAGGACACAAACTCTCTTACATCTCTCAAGTCTTGACCTTTTTCTTTATTTAACCCATATACCTTTGCTACCTGATAAATAAGTAGCAAATCTATATTATTTTATTTAAGATATTTTGAACTCAAGTAACATCTGCCTATTTAAGAATATTTTTGATTAAATCAAATTTAAAAATACAGTATGCTTCTGTTTTGCTAGTCAGTGGGATACTGATTCTTGCTAACCTATACCAAAAGCCAAACCTACTGTAAATCCTTTCCAACTCATAGCAATCCTATAGGACAGAGTAGAATGCTCCATGGGGTTTCCAAGGCTGTAAATCTTTACAAAAGCAGACTGTTCATCTTTCGCCAGTGGAGCGGCTAGTGAGTTCAAACCTCCCAGCTTTTGGTTAGCAGCCCAGCATTGCCCCACTGTGTTACCAGACCTCCTGCTAACTTCTAGGTCATTATATTTTTCAAATGAGACTCTTGTTGGTTGATTGGACGAAGGGTGGGAATAGGTTACATGATGTAATGAGAACAGTTGTAAAGTTGTGGATATTTTTGTAGCTTAGAATCAAGACTGTGGCTGAGTGAATATGGCAGAAAGCAAAGGATTAACTTAAAGATAATACAAAAAGTTTATTTTAAAAAGAAGCCATTCAGGGCAAATTTTAAATAATGTCCTAAAGTCTAACATTACAAAAATAAATTAATTGGTCAGCAGATATTTATTGTTCAGTTTTGTTAAGCAAAAGGAGATGTGAAAAATACAAAGCATAGTTCTGACATTTTGGAATGGACAGTGGAGTTGAAGAAAGTGCATTAACATGTGTTAAACAGTGAGGAATTATAGAAAAACCAGAACATCATTGAGTAACAAACTCTGTACTCCAGACTATAAATACCTTAAAAGTTCAGGATAAAGATATATTCCATGCTGCTTACTTAATTCAGTTCTTAAAATTTACTATTTAAAAGTATATATAGTCTGAGGACTCTAGACTCATGAAAAGAGAAAGACTGAGTAGCTGATGGCCAGGAGGCAGGCTTGCAGAATGTGCCCTTTGGTTGTTTAAATTATTAAATATTCTTGAGTGTTTTTGTGTACACCTCCCCCCACAAAAAAAACCAGGGAATAGAAACAAATACTCAAATACTGGTGAATGATGATGCACAGAGAAGATTGTAATCATGGCACTGAAACGATGGTGTAAAACTGATGTTCTCCCATGTAAATTATCACTCAATTTGCTGGAGAGTGGGAGTATAGTAAAAACTAAAAAAAAAAAATAAAAAAGTGTCTATAGTTAGCAGAATAAATAACATGAGAGCAAATTGATGACCTTATCCCAGTTTATACTTTACTATAAGTTGTGGTAGCAACTGTTTTCTGCATGATTGTGTAGAGGTGCATTTCTTTTACGTAAAGGTTTGTTTGAACTACATTTTAATTTTTAAGTAGTTATTTTTTTGTTATAAATATTGGTATAGTATATAGTCATTAAACTTAATTTTTAGACTGTTACTTAATGTAATTATCTTCATATTATGTAATTATTGTTGTTATTAAGTGCCATTGAGTCTGTTGCAACCTGTATAGGGTTTCTGGGAACATAATGCCTTATCGTTCTCCTTTGGATTGGTTGGTGGACTCGAACCTCCAGACCTGTGGCTCATAGTCCAGTGATTATTGTATGGAGCCATCGTGTCTATATATGATGTAATAAGTATCCTATTTTATTTTTACATTAAAATAGTTTAATAAATTCTACTCACATCATTTGAGTGGAAATTGTAAGGGAAAAAAGAAAACTTGGCAGTTCATATTTTCTTCTATTCCATGCATATATAATTTTATCACTCTGTAGTTAAGTGCCACTGAGTCGATTCCCACTTATAGTGGCCCTCTATATAGAGTTTCTGAGATGCTGGTGGATTTGAACCACTGACCTTACAGTTAGTAGTCCAGTGCTTATCCTACAGCACCGTACCAGAGCTCCTTTATCACTATAAGCTGTGTGTATATACTTTCATTTGACTCTTATTATTTACTCATACATTATATTATAAACATTTTTCATATTTGTTGCGTGTAAAGTACTCTGGATACTTGTCTCACATTTGTCCGGCATTTCCAATTTTTCTCTATTTTAGCACTGCAATGACTCTCTTGTGCACATAGCTCTTTTTTCTTTTGGTTTATTTCCTTGGGAAGAATTCCCAGGAGTGGGAATTACTGGTGAAAAGGTTTGATTTACAAATAAATCATATGATTTACATATGAATCAAATCACTTGCATAAACATCAGAAGTCCTGGTGTGAGGCTGTAGGAGCAGCACTGGACTGCCAACCACAAGGTCAGCAGTTCAAACTAATCAGCCACTTCTCAGAAATCCTATACAGGGTTGCTCTCAGTTGGAACCTACTTGATGACACTTAACAACAACAACAAACATACATATACACTGTGTCATTTCTATGCTATGTTTTAAAGAAGCGTTAGAACTGCTTTCACTGTCTACCCAGAAATCAGCTCTTTTACACAGATTTGAAAGATTAAAGTTCACTTTATAAAATACTTTTTTATAAAGTGTTCTTTCAATGTAAAATGTTAGTAATTTTGAATGACTGATGTAATTAATATTTTAATTTTTTTCCAGAATTCTTGTGATGCTGAAAAGTCTTATGAAGTGTTATTGAGCTTTGTGATAAGTGAACTATCTAAGGGAAAGTTATACCATGAAGAAGGAACTCAGGAGTGTGCAATGGTATGTTCTAAAATTGGATGTAGAATATGTAAAGCTCTAACTTGTAGAATGAATTGTTCAAATTGTCTTTTTTTTTTTTTAACTTTAGGTTGGTCCAATTTCTTGGACTCCTGAATCCATGGAAAAATACTTACAGGACTTCTGCTTACCTTTTCTCAGAATCACCAGTCTTCTTCAGCACCACCTTTTTGGAGAAGATTTACCTAGCTGCCAGGTTAGGAGCCCTGTTTTTATAAGCAGCTAGTTTTCTTTTTAATTGACACATAGTATAATCATTGTATCTACATCAGACTGTCATACATGCATGCTAGTTTAGCTCAAAGAAATAAATATTTAGAATCTTACTTTTATAATTTTTGTGTTTGTTAGCATCATTTATTATTATTATTATATTACTAGTGTTGGATATTGAGCAGTGTTGTTGTTAAAGTGCTGTTGTGACAACTGTATATAAAAAATAAATACAGTGAAGGAACAGATTCTATGACATTCAGAAGTTAAATTTCAAAGAGAAATATTTTAATGATATTTGGGTGTAACTGCTAGGATTTTTTCCCCATTTTTTTTCTCCTATTCCTTCCCTTGTGGTGGTGGTGGTGGTGGGGGTGTTGTTATTTAGTTAAGAAAGTTTCTTATTGTCCTAAACTAATTGAGGAGGGGACATTTAAAATATTTGTAATGAGAAATGTTCTTGATGAAATGTCGCTAGAATTTTCTGTTTCATGTATAAAAGGAAGAAGAAGAATTTTCTGTACTTGCCAGCTGCCTGGAACTTCTGCCAGCCTTTTACCAAACAGATCATCCATTCATCAGTGCCTCTTGTCTCAATTGGCCAGTTCCAGCATTTGATATTATATCTCAGTGGTGTTTTGAGATAAATTCATTTACTGAAAGACATGCAGAACAAGGAAAGGTGTGTACAAGGAGTAGTATTTACCTGCTATAGTCATGATATGTTAATAGTAAAGAGAATGATGAAGACTATTTTAGTTTGGGGAGTATCTGGGATTATTAAGCTAATTGATTTGAAAGAGGATTTGCTTATATAAATTTAATTAATGACCATAAAAGCAGAAATATTTCAGTTTAACACAGGTAAGCTGTAAGTTTACTACTTTTAAATGTTTCTGGTCATTGAATTTTTATTGAATATCTCAAAAAGTCATGGCACTGGGCTTAGAAATTTTAAGGTAGAGAAGGAACTTGTATTCTTATTGAAAAAATAGCAAGGTCATATACAACTCACAAGTTTAGACTAGTTGATTTGAAAGGTCATGTCATTAAAATGTGCTGGAACTCTACTGACAGCTTGCCTGGAAGAAGGGTTTGTTTTGGAGATGAGTGATTTGGAGAGAAAGAGTGGAGTTAGCTGTTGTTGTTGTTGTTGTTAAGTGCCGTCGAGTCGGTTCCGACCCATAGCGACCCTGTACAGGGTTTCTGAGGGTGTAAATCCTTACGGGAGTTAGCTGTAGATGGCTGTAAATGTCAGGATTTGATGTGCATATACTTTCTCTTAGAGTTAGCACTATCGTTTTTGAGAAATGGACTAATGTGATGAGAATAGTGTTTCCAGGAGGTAACTCTGATGCTATTTTAGTCCATTCAAGTGAGGAGAGAAAAAGCCAGAGAGTATTTAGGTGGCAACGAAAATATAGACATTTGTTTTCATAGCAGAAATTAGAAAGTAACCAATACAAGAGACATTTGAGGAAATATATAGGTCTTGGTAACCAGATAGAGATCATTGATAATCATAAACTCATATCTCTGGAATAATAATGACTCATATAAATAGTTTTGATAGGAACATTTATTCTTGTTGTTGTTGTTAAGTGCCTTCGAATCTGTTCTGACTCATAGTAACCCCATATGGGGTTTTCAAGGAGTGACTGGTGAGTTTGAACTGCTGACCTTGCAGTTTAAATAGACCTTGCGCCCATTGTATTATCCCACAACACCACACCAGGACTCCTGTTTAAACCATTAATGATGCTATATTTGCCATAGAGGAAGATAGAGACTCCTTGCATAGCTTTGAAGGACCTTCACCATCTTGTTTGCCTTTCCATTCTCATTCTGTACCTTTTTGCAAACATCCATTGATAATTAGAATGCAGAATGTACAATGTGTGAATCTAAGAAATTGAAAGTCATCGAAAATGATACAGAATGAATAAAGATCAATATCCTAGGTATTGTTGTTGTTAGGTGATATCTAGTTGTTTCCGACTATAGCGAACCCTATACACATCAGAATGAAACATTGTCCAGTCCTTCACCAGCCTCCATTGCTACTGCCACTGTGCCAGTCCATCTCATTGGTGTCTTCCTCTTTTTTGCTGACCCTCCACTTTACTAAGCATGTTGTCCTTTTCCAGGGACTGGTCCCTCTTTATAACATGTCTAAAGTGTGAGAGATGAAGTCTGGTCATCCTGGCTTCTAAGGAACATTCTGGCTGAAATGGACAGGTATTGGCCATTTTTAATCAGTTTGCTATGCCAGGAATGACACTGGAGAGGAATAACATTGCATTCATCATCAAAGAGAACATTTCCAGATCTGTCTTGAAATAAGTGCTACTGATAAGATAATATTTATACACCTACAAGGAAGAGCAAAGATGTCAGCTTGAGGACCAAGGTGCACCTGACCCAAGCCATGGTATTTTCAATAACCTCATATGCATGTGAACGCTGTACAGTGAATAAGGAAGACAGTAGAAGAATTGATGCCTTTGAGTTATGGTGTTGGAGGAGAAAATACTGTGGGCTTCCAAAAGAACCAACAGATCTGTGTTGGAAGAAGAAGTAAAGCCAGAGTGCTCCTTGGAGGCCAGGATGGTCAAACTTTATCTCTCATACTTTGGACATATTGTCAAGAGGGACCCAGTCACTGGAGAAGGATGTATTTGGTAAGGTGGAGGGTCAGAGAAAAAGGAAGACCCCCAATGAGATGGACTGGCAAAGTGGCAGCATCAATGGGCTCAAGCGTGGCAACAATTGTGAGATTGACCAGGATTGGGCAGTGTTTCGTTCTGTTGTGCAGTTGGGTCTCTATGAGTTGGTACTGACTTGATGGCACCTAACAACAACAACAAACAAGGAAGACCAGTTAATAATTCAAATTTACACACCAACTACCAAAGCCAGTGATGAAGAAATTTGAAGACATCTGCTAGCCGACTGGAACAGGTCTTTATTTGTGCACATTCCAAAGAGAATGTGGAAATTTTTGAATAGTATCATTAATATCACATGCAAGTAAAATTTTGCTGAAGATAATTCAAAAACACTTGCTGCAGTACATTGACAGGGAACTGCCAGAAATTCATGCTGGATTTAGAAGAGGATATGAAACTAGGGATAGCATTGCTGACATCCGATGGATCTTGTCTGAAAGTAGAGAATACCAGAAAGATGTTTACTTGTACTTTATTGACTATGCAAAGACTTTTGACTGTGTGGACCATGACAAACTATGAATAACAAGGTGAAGAATGGGTGGTCCAGATGCTTGGTTATACTCATAAGGAACCTGCACATATACCAAAAGGCAGTCATTCCAACAAATCAAGGGAATACTGAAAGGTATAGAAACAGGAAAAATGTGCACCAGGGCTGTGTTCTTTCACCATACTTATTCAATGTATATTCTGAGTAAATGCTCCAAGAATCTGGATTATATGAAAAATAAAGTGCCGTCAGGATTGGAGGAAGACTCATTAACAGCCTTGCAATATGCAGATGATACAACCTTGCTTGCTGGAAGTAAAGAGGCCTAAAATACTTACTGATAAAGATCAAAGGCCCACAGCCTTTAGTATGGAATTTGCACCTCAATATAAAGAAAACAAAAATCCTTACCACTGGACCAATAAATAACATTATGATATATGGAAAAAAAATTTGAAGTAAAAAACTTTATATTGCTTAGATCCACAATCAACACTCATTGAAGCAGCAGTCAGGAAATCAAATGATGTATTGCACTATGCAAATCTGCTACACAAGACCTCTCTAAAGTTTTCAAGAGCAAAGATATCAGTTTGAGGAATAAGGTGTGTGCCTGGTTTAAGCCAGAGTATTTTCAAATGCCTCATCTGTATGTGAAAGTTGGACAGTGAATAAGGAAGACCTCAGAAGAATGGATGAATTTGAGTTACGGTGTTGGAGAGGAATATTGAAAATACCATGGTCTGCCAGAATAACAAACAGCTCTGTGTTGGAAGAGGTACCGCCAGAATGTTTCTTGGAGGTAAGAATTGCAAGACATCATCTCTCATACTTCGAACATATTATCAAGAGGGACCAGTCTCTGAAGAATGATAGTATGCTTGGTAAAGTGGAGAGTCAGTGAAAAAGAGGAAGATCCCAGCAAGATGGATTGACACCATGGCAGCAGCAATGCGTTCAAGTGTAGTAGTAACAATAATGAGGAAGATGCAGGACCAGGCAGTGTTTTGTTCTGTTGTGCACTGAGTCACTATGAGTCGTAGCTGACTCGACAACACCTAACAACAGCAACCAAGTTCTTTGGTGATGCTCTAGGATAAGCACTGGACTGTTAACTATAAGGTCAGTAGTTCAAACCCACCAGCTGCTCCTTGGAAACGCTATACAGGGTCACTATGATTTGGAATCGACTCAACAGCTCTTACCAACAACCAACTTTTTTGGTCTAAAATTGGATCAAGATGCATTGATAATCACTGGTGACTAAACTGCAAAAGTTGGAAACAAGAGAAACCAGTAGTTGGGAAATCTGTCCTTGGTGATAAAAAAAATAATGCTGGGAATCGCAATATAGAATTTTGTAAGACCAACAATTTATTCATTGCAAATACCTTTTTAAACAATGTAAACAGTAATTATGCATATGGATCTCACCAAGAAAAGGCCAGGGACCAACTGTGGAATTGACCATCAATTAATTGCTCATATGCAAGTGCAGACTAAAGCTTAAGAAAATTAAAACAAGTCCATGAGAGTCAAAATATGATCTCAAATATATGGCACCTGAATTTAGAGACGATCTCAAGAACAAATTTGATGCATTAGACACTAATGACTGATGACCAGATGAGTTGTGGGATGACATCAAGAACGTCATACAGGAAGAAATCAAAAGATCCTTAAAAAGACAGGAAAGAAAGAAAAGACCAAAGTGGCTGTCAGAAGGGACTCTGAGACTTGCTCTTGAACATGAGTAGCTAAAGTGAATGGAATAAATTAAGTAAAAGTCCTGAACAGAACATTTCAAAGGGCAGCTGAAGAAGATAAAATCACTTATTACAATGAAATATGCAAAGACCTGGAGTTAGAAATCAAAAGGGAAGAAAGTACTCAACAGTTCTCAAGCTGAAAGAGCTGAAGAAAACTTCAAGCCTCAAGTTGCAATATTGTAGGGATTCTATAAACAAAATGGAGTCCTGGTGTGGTGCTGTAGGAGCAGCATTAGACTACTAACCACAAGGTAGACATTTCAAACCCACCAGCCACTACTTGAAAACCCTATACAGGATCACTGAGTCCGAATTGGCTCGACGTCAATTAACACCAACAATGTAGACAAAATATTGAGTAATGCAGGAAGAATCAACAGAAGATGGAAGGAATACACAGAGTCACTGTACCAAAAAGAATTGTTGAAGATCAAACATTTCAGGTGGTAACATGATCAAGAACTTGTAGTATTGAAAGAAGTTGTCCAAGATTCACTGAAGACAGTGAAAAACAGGCTCCAGGAATTGCCGGGATAACAATTGTAATGCTTTAACAAACTAATGCAGCCAAGAAATCTGAAAGACAGATACCTGGCCAACTGACGGAAGAGATCCATACTTAAAGCTTTAGTGGTCAATAAGTAACTGTCAACAACTCTGGATCAGGATGTTGTTGTTGTTGTTAAGTGCCGTCGAGTCGGTTCCGACCCATAGCGACCCTGTACAGGGTTTCCGAGGGTGTAAATCTTTACGGGAGTAGAAAGCCTCATCTTTCTCCCGCGGAGCGGCTGGTAGTTTCGAACCGCTGACCTTAAGGCTCGCAGCCCGATTCGTAACCACTACGCTACCAGAGCTCCTTCTGGATCAGGATAAACAGGCTATAATTTGGGATCAGTACCTGGTGTGGTGCTGTAGGATAAGCACTGGACCACAAGGTTAGTGGTTTAAATCCACCAGTCACTCTTTGGAAACCATTTATAGGATCCCTATGAGCGGGACTGACTTGACAGCGCTTACCAACAACATCAGAAAGCACGTAGGCAAAGTCTGAAAGACTGCACCTCAGAGGGGTGCACATTCCTCCCTTCTTCAGTGCAAGACAGCCCGTTTAGCTGTAAGCAGACCCTCCTTTCTGCCATGCGTTCCCCCTCGGCCATCCCAGGACAGGCTTCTCTTTGTGCCCTCCACTGTTGACTGACCGAGCTCACAGAGCTCGTAACCACCAAAGCAGCTTTGGTCACCTCTCTTAGCAGCAAGGCTCTGCCTTCACCACCAATTCTCCTGGCCCTTTCCAGGCTTCTTGCTGTCTTCAGCCTTGACTTTTATGATAGTTCTTTTAGGGAGTTCCTCATTTCTGTCTCTGTTTTTCTTTTCTTACTTTTTCCCCTTCTGTTTATTTTTCCCTTTTTGTCTACAAACTGCTGTGGGGAATTGATTGCATATGTAAGTAAACTCCTAGATAGTTTTTAAAGCATGGCTCTCCTACCAGGACCATGAAGTAACCACATCCCCTCTTGGTAGGCCATCATCACTTCTTTTGAATAATAGTCACATCATAAATATATTAGCCAATCCGTGCAAGCTGGATAAAATAGACCAATCAGAGGGCAAGCCACAGTCCAGGGTCAGACAAAAAAGTGGTGGTGGTGGTTATGTGCTGTGGAGTCGGTACCGACTCATAGCGACCCTGTATAGGGTTTCCAAGGCTATAAATCTCTACGGGAGCAGAAAGCCTCATCTTTCTCCCACGGAACCTTGCGGTTTGCAGCCCTATTCGTAACCACTGTGCTAAAATATCAAACTATACAATTATTTACAGTTTACCCAGGAAATGTCAGTCATCTGGACAAAAGTAACCTAGAAAACTAGGGCAAAGTTAACTCCTCAGAGTTAGGGGGACTCTCTTGAGCTAATTTTCTACAGAATTAAGGCAGAAAGCCATGTAAAAAAATTCATCTCATCACAAAAGGAAACTCGAAATGATAAATATTAAAATAAAAAATTAGAATTATGGCCATCTTTAAAGAAACACCAATGAATTTTTTTCTGTTTTATCATGTAGATTTAAAAATATGTAATAATTAAAAATTTTCCATTAAGCATATTTTAAAACAAAATACCTACATATGTTTTCCATGTGGGCTTAACAGGTTTTAATGCTTTAGGGTACTTAATCTTAAAAATTAAATCATATTGTAGTTGGAAATTATATTGAAATAGAAATTACATTAGAATTGTTGTTGTTGTTGTTAAGTGCTGTTGAGTCTGTTCTGACCCATAGCAACCATGCACAGGGTTTCCAAGGCTATAAATCTTTACAGGAGCAAAAAGCCTCATCTTTCTCACGTGGAACTGCTGGTAGTTTTGAACTGCTGACCTTGAGGTTAGCAGCCCGATTCGTAACCACTACGCTACCAGAGCTCCTTTGGAGAATGGTAATTATTGAAATACTATTTTAGTCATTTATAAAATGGAAAATTAGATGTGTGAATGAAAATAAGTCATAGTCATGGAAAAAGATCTTTCTTTCTTAAAACTATCTTAGTGACTTAAATATAAAAATGTTTTAGTGTCTTAAATATATAGGACTAATGAATATCTTGGGGCAATGTTTTAGGCCTTGCTTATCCAAGAGTCAAGATGGAAATTACCACACCTGCTACAGTTGCCGGAGAATTATAACACCATTTTTCAGTACTATCACAGAAAAACCTGCAGTGTCTGTACCAAGGTTCCTAAAGATCCTGCTGTTTGCCTCATCTGTGGTACTTTTGTATGCCTGAAAGGACTTTGCTGCAAGCAACAAAGTTACTGTGAATGTGTATTGGTAAGCCATAGTGAATGATAGAGTTTATGAAAATCAAATCTATCACATGATAATGTGGTATATATGGTCAAGCCAGCTCTTTACCTCTAACCACTCTTTGAATTCAATATACATTACATATAGGGATGTTGTCATTTTTATTTATTTTATATCTATTGTTGTTGTTGTTATGTGCCGTGGAGTTGGTTCCAACTCATAGTGACCCTACATAGGGTTTCCGAGGCTGTAAATCTTTATGGGAGCAGAATGCCTCATCTTTCTCTTTGATCTATTAGAATGGTTTAAAACAATCAGAGGCTTTAATTAAGCAATAAAACCTTTCTTAAGTATGGTCCAGATCCTTTTCTTCCTTTCACTGTCTTTATTATGTCTGGGTTTAACAACAGTCATACATGGCATTAAGCCTTTGATATAAGTTGACTGTTAATTGCTTTCCTCGATGATTCTTATCCAAATTCCTCTTAATATATTAAAAGAAATATTAAAATTGATTTTATATATTTGCTATAGGTGAAATCTTATGAAAAATTTTAGAATATCTGTATATTATTTAGAAGACATTTAATTAAGAAACTTCATTTTGTTATAAGACCTATTTGTTACAGAGTTCATTGATATATTTTTAATTTTCTAGCATTCTCAGAACTGTGGTGCTGGAACAGGGATTTTCCTTTTGATCAATGCATCAGTGATTATAATCATTCGAGGCCACCGCTTCTGCCTTTGGGGTTCCGTGTATTTGGATGCGCATGGAGAGGAAGACCGGGATCTTAGGTCAGTACACCTGGGTGTTGGATTGAAATTTGATCATTAAAGAACAAAGTGCCTTCCTGGCTTTGTGTTCATTATTTTATATCAACATCTGACAATCATTAATATAGAGCTATTTAACAGCATTTCTAATTTTGAGATATTTTCCCCTTCAGCATGCTAAGAAAACATAAAACAAAACAAATTGCCATGTGAGATTTTTGCCACAGGAATCTATTTAAAAAAAAAAAAAATGTTAACTCTCCATTGGATTGTGTTATTTTTAATACCTTCTGGTTGTTTTTTTTTTCTAGGCGAGGCAAGCCTCTCTATATTTGTAAGGAACGATACAAAGTTCTTGAGCAACAGTGGATTTCTCATACCTTTGATCACATCAATAAAAGATGGGGTCCACATTACAATGGGCTGTGACTCATCACCTCGGCAATGCATCAGATCATCATTTTCATTAAGAATTTACTTTTGCCAACAATAAGCTTTAACTTAATTTGGGGAATTAATACTTTTGCTGGGGGAGAAAATGAAACATTCATTCTGAAGCTTTTCCAAAATTAGGTGCTTGGTAACCACATTAATGGTAAAATAAATTTTTAAAAAAATGTATCTGGAAAACCTAAGTAACAAGTTAAATCATTCTTTAGTGGTCATTGTTTTTTAGTTCATAATTAATAAGAAGCACAATTTGTTCACTAAATCATTTAGAAATGATTCTCCCAACAATTCATATCAGTTATTCATTTATACTTAGAGTGAGTGTGATTTATTTGACGTTATTGCTTCTTTATATCTATGTGTTTAATTTGCATCTGCTAAGCATTTTGTATCTTTTTCCTCTGCCATTCTTGTGTTGATTTGAGATTTTTGCTGTATGTAATTAGATAAAATGTAAAACATGATTTATGTGAAATATTGTATAGTAAAAGTTGGTCTAATAGTAGAACTTTGAAATTTTTTCTTATTGTGAGAACTCTGTTAAAAGTTTAAGGCTTTGCTGAAAACTTAATCATTCTCAGGAATTTCATAAATATTCTCCCCAGGTAAATAATTGAATAGCTGTAAAATAGTAGGTAGCTGCTCTTAATATTATACAGTACATTTGGGGGGATAATATGTTGTTGGGGGGGTGTTCCTTAAAAATCAAACTTTGCCATTTCACATGAGTGAATTACCAATGGTAGTAGCAAGTAGATTTTACCACAAAATTAAAAGTTTTAAGAGCATACACATGGCAGATTTTGATTTTGTGCATGCCCATCTTTTATTACCAACCAGATTTTTGTTTAAATGATTGGATTGGAAATGTGCAAACTTCCCTACAAATGAAACAAAATTTTGGAACTTTCTTATCAGCTCAAGTGGTTCGACTATGCTGTATTGTACAGTGTAATCACTGTTATTTCTTCTTGATTTCCTAAAAGGGAAACAAGAGAGTCAGTGGCGACCCTCATGAATTAGCTGTGCATTTTCATTCTTCTTTAAAACTGCTGTGATAAGAAATTTATGTTTGTAGGGTTTTTAAATCAGTACAATGGGAATGATTGAACTAAAACCCATTCTATTAGTAGGGAAGGAAGATGACAGATAAGCATGTTATATATATTGCTACCAAGATTTTTTTTCCCAAGTGATTAAAAAATTCAATGATTATTTCATTTATAGTGCTATTGAGCACTTCCTGGAACTTTGGACTTTCATGGCTTGTTATATAAAACTACATTTTTATGTATAAAATAAAGTAAAATACATCTAATGATAAAATATAAAAATAAAGTTAGATCCATGTTCTAAAAAAATTATTGAGTGACCTGACATTACCACCTGTGAAAATGGACATTAAATAAGGGCCATGCACTAAAACAGGGAGAGCAGAGCAGTACGTTTTCAAATGTTCAGAAGTCAAAAATTTACCTGTAGCTCTACAACAAAGTACATGGAAATAGCTTGCTATTTTTATAGACATTTCAAAACTATTAAGATAACTTTGTGTAAGACTAGAATAATTGTTTGACTAAATAGCTGTCCTTTTCAACACATTGCTACTTTTTTAAATACTGTATCATAAGTTCAGCCTGTCATATTTTTTGCACTGGTCATCATGAATACCAGACCATTTTGTAAGTGTGGTTGAAGAGCAAAATGCTAATTTACATCTCTAGTAAATTCTGTTACAGGATTCATGAACTTGATTAATTCTCCAGTTTGAACTCTGATGCTATCTATACATGGTATAATGTATTCAGACTTTGATAACTACATATTTAAAATGGAATGTTTTATGGTTGTGCATATGGATGTGAAGTGAAAATATTAGCCTTAACTTAAAATTTGGGTATTTGATAGTGTTTATTTTGATATTGGTGAACTAGTCACCAGTAAATTTTTAAAAAAGCACTTGGTTGAAAATTGTACTTGAATACATACATGCATGCTGCTAAACTAGAACTTTAATTCCCCATAACTTTTATAAGTCCCATTTATAAGCCCACTTTTAAAAATAACAGGTCCAAGTTAGAGTGATGTGTGTATATTATCCAAAAAATGTACTGGTGTGATATCTTGTATGAATGATCATTAAAATACAGTACATTACTGTAGACGCTAAATCAATCTTTATAATTAAGCAGAAATTACAAAACTAGGAGTAATGAACATTGTAAGATATGTTAATAAAGACCTACTGTCATTTGGTTTGTGAAAGGCCCATAAACTTTTTAATGCTTATGTTTTTCTTTGTTTTCAAAGATATTGATAGTAATGTATGTGAGTAAGCGTGGCTGAAAAGATCGAACATGACGGAACTATTAGTCGCTTTAAGATGGGAGCAAATGTAAAAGGATTTCTTGGGCTTTTACCTTTACTTTGCAGATCCAGTTGCTGGTTTTTTCTACCCATGTCTGATAGGGAGGTCTTTGCTAAGAGTGTGTGTTTGGGGCAGAGTGGGAAGAAGAATCTGAGAAATACTGCTGTGGGGCTCTGCTGTCTTTCGAAAGTTTCCCAGCTAGACCTCCGAAATGTAAAGTGATGTGTGACGATGGTTGTTTTGTGTGGTCTGTGACCTTGTTTGAATTGACAAGCCTCATCTCTACCCCTCATCCTGTACTCACCAGCCAAAAGCAGCTAAGAATCTGTGTCTGTTCTCAAGCTTTCTTTGTGTTTTACACATTCTGATAATTATTGGCTTCTGAGACTTAGAAAAGATGCTCTCAGCCATTGAAGGTTGAAAGTAACAACATCATGAGAGGAATGTGACCCAAGAGTCTGCACCATTTCAGGGTTGTAATTGGCATCTATCAAATTCCTGGTGTTGGCTTGTATTTGAGGTCATGGTGAACCAAAAACCAAATCAATAGAAAGTATGGTTTTAACCACTAGAATCAAATCAGCTAGGTAAGGTGCATTCACTGGTGGTTGTACTTGACACTTAATGGTTAGTGGGAAGCAGACAACATGTAACTAACTGTATCTCAGTCCCATTTACAACACACATTTCTGTCATCTGCCTTTATGATCTGGCTGGATGTTACCAAGAACTGCTTAGTTCTCTGGAGGGATCTGAAGTAGGCAGAAGGATGGCAACATGATCACTTCTCTATTTCTGGTACTACAAGCTCCTTTGGTAATCAGGCATCTTAAATATGGAAAAACTACTAGCTTCCATCCTAGTGTACAGTAGTAGCTAACAGTATAGTGAATGCGACTCTAACTGATGCAATACAATGAAAAGGCATAATGGGACCTTGTATAAAGCTGCCTTTGTATGAGCTATATTAATGTAAGATGTGACCATTTAAAGCTTAACAGCAAGTGAGAAGTAGGAACAAATTCACAAAGTGCTAAACTTGAAGGGAAGGAAAGGAACAAGACAAAGGAAAGAAAGGCTGGAGTGATGTGAGAACACTGATGAATTCCTTCTTTAATTGGTGACAGAGGAGCAAATGTTTAGGTCTGTCACATCTAGAGTCCTGGTATAGTGCTATAGGATAAGCACTGGACTGCTAACCACAAGGTTGGCAGTTCAAACCCCACCAGCCACTCCTTGGAAACCCTATACAGGCCCGCTATGAATTGGAACCAACTCCATGGCACTTAATATGAGGGGGCTTGAAGGAAGGGGTAAAAATTTAGACATGTGCTAGGAGAGGGAATAGTCTGGGAATAGTCCAGAAATATTACCCAAGAAGTCATATTGAGGCCCATTGGATTTTAGGATTGAATGGAGCCAGTTAGAAAGAGTTGATGGTTTTTATGGAGCTCCCAGGATCCATAGTCTAGTAACTGCTAAGTTAGTTTATAGAGTCCTGGTGTACCATTGTAGGATAAGCACTGGAGTGCTAACCACAAGACTGATGGTTCCAATCCATCAGCCACTCCTTTGAAACCCTATACAGGATCGCTGAGTCGGAATTGACTTGAGGACACTTAGCAACAAGTAGTCAATTTATGGTTTGTGAATGAGAGGTGTGTGCATTGTGAAAGTAAGTAAGGTAGGAAGAGAATTAGGGATGCTGGTTGAATAACTGGTCGGTGGGATTGGAAATTGCAATAAGATTAAATGAGCAGATTTAATGGAAGCTTTCTAAGTTTTCTTTTGGAAGTTGGAAAAATTGCTTACATGTTGAAGCATTTGAATTCATTTATTCAATAGATATTTTTTTAGCTCTTCCTGTGTACCAAACACTGTGCTAACTACTCAAAATACAATGGAGAAGAAGCCAGATAGTCCCTTCTCTATAAGAAAGAGCAGGATGCACTGATGGTGAGGGTGGGCAGAGTGGAGTATAAGGGGTATAAGAAAGACCTCTAGACCAGACTTGGGTAGTATGAGGAGGTGTCAGTTCTGACTTGTAGCAACCCAGTAAAAGGTTTCTGAGGCTATACAGCTTTGTGGGAGCAGAAAGCTTCATCGTAGTCATAGTTTCTAGCCTGGTGCTTATTGTACAGAGCCACTGTGCTCCCTTTCTTAAGGATAAAGACAGCTAAAATGATCCCCAAATATCATGTAGTAGTTATGTGGGTGAAAGAGGAAGTGTGAGTAGTAGTTTTGTCAGACAAAGTGAATACTCTTTTATAAAGATGCAGAATTGAGAAAGTATTATAATTACAGGCCTGAGGGAATCATTCTGACTCTAAGCATGGGTACTTTTGAGGAGTGTTGTTGCTAAGTGCTATCGAGTCTGTTTCAATACATAGCTACTCTATTACAGAGTTTCCAAGGAGCAGGTGGTGGATTTGAACTGCCAGTCTTGTGGTTAGCAGTGCAATGTTTATCCTACAGCTCCGAACCAGGAACATATAATTACAAGGGTGTTGTAAGTCATTCTAAGGACTTTAGACTGTCAGCAGTGGGAAACGGTAGGGGTCTAGACAGATGAGATTATAGTGGCCTGCTCAGATCTTCGTCTTGGAAGAGTCTATCTTGCTGCACTGTGGGAAAAAAATTCAAAGTGGGGAGGCCTACTAGTCCAGGCACAAGATGATGCTTGGCTCAACTAGCAGGGTTGACAGAGATGTGGATAGTATCAGAAGAGAAATGACAGAAATCTGTAGGGTGAGTGAGAGCAAGGACCATTTATAAGGGGCCCACTAAGCTAGGTGCCGGGGATGCCAATTTAAACAAGACAGTGCCTGTTTACACTTTAGAACAAAACAACAAAGTATATAATTTTTAAAAAATGAGTATTTTCAACAAGTTAGGCAAACTTTGGAAACCAGTTGGTAGTTCACAAAAGGCTGTATGGAGGAAATGTTGAAAGAAAATAACCAGTAATTCTCTATAAAGCAAAAAATTATTAAGGAAGGCAAAATGTTAGGTGCCATTGAACTGGTACCAACTCATAGCGACGCTATGCACAATTGCATGAAACACTGCTGGGTCCTGCACCAATCTCACAATTATTGTTAAGTTCAACCCCATCAATACTGCCATTGTACCAATCCATCTGGTTGGTGGTCTCTTTGTCTCCAGCCCTCCACTTTACCAAACATGACATCCTTCTCCAGTGACTGGGCCCTCCTTGACAATATGTCCAAAATATGAAAGACGAAGTCTGGCCATTCTGGCTTTCAAGAAGTACTCTAGCTGTACTTCTTCCAACACAGATCTGTTTGGTCTTTTGGCAGTCCATGGTACTTTCAATGTGCTCCTCCAACTCCATAACTCAGATTAAGGCAAAATAAATGCATTAAAATTAATACAACTTCTGAGGGCATGGAGAAATAGAGTAGCTGAGGACTATAGACTCATGGAAAGAGAAAGGCTGTGTGCTGGCAGCTGTGTGCTGGCAGCCAGGAGTCAGGTTTGCAGGATGTGCCCTTTGGTTGTTTAAATGATTATATATTCCTGAGTATTTTTGTGTACACGCCCCCCCCTAAAAAAAAAAAAAAAAGCAACAACAGAGGGAATAGAAGCAAATACTGTTGAATGATGATGCGTGGTAGGAGACTGCAGTCATTGCAATGAAACAAGTGTAAACCCGATGTTCTCCCATGTAAACTCGCTCAATTCACAATAAAAACCTAAAAGGGGTTCTTACAGGAAGAAAAAAGTAATCCCTGGTAGAAGTCAGAATTTCAGCAAAAAATGAAAATGAAAGTTGTGGTAGATATATGTTGTTGTTAAGTACCGTCGAGTTGGTTCTGACTGATAGCAGCTCTGCACAGGGTCTTCATGGAGCAGAAAGCCTCATCTTTCTCCCGTGGAGCGCCTGGTAGTCTCGAACTGCTGACCTTACGATTCACAGCCTGATTCATAACCACTACGCTACCAGAGTTCCTTGGTAGATATATGAGGGTAAGTAAAAAGTATTGCTAATAGGATGGGAATTCATACATACATATGTTTCCAAACAAAATGTGTTTAAATGTGTTTCTGAGATCAGTGGATGGTTGCAGCCAAATTCTTTCAGTTATCCTTGTTAGTCTCATTAAGGTGCCTTCAAAAAAAAAAGTCCAATGAAAACAGCTTCTAGAGGAATCTGTTAGGCCAGTTCAATTTAAGACAGATAAATCAACTCAGAAGGTTATGGTAACTGTTTTGGGGGGACTCCAAAGGGGTAATTTTTAGGTGCTTGTGATAGATCAGAAATGCAACCATACATTGACAAGAGAACTTCCAGAGGTTCAAGTTGGATTCAGAAATGGAAGTGGAACAAGGGATATCATTGCTGACCTCAGATGGATCTTGGCTGGAAGCAGAGAATACCCAAAATACCTGTACTTTATTGACTACACAAAGGGTTTTGATTGTGTGTATCATGACAAGCTCTGGACAGCATTGTGGATAATGAGTATTCTAGAACACTTCATTGTGTTCATGAGGAACCTGTAATAGAATAAGAGGCAGTTGTTCCAACAGAACAAGGGAACGCTGAATGGTTTAAAATCAGGAAAAGTGAGCCAGGATTATAATCTTCCACCATAATTATCCAATCTGTATGCTGAGAAAAATAATATGAGAAACTGGATTATATGAAGAAAATCGTGGCATCAGAATTGGAGATTGACACATTAACAACCTGCAATATGCAGATGATACAACCTTGCTTGCTGGAAATGAAGAGGACTTAAAATACTTAAAATCTTTGATGAAGATCAAAGACCACAGCCTTCATTTTGGGTTGCACCTCAATGTAAAATAAAATAAAAGTCCTCACTACTGGACCAATAAATAACATCAAGAGAAATGAAGACTGAAGTTATCAAAGACTTCATTTTGCTCAGATCAACAATCAACATTCATGGAAGCAGAAGACCATTAATGAAATGGCATATTACATTAGGCAAAGATGTCAGTTTGAAGACTAAGGCGCACCTGACTGCGGGGAGTTCCTGCTCTCCGCGGGGGTCGTGGGACACGAGCGACTACAATTCGAGAGGCTTTTCAGCTTGTGCTGTCGGGCTATGCTCTCCAGCTTCTGCCCCTGCTTCTGCTTTCTGCTCTTTGCTGTCTGCTCTCTCTGCTGTCTGCTCTCTCCTCCCTCCCTCTTGCTCTCTGCTTCTTCTGCCACTTCTGCCTTCTGCTTCTACTTCCTTCTGCCTTCTGCTTCTTTCTGCCTCTGCTCCTACTTTCTCTACCTTTTGCTTCTTTCTCTTCTACTCTCAGCTTCTGCCTTCTGCTTCTTCCTTCCTCTTTTTGCCTCCCTCCTTCTCCCTTCTGCTTCTATCTCCTCTGCCAGCCCAGCTCAGCAAGTCTCTATTTTTGTACCTTTCCCCCACAGTACATGCATTGACACTCTTATCATTTCTTCAATTATTACACAGTTAGTCACAACATTCTTGCACCTAGTTATTAGATATCCTTGACAAAATACTTCTGTGATGTTCAGACAGACTGACCTTTATCTCCTTTCCCAGTATGTGGTAAACTGTTTCTTTTTGTTTCTACTAAAAGATTAAGTCAAACCTTCTACCCTACATAATGTACTATTATTTTCAATAATAAAGTATTCATTAAATCACTTGGAAGCTATGTGGCATAAAGCCCAACTTGGCTAGTTGCTGCAAGAAGTGTAGACTATAAAGTCAAAACTATCTTTCACTTAAGTTCATTATTGTCTGCTTATTTACGCAGGTGCTTGTATGTAGGGGTTTGTGAATTCTAGCTAGTGACTGATTGTGGCGAGGTTTATGGGGGAAGGTCAGCTTGACTTTTAATATGCTATCTGCTTTTGTGGCCTTACAAATGCAGTTATTTAGGTTTTCTATGAGAAGGAGTAATTTACACAATTTCTCTTTGTAGTCAATCCACCAAGGCTGAAAGCAATTGCTGCTAAATTAGTGTCTCCAAAGGTTTGTAAAATTCATAGTGAAAGCTGAGAATATTGCCATATTATATATTTTTACAAGCAAATTCAGGGCTAACTTGAAGGGAAGATAGGGGTCAGCTTTTGAGAGTCATTTGCCGTGCATAATGTCTCTCCCCCCCCAGTGCGGCCTTGCCAAGCAATGGGACTTAAGCGCTCCCCGCACCTGACTGAAGCCATGGTATTTTCAATAACCTCATATGTATGTGAACGTTGGACAGTGAGCAAGGAAGACCGTAGAAGAATTGAGCTACAGTGTTGGATGAAAACAGCAAAAAGTACGGTGGTGGGCCGATGCCAAGCCTCCTTTGGGCCTGAACGGCCTGGCGGCGGGGCGTTGTGGGTAAATTGCGCCGGGGTAAAGTGCTTTGCTGTCTGCTATATAAACCTTTTACCGCTCTCAGGAGCGGGGGACTCTGGGGCTAGTCTGGGCCGCAGTGACTCTTTCGCTCCAACCCCACCTTCTGCGTCACTCACAGCCAGCTGGCGGGCACCCCTCCAACAGGAAACTTATCTCAGAATGTGGTGGGCACTGATTCCCAGACTGGCCGACCACTTGTGAAGTTGTTTCTGCCCTGCCAGCGAGAGGTATACAAAACTCTCAAGAGTCAGCCCTAGAGGGCTGGCAGCAAAAGCGGATGAGTCTGCTTCCAGTCCCTCTGTGCTGGCGGACCCTAGTGCCCGGAGCAGCATGGACACAGGCCTCAGAACGCTGGTGTGAGTGGTCACAGCTGCAGAGTAGCAGCAGCCACACTAACAGTTGGCATCATCACTTGGTGCACAGAAGCCTCGTGCTGTTTTCAGTTGGAGTTGTCCTGGCCCTGGTGCTCAACCTGCTAAAGATACAGAGGAATGTCACTCTTTTCCCTGAAGAAGTAGTTGCCACAATCTTTTCTTCTGCCCCGTGGGTTCCTCCCTGTTGTGGGACAGCAGCTGGTATACATCCTCAGATTTCCGGAATATTCGATCTTGGCTCCCATGCATATTTTTCTCAGGAGGTGTAACAGTAGGAAATATAGGATGACAGCTGGCTATGGGTGGTCCTGAAAAGCCACATAGTGATTGAGTTTCAAACGCACTGATTCTGAAAAATAAACACGACTTGGGGAGAAAATCGGTGATAATGGATTGTGACGAAGATGATCTTTTTCCTAAATAATCTATTTTGATTGGGCTGCCTGTCCGGTTGACTCCTGGGAAAGTACCTATTTTACAATAGTGAAGTGGAAAGAAGAACTACTTATCTTGAAATCTGACCTGGATTCATTGCACTCAGACCTGTCTGTGCTCTGGAGAAATGTGATCACAGTCTGTGGGTGGGAGTCCAGCCCAGGGCCAGTTTCTCAAGTATTGAGTCCGTTTATATGATTAAAACAAGTTGCCATATTTCAAAGCCTTGAACTAAACTTAATGCCCAAGTATTGGTTTTGTAACAGTGCCCAGAGGAGACAGGTTGATGGTGCTTAACAGGTAAGTATAGTATAATAAGAATAATATTTATCCAAAAAAAAATTTAAAAATAGGGTTGTGTTTTGAAAAACAAAACACTTGTATGTGAGGATCTTGTGCTCCAGTTGGGGTTTCTGAGCCATGGGATGGAAGAAGCCCCTTGCAGGCTGTCTAGTGCTGCAGACCCTGCTCGTAAGCTCATGATCACACACACACACACACACACAGGCAGTTCCTCCTTCCATCTGTGGAATTTTGTGTAGACAATCTTACTGAAGGCAAAAGGCAATGAAAAATCATAGTTCACTGATCCATTGAAATTTTCACCTCAGTTTATGAAATCTGTATCAAATCTGTAATCACATTTAAAAAAAAAATCTCTGTTGTATACTTCAATCTCCAAGAGCCAAGATGATTTATTTCTTTGATACCCCAGAATAGTTTGTTGTTGAGGTTTTTTTTTCTTTTTTTTTTAATCCACAGCCCTATAGAATCTACAATCTGTGATTGCCTTGTAAAAAGAAGAGAGCATATGCCACTATATTAAACATTTGGTGTTTCAAAATAGTCAATTATATTGGTGAGCACAATGTATTCATTTAATGGTATAGACCATTCAGACCTAATTTGCAAGCATTAGGTCTTAAACTTCAAGTGCAATGTATATAAAAACCAATCTGAGCCTTTCTATCCTCTTAAATATTTATTTTTTGTTTTGTTTTTAATGTGTGGATGTTAAAAGAGAGGGATTCTGCATTCATTTCAGTGCTGCAGGAAGGCAAAA
>NW_006408617.1:11893493-11895100 GCF_000296735.1 Chrysochloris asiatica
TTTTTTTTCTCTTCAGCTGGAAATCTATGTTAGAAATAATGTAGCTGAAAAATGTGAATCTGAAGAATTTCTTTGCCAATAATTTATAGCAAGTATATGAACCAAAGTGATTTGAGTTTGTAAAAATTGTAAAATAGTATGAACAAATTTTGCACTATCCCAGAATTGAACTTAGTGAAATTCACATTCATACTAAGTTTTCAACATGTGTTCTTTTTGCATTCTTTTTTTACTTTTATTAAAGGTTCAAAACAAATAAAAAAAATACGATGAACTGCCAAAAGAACAAACAGATCTGTGTTAAAAGTACAGCCAGAATACTTCTTGGAGACCAGGATGGCCAAACTTCATCTCTCATACTTTGACCTATTGTCAGGAGGGACCAGTCCCTGGAGAAGGATATCATGTTTGGTAAGATGGAGGGCCAGAGAAAAAGAGGAAGACCCGTAATAAGATGGATTGGCACAGTGACAGCAGGAATGGGCACAAATGTAGCAACAAACGATTGTAAGGTTGGCACAGGACTAGGCAGTGTTTCGTTCTGTTGTGCATAGGGTTGCTATGAGTCAGTACTGACTTGATGGCACCTAACAACAACAACAAAAGGATAATCTTTTTTATTGGTTTAAAGTTTTTATTGTGAATCGAGTGAAATTTTACAGGGCAGATCATTAATTTACATTCAACAAATCATGTTTTGTTTAATTGAAATGATTATAATCCCCTCCACGTACCATCAGTTAACAGTATTTACCTCTATTCCCACCTCCCCCCCTTTTTTCTTTTGTATACATACCACACAGAAAATATATACTCGTTTAGATATCCAAAGGGCACATTTCACAAGCCAGCATCTTGCCCACAGACACACAGATGTTCTCATTCCATGGGCCTAGAATCCTCAGCTGCTTTGACTCTGTATGTCATCACCTCTGCCACCAGCTCTGCTGCCTCTGCTTTTCTGGTTAGGCTCCCAGGCTCCATTCATGCTCTTTCCTCTGAATGGTCCTAGAGGTCCTAGAATCTTCTGTTCCAGAAACGAAAGATGATCTGCTCCCTCCTTTTAGTTACACGTCTTCCACATTTACAATTGTGACAATCACAATTTGTTCCGATAACAATTACTCATGACTGATTGATAAAATCCTACCCCTACCATCCTCCATCCCCTATCACAAGACTCATCTGGACAAGAGGAAAACTATTTAATGGGGATTCTACCTTACCCAAAGGGTTAACCTTTTTATTTATTTTTTGTTTTGGTTTTTAAATGTTTTATTGTGAATTATGTAATAGTTTACATGGGAGAACATTAGCTTTACATTCATCCTATCATATATCGTTTCATTGCCATGGTTACAATCCCATCCATGCATCATCAAACAATCAAAGGGTATACCCTGCAAGCCTGCCCTGTGGTTTTCAGCACATAGCCCCTCTCTGGGTCTAAAGTCCCCAGCTGCTCCATCGCTCCATGTCATCATCTCTGCCTCCATCTCTGGCGTTGCTGCTTCTCTGGGTAGGGTCCCGCTCTCAGCTCTTCTCTCTTGATAGTCCCAGGGACCTCCGCTCTTAGACTGCAAAGTCAATCACTCCCCTTCTTTTGC
>NW_006408617.1:11895569-11900823 GCF_000296735.1 Chrysochloris asiatica
ATGTCACTGACTCTGGGCCCAAGAGTCCCCAGGTCTTGCCACACTGCTGGCCAACCAGGTCTCCACCCAGGTTCACAGGAGCCTACTGAACATTGTATGGCTAAGTTTGCAGCTTCATTACTGTTTTTCCCTCACTTCCTCTTATCAGTGATGAACGTGGTCACCAATCAGAGTGTGTATTCCCATTGAGTTTTAGTCTTGGAAGGGCGTTTGCCTTGAGGGTACCCAACCATTTGGCTTGATGTCTCTTGGGTGAGCAACTTGCTTGTTCTTGTAATAATCAGTCAGACTGCCTATACTGGTTTTTTTTTGAATGTTAAAAATTTCTTTATTCTCACTTACTCTTAAGCACCAGCTTAATAATGCAAAAAAAAAAAAAAAAAAAATCATCCATAAAGCTCTTTTGATTCTTGATAAAGCAGTTTTCAAGTAAACACATGCTCTCTTCTCTCTGCTGTATAAAACTTTACAAAATGAAGACAAAGAACTGTGTACATCTTGCTGTAAAATGCTGCCTATGACTGTGGGGACAGTGTGCCCTGGGTTCCCTTTACTGTCCAGGTCCTGAAAGACTCTTGTTCATGAACTGTCTCTTCACAAAACAAGTCCACCACATGCTAAGTTTGTCATTCTGAGGGTCAAAAACTTTCTCCCAAAATCTTAGTCCGGTGTCTTGTCTTAGCTGCTGTTAAGTAGGCTCTCATCACTTCGTCTTTCTGTTTGTTTGCAGGCTTGGCATAAATGGCATTAAGTGGAAACCCAGGCTCTCCAGGAGTGGGGAAGTTAGTGATGCCCAGTGTGTACATTTCTTTCTCACCTTGGCTTTTGGAATTGCACTTCTGGAGTTTCTTTAGGCATTCAGAAATGTAGAGAGTTATATTGATCAAGGTCCTATCCGCTTCATTCTTAATTTCATAGTTTTTGAAGAAGACATTGGCCTTGAAGTAATAGATGGCCTCATCCACAATATCTGTATCTTTTGTCTCTCGAGGGGCAGGTCCTTTGAACTGACTTCTGATAGGCAGCAGTGCCATGTTTCCGATGAGTTTGGTGTCAGGATCCATGAGAGAAGAGTGGTAGGCCAGAATCTTGGTGGCACCCAGTCTGGAACTCAACTGGGAAGTATCTTGCTTATACTGTTTTGTATTTTTCCTGTCAGTCTTTCTTTCAAGAAGTATCTTTTGTTCTTCTAGCCATTCCAGACTGGTCTGCTTGTCCTTTCAAGTGGAAATTTCCCACTTCAGAAGATTCTGGATGCTGTTCAGGATTCCACCTATGGTCTTATGTAATGCAGAGGCTCTGCAGGAAGCCTCCTTCACTGGGCATATTGTAGCCCTATTTTAGGTATTCTAATCAGTTATAGGCAGGAGACAGACTTACAAGCTTTCTATGGTGATATTTCTGGCTATTCCTTTCTCTCTCCCTCAAGTGTCTATTTTAAAATGTTATGCCAGGGAAACCAAGATTCGAAAGACAGCCAAGCATCTTAACATTATTCCCTCCCCGCCCCCTTTTTGCCTATTCCACCAAAGGGATAATCTTGATAGATATTCTTGAGAATGACACAGGATGGTCACAGGATGAACAATTGCAGTTGTTTTTAAATTATCATTAGCAAAATTTCACTTGCATCCGATATTAATCTTAACAGCAATGAAAGCACTATGCAGGGTCTGTATGGGTCAGAACTGACTTGACAGCCCTTCACAGCAATAACAAGCTATAGTAATGTTATTGCCCAAAGATTTCCTCAGTCTGTTGGCTCATCTCTTTTGGGAATGGTCACAAATATGGATCTCTTCCATTCAGTTAGCCAGGTAGTTGTCTTCCAAATTTATTGGCATAGATGAGTAAGTGCCTCCAGTGCTGCATCAGTTTGTTGGAAGATTTAAATGTGTATTTCATCATTCTTTGCTAATGCCTTCAGTGTACCTTGGACGTCTTCCTTCAGTATCGTTGGCTATTGATCATATGTTTCCTCTTGAAATGGTTGAACATCAACCATTTCTTTTCCGTACAGTGACCCTTGTATTCCTTCTATCTTCTTTTGATACTTTCTGCATCATTCAATATTTTGCCCAGAGAATCCTTCAGTACTTCAACTCAAGGCTTGAACTTTTTCTTTATTTCCTTCAGCTTGAGAAATGCTGACTGTATTCTTCCCTTTTGGCTTTCTAACTCCAGGTCTTTGCACATTTCATTATAATATTTGACTTTGTCTTCTCAAGCTGACCTTTGGAGTTTTCTATTCAGCTCTTTTACCACTTCATTTCTTCCACTTGGTTGAGTATTTCTACACTGGAGAACAACTTTCAGTCTCTTCTGATATCATTTTGGTCTTTTCCTTCTTTCTTGTCTTTTTACTGACCTTTTGATTTCTTCCTATCTGATTTTCTTGATGTCATCCCTCTTCTGGTTTTCTGTTATTAGCGTTTAATGCATCAAATCTGTTCTTGAGATGATGTCTAAATTCAAATGGGACATGTTCAAGGTCATGTTTTGGCTCTCGTGGACTTGTTTCAATTTTCTTCAGCTTCAGCCTGAACTTGAATTGTCTGTTCCACAGTCTGCTTGGCCTTGTTTTGTCTGATGATATGGAGCTTTTCCATGGTCTCTTTCCACAGATGTAGTCAATTGATTTCTTTGTACTTCATCTGGTGAGATCCGTGTGTATAGTTGTCTTCTATGTTACTAAAAAAGGTATTTTCAATGAAGAAGTCATTGGTCTTACAAAATTTTATCATGCAACCTCCAGCATTGTTTCTATCACCAATGCCATATTTTCTGACCCATCCTTTTTGTTTCCAACCTTTGCATTCTAATTGCCAGTAATTTTCAATACACCTCAATTGCATGTTTGATCAATTTCAGACTGATGAAGTTGGTAGAATCCTTCAAATTTATCATCACTGGTTGGTGTGTAAATTTGAATGATAGTGGTACTAACTGGTCTCCTTTTAGATGGATATTATCCCATCACAGCATTGTACTTCAAGATAGATCATTATCTTTTTGATAATGAATGTGACACCATTCCTCTTCAATTTGTCATTCCAGGCATAGTAAACCTTGTGATTGTCAGATTCAAAATGTCCAATACCAGTTCATTTCAGCTCACTAATGCCTAGGAGATTGAAACTTATGTGTTCCATTTCATTTTGACAACTTCCAAGTTTCCTAGATTCATACTCTGTACATTCCATGTTCTGATTATTAATGGATGTTTACGGTCGTTTCTCCTCATTTTGAGTTGTGCCCCATCAGCAAATGAAGGTATTGAGGCCTTTACTCCATTTGTGTCATCACAGTCAACTCTACTTTGAGGAGGCAGCTCTTCCCCAGTCATATTTTGAGTGCCTTCCACCAGGAGGAGCTCATCTTCTGTCACTATATCTAACAATGTTCTGGTGTTCTTCATCATGTTCCAATATTCAATGTTCTGGTGCTATCTAACAGTGTTCCACTGCTATTCATAAGATTTTCAGTGACTAAATATTGCAAAGTAGTCTGTCCTTCTTCCTAGTCTGTCTTAGTCTGGAAGTTCAGCTGAAACCTGTCCACTATAGGTGACTCTATTGGTATTAAAGAACTGGTGGCATCACAGCAACATGCAAGCCCCACAGTATGACAAAATGACAGACGAGTGGTGGGAAAGTAGCTTAGTGGTTGCCAAGGGATGGGGCAAGAGTGAATGAGGAGTGACAGCGAATAGTTAGGGCATTTGTTTTTGTTGTCTTCCCCCTGTTTCTATTCTGCTGCAAAAACAAAACATTATTTAGAAGCAATTATGTTTAGGACCTTCCCTACTTTGATATGGCCTCATTGGCATAAAAAAAACTCCTTTTTCTAAATAAGGTCATATTTACAGAATCAGAGGTTGGAACTTTCATGTTTCTTTTTGGGAGACACAATCAATCCATAACACTTGTTAGTGTTGTCCTCCAAATATTTTCAGTTCACTATCAGGCCTATGTTAGAATTATAATTCTGTATCCCTTTGAAATTAGGTGTAGTCATGTAACTTACTTTGGCCAATGTAATATAAACAAAAGTGATATAGTCTTCCTAGTGGAATCTTTTAAGTCTGTGTGATTAACCCTGTTCTCTCTGTCATAGCAATTGACAGTGTGCTAGGTGGTGGCAAGTTTATCAGCCTGGGTCCTAGCATGAGAACCACATAAATTCCCAGGCAATGCAGGACTGCATGTGAAATGTGAGCAAAAAACTTTCCAAAACAAGCAAATAAAAAATGTGGCGCTTTTATTCAATGAGATTTTTGCAGTTGTTGGTTATTGCAATATAACCTAGTTTATCCTGAGTTACAGATAAATTGCTGCTGGGGATGGGATACTGTTGCAACAACAAGATATATAAATCATGTGGTTTAAGAATTGTTGGTAGACAGCCAGAAAGCTGATATTGAAGGCTGAAACAGCTCCACAGTGTCCGGCAGCAAAATATTTGCTCATTTGTTGTCTGTAAGAATTTATAAGATAACTAATAGGTGTAAGCGATTTGCAGTTATAGGGAAAAGGGTTGAAAAACAGAAGATGTTGCCTGGTTCGGGCTGCATTTCACAAGGCATTACAAAGAAGAGAGGAGCTCATGGCAATTTTGTATGCAGGACTAAAAGAGGATATAATGTTAAAAATTGGGACGTTAAAGAGTTGGAAAACACAACTGCTTTCAGTCACTTCCACTAAAAGATAAAACAGAAAGAGCTTCAGGCAACAAAGTAAAGCTCTGCCTTCCGGCAAAGATTAAAGGAGAATATGTAATCTTGACACCATTATTAAAACCTCTGAGAAGCCTTAGTAAAAAGTACATGTTATAAAAATAAGGTTCACTTGGACAAAATGGTTTTGGGAAAATGGTTTAGAGGGAAGAGACTAAGCATCTGGTTTTCCCACTGATGCTGATGTCTAATAACCTGTGAAGGAGCTCCAAAGATATGCTTAGCAGATAGAGGCTTCTGACAAAGATAAAGGCTGGACTCTGTTTTTGTTTGTTTGTTTTCTGTTTATTCTGAACTGAGTTTTTCAAAAGTGACCCTTTTCACAGCATACTCCCGGGAAAAGTATTCTCTGAGGTTGGCCTTCCAAGATTTAGTCGAAACAGAAAAAGAAAGATTGAGTCCAGCCTTAACCTATGCTCCACTTTTTCCCTCTCCCTTCTCATAGCATGGGTCCAGGAAGAGAATGAACTCAGACCAGCTCTCCAAATATCCATAGATTAACCTGATAAGTAGGAGCTC
>NW_006408617.1:11904193-11942338 GCF_000296735.1 Chrysochloris asiatica
AGAGAAAAAAAGGAAGACCCTCAACGAGATGGATTGGCCGGCCAAGTGGCAGCATCGATGGACTCAAGTGTGGCAACAATTGTGAGGTTGGCCCAGGATCGGGGGCAGTGGTTCATTCTGCTGTGCATAAGGTCGTTATGGGTCGGCCCCGAGTTGATGGCACCTAACAACAACAACAACAAATTCTGAAAATTTCTGGGACCCTCCTACACTGCTGGTGTAAAATGGTTCAGCCACTGTGGAAAACAGTATGATGCTTCTTCAGAAAGTTGGATATACAGTGGTGTTGAAGTTGAGGAATTCTACCAACTTCTTCAGTCTGAAATTGTTCAAACATGCAATCAAGATGTATTGACTGGTGATTGTAATGTGAAAGTAGGAAACAAAGAGGAAGGATCAGTAGTTGGAACATATGATATGATCTTGTGATAGAAATTATGTTGGCGTTCACATGATAAAAATTTGCAAGACCAATGAATTACTCATTGCATATCTCTGTTTTCAACAGCATAAATGGTGACTGTACACATGGACTTCACCAGATAGAAGATACAGGAATCAAATTGCCTACATCTGTGGGAAGAGGTGATAGAGAAGCACAATGTCAGCAGCGAAATCAAGACCAGGAGCCAGCTTCGGAACAGACCATCAATCACTCCTACGCAAGTTCAGGCTGAAGCTGAAGAAAAGTAAAACAAGCCCAAGAGAACCAAAATACAACTTTGAGTATATCCCACCTGAATTTAGAGACCATCTGAATAACAGATTTGATACATCAGACACTAATGACCAAAGACCAGAGGAGTTGTGGAATGTCATGTATAAGAAGAACATCATACATTTTAAAAAAAGAAAAGGTCATTAAAAAGACAGAAAAAGAAAAGAAAAGTCTGGGTTTCCCTCTACTGTGATGATAGTTCAAAGTTCATATTTAAAAAAAAAATTATAAAATGAATATATGTGAAGTAGTTTGGAATGTTAATGATCACTTTGAAAAAAAATGATTTCCCATTTGTGTTACCTTTTCTTTGCTCTGGGGAACTTTTATTTGATGCTTACATTTTTTTAGAGGGTCTGGTTTTCCTCCATTTGAAACTCTGGCAAACTAATATATTTGGGTCTTGCTCTTGAACATAGAGTAGCTAAAACCAATGGAAGAAATGATGAAGAAAAGGAGCTGAACAGAAAATTTCAGAGGACACCCAAAGGCAGCTGACAAGGGTGGGAGGTAAGGAATGTGATAAAGACCTTGCAATCAGGCTGTACCTGGAGACTACTGCCCACGCCTGTCCTGCAAAACCTGTTCTTTGAAAGAATACTTATACCCACTGTAAAGTTAATTTTGTAAGATGCTTATTCCTGCTGGCCTGCAGATTAGAAAAGCAAGCTATTTTTAAATGTTTGTGGCCTTTCAACTGAAACTCATGGGGTCTCACAATAATTTTATGACTGATTACACATAGCTCTGCAAATCAGAAAGTTGCCTGATATTTTTTATTTAAATTCTAATTCTAATTTATTGGAGCACAGTGTACTTTCACTAAGGACCATTTGTACTTGCAAACAGTCTATTCCTCAATAATTTTTTCTGCTTTTACACCTGACAAAGTTTTGAGTTTGTTTCTGTGACATACAGAATTTCCAAAACTATGAAATGTTTGGTGTCGAGTTTAATTGGTATGCTTCTAGAGTACTTGGAGCAAGGGCCAGATTAAATACAACCTGTTGTTGTTTTTGTTAAGTGCAGTCAAGTCAGTTCCAACTCATAGTGACCCTGTACAGGGTTTTCAAGGAGTCGCTGGTGGGTTTGAACTGCTGACCTTGTGGTTCACAGTCCAATGCTGATCCTACAGAGCCACACCAGGAGTCCAAATACAGAATAATCTATTATATTTAAATGTCAGATAAACAACAAAAACTTTTAAGGAGGACCAAAATATTGAATGGAGCATATTTACTGAAAAATTATTAGTTGCTTTACTGAAATTCAAACATAACTAGGCATCTTGTACTTTTATTTGCTAAATCTGGCAATCCAATTTGGAGCAAAGGATGACTGGAAGAAAGGTAATGAAAATGGTTACAGAACAAAAACCACATTTTGAAAGGAACAATGAAGGAGTTGCTTCGTATATCCTGGAGTGGAGAAGGCAACACAGAACAATAGAAAAGGTGCAGTGTGAAGGAGAGGCTAGAATACAGAGCACCTGCCCTCAAATGTTTTGTAGGCAATGGAAACTAAAATCAGTTGATTATGTACATGTCCTTGGGAAAGTGCCCAAGGTAGAATAAAAGGATAAAACTAGATAATATCTATAATCTCTCTTGGCTCTAACACTGTGATTCAATAAAGGGTTAGAAAGAGCATGCTAACTTGTTATTTTCCATCTCCACAGAGACTAGAGCAAGAAGTGATGAGTCTTGCAATGAACAAATCTATTAAATGTAAGGCATAACTTCTTCACTGAAGGGCGATTAAACACTGGAATGGCTTTCCATGGAAGGCTATGGAATCTTGCTCCCTCGTGATCTTTAAAAAGAGGCAGCAGCTGTTGAGGGCTTTAAAATGCCATTCTGGAGCTGGTGGCTTGAACTAGGTGGACCCTTGAGGGTCCAGATCTTGGGAGTGACTGCTTTTTGGCCTACAGCAGAGGAGGGAAATGACTCTTTATTCCTCTGAGGAATTGGTGCTGCTTCTCTGAGATGGTTTTATTTTGTTGATGTAGTCCTAAAGTGGTATTTCCAAAGTGTCTTATTTTCATCCTGTAGCAAAATCAACTAGAATGTTTAAAAAATGCATGTCTTTGTGCCTCATGCCAGATCTTTTGAATAGGAATCTTTGGAAGATGGGCCCAGCAGCATACACCTTAGCAAGTTCCCCAGGTGGTACTTACACGTGCTAGTTTGAGAAACACACAATCACTGGAAATGGAAGGTTTTCTCTCCTAGGAATGGATTTTTAATGCTCTATACATCAGGTGTCTGAGGCTCCTACATAAGGCTCATTCTTAGGGGGAGGTGCATGTATAAGAAGGAAATGGGAAAACAGAGATGAAGACAGATTTAAAAAGAGTCTTGTGTTCAGAGTGCTCTAAGCCAGGTAGAGAAAGGGAAAGAAACTGGGATTTACTGGTTCTTGGTGTGGCACTGTAGAAGAAGCACTGGTCTGTTAATCCCAAAGTTGGCAGTTCAAACCTACCAGTCGTCTCTTGGAAACTCTATACAGGGTTGCTATGAGCTGGCACCGACTCAATGGCACTTAAAAACATCAACAAAGTTTGCAAAACACTCCTATTACAATAAAACAACAACAACAACAACAACTTTTATCTTGAGCATGCTTCTGTTCCTCTTGGTTTTATCTTCTTGACATTTTCTACTAAAATTTTTTAACTGAAAAAAAAAAATTGAATAGTATCTCTATTAAGCCAAATAAAAGTTTATCTTTTTTATTTCACAGTAAGGATAGACTAGGGACTCGGAATGTCATAAGCAGCTATGATGTGGACAACCATCCCCTCTTAAGTTTTCTGGAAAGAACCAGTGAAGTAATGAACATAGAAGAGAAGCTCAAAGTCAGCTAGGAGGTAGTTCCATGTAATTTAATAATGCAAAAAGGATCCCAAAGGCACCCAGCATTCCCATGTTCCATGTTGACCCTGTATTGCAAGAATGTTGTGGAAATCTTTGATATGGAAGAACGACTGGACTGCTTTTTACAAGGTCAGCAGTTCGAACCTACCAGCTGCTCCTCAGAAACCCTATACAGAGTCACTGTGAGTCAGAACGGGCTCCAAGGCGCTTAACAACAGCAGCAACATGAAGGAAGAAGCTGCAAGGTCATTGGAGCAGTTCCTTTCAGACAAATGTATAGGGTATACATCAGCTCTCAGTAACGTTTGTCTTTCTCTCCAGACTTCTGTCAAGCCCTGGATTGCCTATCCCTTCCTCTTATCAGCATTTACACATTTGTCTCTCTTCAAATGACCTCCTGCTGGTTGATGACCTTCTCATTACTAAGATGTACCCCTACTTCAGGCTCCCTTTCTTGCATTTTAGGTTGATGCAGGATAGGTAACTGGCTTCCTTGACCTTTGTCTCCTCTGTCTTTGACACAAAACCTTGACCCTGTCTCTATGTATGCTAACCGGTTTGGGATTAGGAGAACATTCTAGTGGTTTCTAGCAGAATGTAAGTTTTGACACATGCTAATTTCAACCCATAATTTTTACCCACTTCTTAGCCCATGCCAGTAGAACTTGCCCCCAAACAGATAACAATGTGCCTTTACTTATGGTGATCTCAAACTGTTTCTAAAAGTTTCTTACAGTTGATTCACACAAAATGAATGATTCCCTTGGCAGAGCAGCTTGATTTGATTTGGCTTATTTGACTACAAAAGCCCAGAAGCCAAGCATTTATTTAGAAATATTAGGAATCAGCAGCACACAGAAGCTTAGCTTTTGTGATAAGTTAAAGATTTTTCATTTAGGGGGAGTTCACTAAAGACCCCATTAGCCAAGCCTCACCAGTAATTAGTCTGATTTTTCAGGCAAAAGGCAGGGTAATTGTTTGCCAACCATTCCAAAAGGCCCAGAGACACTTTAAAACCTATCAGCCATTGAAAAACATTTTTGGGGAATTTCCTGCAGTGTCTGAAGTCTTTCCATTAGCTAAATGTTCAAAGTGAGCTCAATGTACTCTATGAAAATATGAACAAAAACATGAGTCTTCAAATGAGAATCATTGGCCTCTTACTTGTGACTCAACTATCAAGAAATGGAAAGGGGCTGGTAGTTCTTAAGCACCACTGTGAGAAATATATCATTATCCAGATTTAATAGATAAGAAGGTAAATATTGTTTGCAAGGACACACAGCTTGTTGGTGGCTGTGCTGAGTTAAAGTGCATGTGGTTTCCATCTTCAGTACAGCTCTAAGAAAGGAAGTAGAAATGCATGAATGGTGTTGGAAGCTGGCTGATTGACTATCAAGAGGCTTGCAGGTCTAGTTGCAGCCACGTGATCTCTCAGAGTCCAGGAAATAAGGACATAGGATTTGACCAATCGTGACACCAGTTTTGCAGGTGTGATTTAAGATTAACCTGTTGTTCACCTGAGAATTTAGCTTGCCTCACTAAGTTTGAAAGGACCAGTGGGTCCATGTGGAACCTATCTACAGAAGCACACAGCAAGTGAACCCATAGCAGAGTCCTTGGGCAAGGAAACTACCATCAGTCTCCATGTACATGACCCGTGAAGCGACATTGGTGACAAACACATAAGAAATGACCAGAGAGGGTTCTCTTCATGTTGACAGCTGAAACAATGGTAGATTTGAGGAAGACATCCCTCTCACTGCAAATTCCTCCTGAGTCATTCAGGAGGTTGCCAGGGGACACTGTAACTGTGCCAGAGAGGGAGGGAACACTGACTCCTTGGCTGCTGCCTCGTTTTTGCACCTCTCCTGATGTTGGAGTGGGGTTCCATCAGCCTCAGCTTGCCCACTTGATGGCATCTGTTCCTGCTTCTCCATTCTCAATGCATAATGGCTTCTGCCACTGTGCTTTGTCCCAAGGTATCCCAGCAACTGCAGTGCTGAAGAGAGGAAAATTCCCTGTACCCCCACTTGTGTTTCCACTTATTAAAGATCGTATGTTCTGCTATTTTGTTGATATTTCCTGTAGTCTCCCAACTCCTAGGAATACTACAGAATAGACATCCAATAAGCTTGTCCTGCCTGCCCTGTAGGAATACCCAAACCAAAACATCAGTTGTCAACAAATGGCAATCCCATGAATTACAGAGTAGAATTGCTTCATTGTGTTTTCTTGGCTGTCATTTTAGCAGAAGTAGTTTGCTTGAATGCTAACTTATAGTTTAGCAGTTGATTTCAAACGACTTGGATCACCATTAAAAATGCCCAGATGTGTCTAAATCCACAGTGGAATATAAGGTAGTCCTGTGAGTCTCAGCTGCTAAAGGAGGTCAGCAGTTTGAACCCACCAACTGCTCCATAGGAAGAGCGATGTGGCTGTCAGCTTCTATAAAGGTCCCAGCCTTGGAAACCCCATGGGGCAGTTCTACTCTGTCCTATAGAGTGACTGTGTGTTGGAAGTGACTTGACAGCAATGAGGTTTTGGTTTTGGTAAGGAGTCATTGTTAAAAAGGAAATTTCGGGGTCTTATCTGAATTGCTAGATGCTGCGTTTTCAGTAACCCCCCTCAAACCAAACCCTCTTGTCATCAAGCAGATTCTGACTCATAGGAACCCTGTATAATATTTCTGAGACTCTTAGCAATGGTTAGCAGTCCATTGTTTATCTTATTATACCACACCAGGACTCCACAATCTGCATGCTGTTGTTGTTAAATGCCGTTGAGTCAGTTTTGACTCATAGTGACCCTGTATAGGGTTTCCAAGGAGCAGCTGGTGAGTTTGACCCACCAACCTTACAGTTCGCAGTACAGTGCTTATCCTACAGTGCCACATCACGACTCCTTCTTAAGGTTATTTGTTGTTAAGTGCTGTCAAGTCAGTTTTGACCTATAGCAACCCTTATAGGGTTTCCAAGGAGTGGCTGGTGAGCTTGAATCACCAACCTTGAGGTTCAAAACAACCTTGCAGTCCAGTGCATTAACCCATAGTGCCGCACAGGACTCCAAAGGGCAACAGTGGTCTGCATGGGCTGGGAATCGAACCTTGGGCTCCCACGCCTAGCAGGCAAAAATCCTACCACTGAATCACCCATGTACTTTCTTAAGGATTTATTGTTGTTGTTTTTAAGTGCTGTCAAGTCGATTCTGACCCATAGCGACCCTCTATAGGGTTTCCAAGGAGTGGCTGGTGAGCTTGAACCACCGACCTTGCAGTTCAAACAAACTTTGCAGTCCAGCACATTACCCACAGCACCACACCAGGACTCCTTAAGGAAAGGGGTGTTCTAGTACATAACAACAAGAGCAAATAGTACTATCCTCCATTTATCATTTTAATTACTTGGCATACTGAGGTCCTTTATAGCATTTCCTTCCTCTCTTGTCCACGATCCAGCCCGGGGCCTGGTATTGGGCATTATTGTCACATTTCTTAACACTCCTTTGAATAATACCACTATTATTCAAATTTATGTACCAACCACTAAAGCCAGTGATGACGAAGTTGAAGAATTCTACCAACTTTTTCAGGCAGAAACTGATCAAATATGCAATCAAAATAAATTGATCATTACTGGTGATTGAAATGCTTAAGTTGGAAACAGAGGAAAGATCAGTAGTTGGGAAATATGACCTTGGTGATAGAAATGATGCTGGAGATTGCATGATAGAACTTTGCAAGACCAACAAGTTATTCATTACAACTACCTTTTTAAAGCAACATAAAAGATGACTATACACATGAATGTCACCAGATGGAATACACAGGAATCAAATAGACTATATCTGTGGGAAGAGTTGGTGAAGAAGTTCAATATCACCAGCCAAGGACAGAGGCAGACTGTGGAAAAGACTATCAATTGCTCATCTATGAGTTCAGGCTAAAGCTGAAGAAAATGAAGAGGAGTTCATGAGATCCAAAATATGACCTGAATTTAGAGACCATCTCAAGAACAGACCTGATGCATTAGAAACTAAAGAATGAAGACCAGAAGAATAGTGGAATGACATTAAGAACATTATCCAGGAAGGAACCAGAAGGTCATTTAAAAGACAGGAAAGAAAGAAAAGATTAAAATGGATGTCAGAAAAGAGTCTGACACTTGCCCTGTAGCATAGAGAAGCTGAAGAGAATGGAAGAAATACTGAAGTAAGAGAGCTGAACAGAAAATTTCAAAGGGCAGTTCAAGAAGACAAAGCAAAATATTATAATGAAATGTGCAAAGACCTGGAGTTAGAAAACCCAAAGGGAAGAACATGTTCAACATTTCTCAAGCTGAAAGAATTTGAAGAAAAATTCAAACCTCTACTTGAAATACTGAAGGATTCTATAAGCCCTGGTTAATGCACTGAACTGCAAAGTAGGCGGTTCAATCTCACCAGCCACTCCTCAAAAACCTTATACAGTGTCATTATGAGTTGGAACTGACTTGATGGCACATAACAACAGCAACAACAACATAGGCATAATGGAGTCCTGGTGTGGCACTATAGAATAAGCACACAAAAATGACTGCTAACCTCAAGGCTGACAGTTCAAACCAACCAGTTGCTCCTTGCAAACCCTATACAAGGTCACTATGTGTCAGAACCAATGATGGCACTTAACAGCAACAAAAACATGGCAAAATATTGAATGATGCAGAAAGCACCAAAAGAAGATGGAAGGAATACAGAGTCACTGTACCAAAAAAGAAATAGTTGATGGTCAAACATTTCAAGAGATAGCATATGAACAAGAACTGATGGTACTTAAGAAAGAAATTCAAGCTGTATTGAAGGCATTGATGGGAAACAAACGAAAGGGAGGTAACCCAATGGAATGTGGATCTCATTGAACAATATCAGTAATGCAAGTGAAGTTTTGCTTAAGATAATTCAAAAATGCTAGCAACAGCACATAGACAGGGAACTGCCAGAAATTCAATGTTGATTCAGAAGACAAGGATATCATTGCTGATGCCAGCTGCATCTTGGCAGAAAGCAGAGAATACCAGGAAAAGGTTTACTTGTACTTTACTGACTATGCAAAGATTTTCAACTGGGTGGATCATAATAAACTACAGATACTACAGATATTACAGAACACTTAATGTTCACGGAAAAACCCATGCATAGACTAGGAGGCATTTGTTTAAACAGAACAAAGGGATAAGGGTGACTTAAAATCAGGACAGGTATGCACCAGGGCTATCCTTAAACCATACTTATTCAATCTGTGTGCTGAGCAAATAATCCAAGAAGCTCTATTATATGAAGAACAAAGTGGCATCAAGATTGAAGGAAGAAGAAAAAAAAAAAAAGTGAAGGAAGACTTAATTAACAATCTGAAATACGCAGATGATACAGCTTTGCTTGCTGAAAGCAAAGAGGACTTAAAATACTTACTAATGAAGATAAAAGACCACACAGCCTTCGGTATGGGTTGCACCTCAATGTAAAGAAAACAAAAATCCTCACAACTGGACAAATAAATAACATCATGCAAAATGGAGAAAAGATTGAAGTTGTCAAAGACTTCATTTTGTTTGGATCCATCATCAACATTCATGAAAGCAGCAGCTAAGAAATCAAATGAAGTGTTGTACTGGGCAAATCTGTTGCAAAAGACCTCTTTATAAAGTGTTAAAGAACAAAGATGTCAGTTTGAGGGCTAAGGTGTGCCTGATCCGTGCCATGGTATTTTCAATCACCACATATGCATGTGCAAGTTGGATAATGAATAAGGAAGGCCAGAGAAGAATCGATGCATTTGAATTATGGTGTTGGAGAAGAATATTAAAAATACATGAACTGCCGGAAGAACAAGCCAGTCTGTGTTAGAAGAAGTGAAGCCCAAATGTTTCTAAGAAGCCAGGATGGCAAGACTTTGTCTATATACTTTGGTCATGTTTTCAGGCAGGACCAGTCCCTGGATGACACCATGTGTGGTAAAGTGGAGGGTCAGCGAAAAAGTAGGAGACCCCCTCCCCCTGAACGAGGTGGATTGTCACCATGGCAGCAGCAATGGGCTCAAACGTAATAACAATTGTGAGGATGGCTCAGGACCAGGCAGTGTTTGTTCTGTGGTGCACGAGGTCGTTATGAGTTGTAATCAACTCCACAGTAACAACAGCAACCTGGCTTATATAACACTGATAGAGTTAAAGAATCTATCTGTTTATCTCCTGCCCCCAATGCACACACACACTGCTAACCATAGGTTGGTAGTTCAAATCCACCAACTGCTCCTTGGAAGCCCTTTACTGGGTTGCTATGTGTCAGAGCTGACTCAATGGCACTTAACAGCAACAACAATACTCATATGTTCATTAACTTATAGCAGACTGTTCCTGTTTTTGTGTTGTTTTTCCTCAAGGGTATGCTGAGGCTACACCATTTGGATTCATACGGTGTCATTTGTCCCACGGAAATGGTGTTCATTTTGTTCAAGAGAGTATACAGTTTCTACATTGTCTAATTGCTGTTATGGGTTTTTTTTTTTTTTCACCTTGACAGTATGTGGGGAGACACCTTAAGACTGAAAAGTACCAACAGCAACAATTTTGAGAGCACCTTCTTCATGCTGGACAATGAACTTCAACTCCATGGCCTCTTTTCATCCCAGGATGCTCCTTCTACTTCTCATGCCCATAAGTCTGTCTTCGCTTGGCTTCAAGTCCTTTCCTTGGGGAGCTGTATCAGAAGCAGGAGCAGATCTGAGGCTGCTGCTGTTGCTAGTGTTGTTAAGTGTTGGTTTCGACTCACAGGGTTTCTGAGGAGCGGCTGGTGACTTTGAACCACCGACCTTGTGTTTCAAACCAACCTTGGGGTCCAGTGCTTATCCTCCAGCACCACACCAGGACTCCAATGCTGTTGTTGTTGAATCCGTTCCGACTCATAACGACCCTGCACAGGGTTTCTGAGGGGCGGCTGGTGAGTTTGAACTGCCGACCTTGCGGTTTAAACCAACCTTGCAGTCCAATGCATTATCTTGCACACCAGGACTCCAATACTGTTATTAGGAAGCTGCAAATGGAACTGGAACATAGAAAAAGTGGAGAAATGTTATCTCTTCTAATGCAAATACTCTTCCACATATTGTCTTTGGTGAACTGCACTTCCCTCTCACATGCTGGCTTACTATATGTGTAATATGTGAGCTATATACACATGTGCTATTCATGTGAATGTCTTATATTATTAGCACATACAAACACATATAACATTTGCATAGTATGTAATTAGAGGGTCCTGTTGAGACTGAAAACTGCCTTGGGAGACTGGTTCAGCACCAGGAAAAAGAGAAGAGAGAAGAGAAGAGGAGAGTTGGAACATTGGAGAAGTTACAACCACTGAATCACACTGGTGATATTCTGGGCTGGCTGTGTGATACTGAATCCCTGACCTCTGACCCTCTAGAGATGTGCCCCTCTGTGGGATCCATGGTGCGGGCATTTTATTTCTGTAGAGTTCTGGGTAGGCAGCAGGATTCCAGAACACCTGAGAAGGCTGCTTTCTAGAGCTGGGCCAATGTCGGGGACCTGCCTCGACATAGGGGTTCGGTTCACGAGGAGGAGATACCTGACAGCAGTAACAGTATATCAAGAATACACAGAAAGAGACAATGAGAGAGACAATGAGGCACCCCAAAGCCAGGGTGGATACATCACTGGTGGGCAGGCTTGGGAGTACAGGCATCGTGGCCTCTGCAGGCAGCAACTCACTGCCCTGCCATCTTTACTGCATGCCCTCCATCTAGTAATGCACTGCAATCTTTACTGCATGCCTTCCAACCCGTAATGCACACCTGGGGAGGCCTGGGCCTCTGCTTTATTTAGGGGAGGAGCTTCACACCAAGTTGGGAGGGACTTAGGCAAGGTACAGCTAACATCAGTAATTTTCCAGACCTTCAGGTAACTTTACATCGTACTTTGCTGGTTTGAATCCCAGGCCAGCAACTTGGATTCTCAGGCCCAATTAACATATCTATATCCCCTGAGCTCAGTTGGGGGAAGGTGAGAGGTAAGGACAAAAGCTTGGGCGGAGTCCTGCTGCTTCGGCTTCCTGAGCCAGGTCTGCAGGAAGACTCCAGACGCCCAGGTGAATGGGCTGCACCTGGAAAAGGATTAGGGAGGATGGGTTCTTTGTCTGTAGAATAAAGAACCGAGAAGTAGCTAAGATATTTTTAGTTAATCCTTTTGGAGAAAGGCTTTACCTTGCAACCTTTAGTCTCGGCTTTAGGAAAATATCACATTTATCTGTGGATTATCAAAGGCTCCGTGTATTAATTTAATACATATAACTGAATATTAAGATGAAAAACAATTTTCCATTAACTGCCAGTGGCCTCATTTGTTACACTCGGGCCTATAGGGCCTCGAACCTCTGACCAGTCTTACACGGTCCGCAACAGGCCAACAGCTGTCAAGGCTTTTAAAAAGGTCAAGAAATCCAACAGCTTCATGAAAAAGAAGAGCATGTCCCAACTTTAATTGCTTCAGAGCGTCAGAGGAGCCATTTGAACTCCTGTCCATACTCCACACTGTGCATAGTGTGGATGCAACTGGCCTGCCAGAGCGGAGTTGTGCTGGAAACAGAGAAATTCTACTTAGGACCAGACAGCCAGGTGTTCATGCAACTTTTCTGCCAAAAAAAGCAAACAAGCACATAAAAGTATCTCCATTACTAAATTCTATTGTGTGAGCCCCCAAGGAGGCTTGTTGTTATTGTTAAGTGCCATCGAGTCAATTGCGACCCAGTATAGGGTTTCCGAGGAGCAGCTGGTGAACTTGAACTACTTACCTTGCTGTTCAAATGGCTTTGCAGTCTGGCTCATTAAACCACAGCACCACACCAGGACTCCTCAAGGAGGCTTACAGGGGACCTTTTTGATTGGTGGATCCCTGAAGCTACCAAGAAGCATTGTGAGTTTGCTCTGCCAAGTCAAGAAGGAAAAAATGCAGACATTTGTTCATTCACTCATTCATTTATTCAAGCAATGGATTTTTCTTGAGTCTGCGAGTTAATGCACTGGACTGCAAGGTGGGTTTGAACCACGAGGTCAGCTGTTCAACTTCATCAGCCGCTCATCGAAAACTGTATGGGGTCACTGTGAGTTGGAATCGACTTGACAGCACTCAACAGCAACAACAACCCACTATATGCATAGCGACTCAGGACACTGCGCTGGAGTGAAGAGGAAAGAAAACTCTAATACAGAAAGTATTAATAGATCTGTCTTGAAAGGATGAAGAGGGAACATCTTTACTTTTCCTATCAATAAGAAAATGTATAGTATAGCCACTAATGATGTTTATAAATATAAAACCTAGACTCTACTCAAAGAAAGCTCTTCTTTCACCCTGGAGTGAAAATAGTAAAGAAATGTAAGCTGACCATTAATGTAGAACCAGGCAGCTCTGGTAGTGTAGTAGTTACAAATCGGGCTGCGAACCGCAAAGTCAATAGTTCGAAACTACCAGCTGCTCTGTGGGAGAAAGATGAGGCTTTCTGCTCCCGTGAAGATTTATAGCCTCAGAAACCCTGTACAGATAGGGTCGCTATGAGTCAGAACCAACTCCACGACACATAACCACTACCACCATGAAATCTATACGGTATAGTGTTGTAGAAAGGTGATTATTTTCCTTTGACATCAAGCTTCATAACTTGGACACAGATCCTGGAGTGATTCTAAGCCCACTATTTTATTCTTGTTCTTGTAGACAATAGGTCAGGTGAATCAGATGCTCCCCACAGGGAGGAGGCTAGAAAGTAGCTCAGAGGCCAGTCTATCTGGGCCGCAGAGGTGAGGACCTGAGATACAAGCTGCAGAACAAGAGCACCTGCCTCTCCAGGGGCCCCCACATCCTGGAGTGAAGCCTTGGTGCTCGGGATGCCTTGGCAGTCCTGTGCCAAGGGGATCTGGGGTGAATGGAAGCAGCAGAACTTTTTCTGAGCCAATGCACAGACTCCTGGGAACAGTGGAGATTTCTGCTGTTTAAGGAATTAAATGTTGGAAGCTCATTCACCGTTTGAAATGCTCCCCAGGACGACACTGAAATGTTGGGCAGGGGTTTTCTTCTGATGCAGAGAAATTCTGGGGCTGGATGGTGCACTGTAGGGAGAGGTGGTTGTGGGTGGTCCCTGCTAGGGAGTTATTTCTGCAGGATGAGAGAGTGGGATCTGACAGCCTGAGGTCCCCGCGTGGTAGTAGGTCCAATCAAAGCCAAACCAAGGAACAGCGTGTCTTCTTCCATTCTGGTCTCAAGTCTGCTTGAGCAATTCTTTGTAATGAATGAAGACATCATTGTGTGTGCCACCCCTGGTTTTTCTACCTCCTGCCACTGTCATCCTCAAGATATTTCCCTGGGATATTTCATCAGTCACCAATTCAGGTGACTGGCTGTACTTCCACCTGACCTTATAGGATGGCCGTTTCTCCCGACTTGCCATATTCTTCTCCACTTTTTAAGTTCCTTCAAAAAGTCATTTCTATGCTCTTACAATGACCTGATTCCTGGATGGACTCATGACTTAGTCAGACCTTCTGTGGCACATGACAAAAACCCAAGTGAACCAGGCTCAGATGGAGTTCAATTGTTCACACTGAGTCCTGGTGGAGCTTCTGGTCTGGCTAGATCCAGGTGCCCAAAACGTCATCAGCAGTTCTCTCTCTCTCGGCCTCCTTCACTCCCTCTTTCCTTTCTTTCCCCCTTTCCTCTGCTCTCCTGATGTTGGCTTCATTCTCAGACAAAAGTTCTGATTCTGGGACCCATGGCAGCTCTGGCTTATATTCTCACAATTTAGCTACTTCTATGGAATGAAAGTTCCTTTTCTCCGACAGTTCCAGAGTAATGTCTCATTAGCTGGTTTGGGCCATGTCACCATAAATGAAATGTGATGACTGGACCCCACAAATCAAAGACATTTCACAAAGGAGCATTGTGCTGTTGTCATAAGAAGAAAACAGATGTCCATGATGACCTATAAAGAGCAACACCCTTGAAGTCTAGCTTCTCCATGACATCCTTACCAACACAGACCATGGCCACAAATTAACAACAACAAAAAAAACAAAGTAAACAATACATTTAAGAAACCAGAATTGATGCCACAAGATATATCACTGTTTCACTGTTTCATTTATTTATACCCTATCAAAAAAAAAAACCCAAAAAAATGAAGATGGAGGAAGCCTTTAATGAGTGGGATTGATACAATCGCCCACAACAATGAATGTTTGAGTATACTGATGCTCAGGAAGACAGCCTGGGGCTGGGCAATGTTTAGTCCTGTTATAGATTCACCAGAAGTCAAAACTGACCCATGGCAATGAATAACAATTTAAAAACTAAAAAGTAAACACTTTGAAGCAGCTTTATTTTATTCACATGTGAAACCTTTCAAATTTCCATTCTAACAAGTTGTCTAAGCTTCCATATATAAAAAGCAGGAAATAATTAAATGTGGGAAGCGCTGCCATAGATGTTGTTGTTGAGTGCCGTTGAGTTGGTTCTGACCGTAGCAACCCTGTATAGGGTTTCCAAGGAGTAGTTGGTGAGCTTGAACCACTGACCTTGTAGTTCAAACTGACTTTGCAGTCCAGTGCATTAACCCACAATGACACACCAGGACTTCCATAGATAGGTAAACTGAAAACAGCAGCAAATGATAGGTATCAGCAAGAGGGGAGATAGAAAAATTGCTGTAATAGTCCAAGAATTTAAGGCCAACTGTCTGGTCCCACTCGGTATAGGTAACTCTATACTTATACTATCACCTTGTAACCTTAATCTTTTCTAGGCTGGACCATTTCTTGATATTTTTATTGAATTAAATGTTAGAAGAGTATAAGAGAAGATAAAATTATATCCAATTCATCTTGTTTAGCAACTTGAATATATTTGTTTAAAAAGATTTTTGTTTCACAGGATTAAATGTTAACATATTTTATTTAAATGGTTACAATTTCAAGAACAGTCAAGTGCCATGTAAAATCCATTTGGGCAATGTTCGATCACATATATATCTGTGGTCCCAAAGATTATAACACAGTTCCTGATAGAAAAATAGGATTAACAAGATGTAGCAAATGCAACAGCTTGTCACACACAACACTTGTATCTCACTCATGTCTCTTGCATACAAAGAGATTGCAAATGTATAATGGAACACTGATGGCACTGTATAGTGTTTCTGAGGAGTGGCTGGTGGGTTTGACCCACCAACCCTGTGGTTCACAGTCCAGTACTTACAGGAGTCCATCAACAACACAAGAAGTAAGACTACCTGCAAGATGGCGGACTAGGCAGACACACTACATGACCCTCTACAACAAAGATATGAGAGACCAAGGGAAGCACACACAGATGAAAATCCTGGAACCCTGAACTTCAGAGGAAAGGCTAGTGAAGTGGATCGAGTGCTTACTGGGAAAAGAAGCTAAGCAAGAAAGGCAAACGAGGGTGAATGTCTGCCAGGCACAGTGCGGCCATCTTGAACTTCTGTGAGCAGCTTTGACAACAGAAGGTGGCCTGGCAGAGCAGACAACAGGAAAGATGTGATTCCTTCTTTTTCCCCACACTCCCTTGGTGACCAGAAGTGTGGCTAACTCCCACCCTTATCTGCCTCCAGTGCAGATCTGATTCTCTGAGAGTTCAGAGCTGTGTGGTTGTGAACCACCTCAATTTGAGTTGGGGGCTGGTTGCGCCACTTTGATACCTGGATTCAGGCAGGCTTAGTTCACGACCTACAGAACCCACAGAGCCATCAGACCCAGCATTGTTGTTGTTGTTAAGTGGCGTCGAGTCGATTCCAGCATTAGTGTAGCAAAAACCCTCATAACCAGTCACTCTCTGTACCCAGCTGACCTATAGTACTGCTGTTGTTGTGAAGTGCTGTCGAGTCGGTTCCGACCCATAGCAACCCTGTATAGGGTTTTCGAGGAGCAGCTGGTGAGCTTGAACTGCCAACCTTGCAGTTCAAACGGCTTTGCAGTCTGGCACATTAACCCACAGTGCCACACCAGGACTCTGACCTATGGTACTAGCATACACTAAAACTAGCTGAGAAACTTCATGAACTACTTCTGGATTGAGTACCTTGAACATAGATAAAACCCAACTAGGCCACATCCCGCCCACACCCACCTCACCTCCTTGGCTGACAGAAGTGCCCCAGAATTGTCTTCTCTCTGGGTCCATCAACTGCATTGACTTTTTCCCCTTTTGTTTTCTCATTGCTTTTGTTTGTTTATCTATTTTCTCCTTTTCTTTCCATTCCCTTGTGTTTTATCCTTTCTAGCTCTGATTTTCTTTTTTCTTCTTTTCTTCTGTTTCTCATTTTCCCTACATTTCTCCTTTTTTCCACCCTTTTGATCTTTCTTTACAAATCTCTATTCTCTCTCTTTTCATCACCTTTCGGGGACTTCAAAGAGATTTTGTTTTGTTTTGTTAATTTCTTTTATTTTCTTTCTTTTCTGTAGATCCATTTTCCGTTTTTGCATTTATTTTTTAGTTCTTATATTCATTTTTTCTAGTTGCTACCTGCTTGAATGTCAGCAGTTCGAAACTACCAGCTGCTCCGTGGGAGAAAGATGAGGCTTTCTGCTCCTGTAAAGATTTACAGCCTCGGAAACCCTATACAGGGTTGCCATGGGTCGGAACTGACTCAACAGCACTTAACAACACCATAAGTGCTATGGGTACAGCAGTGAGCAAGATTGGCAAAAAAAAAATCCTTGTCCTCTTGGAATTTATCTTTTAATGGCAGGCAGCAGAAAATAGACTTATCAAATATATACATATTTATTGTACATTATGTGTTGTCAACTGCGATAGAGAAAAATAGGGAATGAGGAGGAGGCTCCTATTTTATACTGCATGGTCAGAGGAAGTCTCACTGAGAAGGTGGCTTTTGAGAAATTAAAGACTCCAAGGGAGTGAGCTGAGGGCAGACTTAGCAGGAGACCATTCCATATATCAGTACAGCTTACTCTAACCCCTAGGGCTGGAGTGTGTGTACTGTGTGAGGAACAGAATAGCTTCTGTGGAGTGGGAAAGGTGAGAGTCACATGAGAGGAAAGCCAAGTTGATGTGGCTAGATTGCATGGAACTGAAGTCTCCAATTAGTGTGAGCTGGAAACCATTGGAGGATTTTGAGCAGAGGAGTGATGTGATCTCACTTGTTTTTAACATCGGATTCTATGTAGAGAATTGATGCTTGTAAGGAAGCAAGAATAGTTCCTTAGGAGACCACTGTTGTGATAATCCAGGTGGAACCTGATGGTGCTCAGACTTGAGTGCTCGCAGTGGAGTGGTTAGAAGTAGTAAAAGGAGACATTTTGAAGGGAGAGCTGAGAGGATTTGTTGAGAGAGGTTGGGGAGGGGTGTGAGAGAAAACGTTTTGTAGGAACTCAGGTTTCTCCGTGAATGCTTCTCTGCAAGTCACTCTTTAGATTTACCAGCTGGCTCTGCTGAAAGGAAGTATTAGAGGAACCTACAGTGCTGAGGAAAGAGAAGGGACAATCTCCTTCCATTGTGCTGACAGTGGTTCTCTAGCTTGAGGGGAGCAATTGGTTCCAATTTCCAGGTCTCCCCACAATTCCAGAACCAGCTTCACTGGGCTCCCTCAAAGGTACCAGTACTGGCTGCTGTGGCTCCCTCTTCAAAGGAATAGTCTAGCTCTATGTGCTCTTCCTCACAGATTGTAGGTTCTGATTACCCCAATCCTTCTCTCTGTCTTCCCAGCCCTAGAGGGGGACATGGCTACTACCAGAGTTACTGCCTCTGTCCTACTTCAATTGGCCAATTTTACCTTTCGGTCCTCTAATAAGGAGGTGTGGCACTGGAGGATAAGCACTGGACTGCAAAGTTGGTTTGAACAGCAAGGTCTGCAGTTAAAACCCACCAGTTGCTCCTCAGAAACCCTATACAGACAGGGTTGTTATGAGTTGGAACAGACTCGAAAGCACATCACCACCAATTAGGAGCCCTGGTGGCACTGTGGGTTAGGCACTGAACTGCTAAGGCCAATGGTTCAAACCTACCAGTTGCTCCTCAGGAGAAAGATGAGGCTATCTGCTCCAGTGAAGATTTACAGTCTTGGAAATCCTACATAAGGTTACTATGGCTGGGAATCAGATCGGTTAATTAAGTTTTCACTGTTAAAATAACTGATTGGACACCAACTGATACAGAAATCACAGGTGACTCCAATAAAAACTTGAGCAACAGTTAGAATGGCAACATCCTTCATTGAGATGGAGAAGGCTGTGGGTAGAGCAGTTTGAAGTCCGGATTCGGACATGTTTAGACACCTATCAGACATCATTAGATATCCAAGAAAGCTGTTGAGTGGGCTGTTGGATCTGTGGTGGATAAAAGAATGGTATTAGTTGAGCTATCATGTTTACAATAGCAGTAAACTACTCTGGAAATAAAAAGGGAGGTGTCCTAGGAGTAGAAACTAATATGACAAAGGAACATGAGACTTCTCAAAACTGGCATGTCCAGTCAGCCACAGATACCTCTCCAGGTGACCTGAGGGGGTGTTTTCCCTCACTACAAGTGTCTCTGGGGAATTTTTTGAACCCCAGGCCTGGTTATTCCCATTTCAAAACAAATGTTTGAGAACTGAGACATGACTCTGGCAGTTTAACTTGCATATTTCCTCTTTATCTTCTTTATGAGTAAAACTTGGCCTTTTGCAGTGAGTGTTTCTTTTTTTATATTACACAGGACTCACACCATCTGCTTCAAGTTCTGGTGAATTATTGATTATTCATTTCTTCTAGCCTTTTTCTTGGGAGCAGGATATCTCCTGGTTTATCTCATCTTTGATCAGGTTGGACAATGGCAGGTAAAGCCCTTCCTTCTCTGACTGCAAGCTGAGGGAGTGAAAATAATGCCTGGACCCTGGAGTCCCCAGCGGCCACAGTGGGCTGGCAGCAGGCCAAAGGCCTCAGGTGTTGGCTGGCTGTCTCAACTCTTCTGTTTTTGCTTGTCTGTTGCAGCAGCATCGGAGGTGAACGGTGGAAGTTCCGAAGAAAACAAAACAGGGTAAGAGAAAGAATTCCCACAGTGTGGAGAACTAGACTGTGGGTATGTACGGAGACAGGGTTTGGTTCTTTTGTTGTGTGTACTTTGTTTTCATACTGAAGAATTATATATTTTAAAAATAATATAACTCTATGTACTAATCACATGATCATGACTTTGTCAACTGCAACACATAAGAATTAAATTTACTGAAAAGCTTTAAAACATGGTCAGAAACTACTCACTGTGCACGCTTTCACCCACACACTCACACACATTTTTATTGAATTCTTGTTTGATCAGATTCCAGAATATTCTACCATGCATGTTAGTGGAACTATATAGACATGGTGGTGGTGGTGGTGATGGTTATGTGCTGTGGAGTCAGTTCTGACTCACAGTGACCCTGTATAGGGTTTCTGAGGCTGTTAATCTTTAAGGGAGCAGAAAGCCTCTTCTTTATCCCGTAGAGCAGCTGGTAGTTTTAAACTCCTGACCTTGAGGTTGGCAGCCCGACTAGCAACCACTACATTATAGAAAACATTATTATTACTACTATTACTTTGCCTTTGAATTATGTCCTTGGGATCCTGGTATGGCACTTTTGGGTAAGCACTGGACTGCTAACCGCAAGGTCAGTGATTCAAACTCATCAGCTACTCCTTGAAAGCGTTATAAGAGTTACTATGCATCAGAACCAACTTTGTGTCCTTTGGTAAAGCAGTATTTATGTACCCTGTTGGTGTGCTCCTCTGGCTCTTCCTTTGGGGAATGATGCAGCTTGGGGACCTGGTTCCCTTCCCCTTTGCTAGGTGAGATCTTCTTATCAGAATGTAGTGGTCAAGTAGCCCAGTGAGAGAGGGAACCCCAGGGCTAATGGATGCTACAAGGAAATCCTTGCGAAGTGAGGTATGTTGCAACCAGATAGGGAGCTGAATTGCTCTTTTTTGTGCTATTTTTAGGGCTTAGATGAAATAAACTGCAGGTTTCCTCTCTACTGTCCAAGTATCTTATCATGGGGATCAGTCCCATGACAGTTTTGGAAAGCTTCAGTGTTCAGAAGGTGGGGGTACGAAGGGGCCTTACTGCATTGTCTGCCCATGATGAGCTGAGCCCCCTCTTCCCTCCAGATCTTCCAACATGGCCCTTGTGGCAGAGGTACAGCTGATGGAAGGCCACGTCACTGTTATCTGACGATGACGATACGATTACAAGGTTTAGGATGATGGTGAGAGAACAGAGAAGCACATTGCTTTCCTCACCCTCATTGTAATCACTGCCCTAAAATAGATTTATGCTGTTCTGTTGGCCATAAAGTTGGATGGGGAATGTCCGGCTGGCAGCCTGCCTTCAGACAGGAGGAGATAAGAAAGATCTGGAGAATGGGTAATCAGAGAGCTTTAAAAGAAAATTGGTCACCCTCCAACTATAATGTTTTAAGGTTTACAGTCTATTGGTAGCCACTGTTTGCTTATTATTATTATTTTTTTTTGAGAGTTATAATTTTTCAATGGCTACAGAGTAGGGCAGTGTTTGATTACAGATGCATCAAGAGATCTGAGTGTTCACCTCTAACGTTTTAACAAAAACAAAAACGTGTCCTCGGAATGGTGCCCTTTCGCAGGAGGAGCAGAAATGGAGTTGTGATGAGCACATTTTCGTCGGAGGTAATGGCTTTGTGAGAGCTAGGGGTTGTGCTGCCCTACTGCTGCCGAGGCGGCGCCTGGAAGGACAGGTGCAGTTTGCCAGGAGATGTTGAGGCTCCTTCGCGGCCAGAGGAGCCTCATGCTTTTCTTGTCCTTGTTCCCGCTACCCCAACCGATCCCCATAGGTCTTTCCCAGTAAAAATCTAACTCTGTGAGTCACCTTTTGAGAGGCTTCTTGGTTGCTCAGTGGCAATGACTGCTTGCTTTGGGAGTTCCCTCCACTAACACCCACGCATGTAACACGCATGCACGTACCAGCGTGTTTGGCACACAGGTGAAACTAACACTGGAGGGGGCAGCATAATTTGCAAAAAAACGTGTAAGGCACGTGTTATTTGCATGAAAATACACTAACAACTTAGGGCTGTCAAGCACTCAGTTGGAAACACAGAATTCTAGTAGGATTCTAGCAGGCTACTCAAGGTCTGTTTGAACGGCAATATCGGCGGTTCAAACCAACCAGCCGCTCCTCAGAAACCCTATAAAGGGTCGCTATGAGTCTACATCTGGTAGCGTAGTGGTTACAAATCGGGCTGCGAACCTTAAGGTCAGCGGTTTGAAGCTACCAGCCGCTCCGTGGGAGAAAGATGAGGCTTTCTACTCCCGTAAAGATTTACACCCTCGGAAACCCTGTACAGGGTCGCTATGGCTCGGAACCGACTCGACTCGATGGCACTTAACAACAACATGAGTCTACATCAGAATAGGCTAGAGACTCCTCATTATTCTATTATCAGAATAGTCTACCTCAGAATAGGCTAGAGACTCCTCATTATGTCAAATTTTCCATTTGACACTAAAGCATCCACATGAAGAGCAAACAATGAATTCAGTCATCTGGCACTTTTACCTGGAACAGTAACCAGCTGTCATCAAGTAAACTCCAACTCAGGGTGACCCCATGGGTGACAGAATTGTGTTCCATAGGATTTTCAGTGGCAGATTTTTTACATCACCAGAATTTTTTTCTGTGGCACCTCTGGGTAGTCTTGAACCTCTAATCTTTTGATTGGCAGCTGAGTGCAGGAACTGTTTTGATGTGACAAATGCTCTCACACATTTGGAAACTCTCAGCCTGCTTTTGTACAGTGATGACTCTGGAGTTAGCCAGAATCTACTGCCAGATTGTGACGAGGCCTTTTCTTTTGTCTCTTACCAAATAATATGATTTGTATTTGTATTGGGTAAATTGTCAGGAGGTGATCTGACAATTTAATCAGATATCAAAGTATAAACATAAAGAAAAAAACCCTAAAATGTGGTGCTAAAACTTCACGATAGATGCTATTCATATTTTCACAACTCTCTATACTTTCTAAACCCATAATTCCTTAAAAATAGCTGTCCTCACCTTTTAAAAACCAGTAGGCCATCAACAAGGAGTCCTGGTGTGTCGCTGTAGGATCAGCACTCCACCTCAAGGTCAGTTTGAACTGCAAGGTTGGTGGTTCAAACTCACCAGTCACTCCTCAGAAACTCTGTACAGGGTTGCTCTGAGTCGGAAATGACTGAATGGCATTAACAACAACAGTCGGTCAACAAGGTGCTTTACTATTAAGAATCCCAGTGTGAATTACCACTGGCCTTGGACTTATACACAAGAAGTCAATGCACTATGCTCAGAAAGAGAAGAAAGATAAAATCTTTAGGCTATTAATTGGCTTGCTTGAGGTTAGTTGATCGTCCCAATCAAGGAGAGGAAGGTGAGGAAGGAGACTTAAACAAACTGAAGGGATAACCTGCCATCTCTCTCTCTGTCTCTCCCTTTCCCAGCTCTGTCTCTTTCTTCAGTCTCTCTCTCTGTTTCTTTGTTTCTGTTCCCTCCTTTCTTTTCTCTTATTCATTCTTTCTCCATCAATAAATTTACAAAATAATATATATAGTTGCATATGTTTATTTATAAAGAGGCTGGAAATGTATGTCCCCACACCTTGTTTTTTCACATTTCTTTATTCTTTAAATGTTTATTGGTTTGGTGTGGGGGCTGTGGGTTAATGCTGTGGAGTGCAAAGTCAGTGTGAACTGCAAGGTTGCAGGAGGGGCGGCATGATTTGCAAAACACACATGAGGTATGTGTTATTTGCAAAAAAATACAGTAACAACTTGGGGTTGTCAAACACTCAGTTGGAAACACACAGAATTCTAGTAGGATATCAGTACAGGCTACTCAAGGTCGGTTTGAAATGCAAGGTTAGTGGTTCAAGCTAACCAGCTGCTCCTCAGAAACCCTATACAAGGTCACTATGGGTCAGAACCAACTTGATGGTATTTGACAACAACAAAGTGAAATATGCAAAGTTTTCTGAAGGATAAAGAGAAATTTTAAGTTTGATGGAAACTTCATTTAAACATGAACGATGCACTAATCACAACTTTTTCCTAGAAGAAAGATATACTTTGTTTACATTTTTAGCCCAGTTGTGAACTTTAGGTTATTTTATATAAGTAATTATATATAAGTTTATGTAAGTAAGTTCCATTGGGATTGTTGATGACTGAATTTTTTGGAAATAGATCACCAAACCTTTATCCTAAGACATCTCTGAGTGGGCTCTAACTTCCACCCTTTCCATTTGCAACAACTGTGTTCAACAGTGTTGTCATGAATCAGGATGGACTCAGTGGTAATGGATTTTAAGTTACATACCTGAAGATGAGCTGCTTATAAGTCTAAACCTAAAACAGGACAACATGGCATGGAATTGTTGAATTGTGTGGCAAGACCAAGTACTGAAAGAATTATAAGAAGAGGGAAAATTAATAGGAAGAACTTGGGAACTTGGTGGAGACCCAGAAGTACTGGATAATGTGGACTCGAGGTTCAGTTCCACAGTTATTTCATCTGCCTGGGCATCAGTTTCCCTGACTTTGTGGATAATAGTTCTATATCATTAAAGTTGTTGTGATTTTGTAGCAATAATGCTTGCCTAGTGTCTGGCCTCCTCTGGTAGCATAACGGGTTATGTGCGTTGGACTACTAATGACAAGGTCTGCAGTTCAAGCCCACAAGCTGCTTCACAGGAGAAAGAGGAGACTTTCTGATCCTGTAAAGATTTACAGCCTCAGAAACAGTATACAGTGTTACTATGAACCAACTCAACGGCATGTATCAACAGCACTGCCTGACCCTCAGATCCTTAATCCAGCACGGTGATTATCGTCACCTCAAACCTCAAGTTTAAGAAATGTTCACATTTTATTACCAGTGCTTTTTTTCCCCAATACTTTTCCCTTTTCCCCCAGTAAGTATGGATATTTTTCATAAAAAGAAATACTAAAAAAAATGAGAAAGGGGATACTGAGTAATAGATGATAATAGCAAGCAAGTTCCTTTAGATTGTGAAACAGTAATTTGCCCCAAATCCTTCCCTCTGGCTGTAATATGGAGGGACTGGAGAGGGACTGGCTTTTGTTCAGAGTCACATCCCCAGTCCTGACACAGTGACTAGCACAAAGCAGGCTTTGATAGATGTTTGTGAAGTGACAAATTAAACAGTCTATGGTAAAAAGATGGCAAATTTGAAGAATGCAATTGTTCAGTTTTATGCTATCAAAGATAGCTATCAAAGATCCCATTTATTTGGCATTAAGAACCATGTCTGAAAAATATGATGCTCTGATTAGACAAAACTCTCATTTAAGCCCTTGATCAGGAAGTGGTTGTCTCTATGGAAAAATAAATATGGCATGTAGTTTTTAAGCAAAAAAGTCCCTTGTCAGAATCCTGAATACTAATATTTGGTCACTTGATAAAAATATCTATAACTAAATGGTGAGGGGCAGGGAAGATGGCGGGTGGGGTGGGGGGACTCTATCCTGTGTTTGACAAGCTTATTTTTTTTTCAAGGAGAAATAGTAATGAACTTATCTGGTGTCTAAATTTGCCTGTGAAGGGAGGAGCCTGACCTTCCAGTCTCCCCATTCCACATAATCTGGGTGTTCAGCCAGCCGGTGCAGACAGGCTAAAACGCAAGGTGTCTGCCTGGCTCATTCATTAATGTGCCCTTGTAAACAGCTTCCAGACTCCTTGGAAGCAACCACCTGCAAGTATCTGGTCTGAAGACTACAAGGAGAGCTAGTAAGATACTGAGCTGCATCAAATGGGTGATTTCCCCCATCTTTAGCTTTGAAGGGAGAATTGAAATCTCCACTAATGGAATCTTTCCAGAAATTCCAACTCTAAAGCAGAGAATTAATGGTGGAGAATCCACATCCATATTTTTTCTCCCTAAATCACTTATCGAGATGTTTTGTCTCTTTAGGACTCCATTCTATTACTGCGAGTGTCTCAGGGAGAAAGAGTAATGACAAAGTTTGTGTTAGTGATGATTTTCTAGAGACTTGAGAGTATTTTTTGCTTGTAGTCACTTTACTTACTTGGCAAGATGAAAAAAATTTTTGAGAGTGGAATCTTTATTTCTCAGACTTTTTTTTTTTTTTTTAAATTAGTGAAACCAGTGTAAATATATTTCTCAATCTCAAAAACATATAAAGACTGAAATGTTCAGAAGGGACTTCTCAAGTGCATTTTATGCTTAGCATCAACTAAAATGCTTGATCCTTCTCTGTACCATGATAAGCCTGTAAGGTGATATATCTAGCATCTCATTAGCATTCATGTAAATATGACCTGCAATGGTCTTTTTACTAAAGACAGATGCCTGCCTAGCATGGAGGGCCCATCCTATGTGTATCTTTGCTGTCATCCCTGTGTTATTTTCTGCATTCTTCACTTCAACGTCACAGGCCCACCCATTAAAAAAAAAACAGAGCCCCCAGAAATAGAAAGAAACTTTAAGGATTCCTTGTCCTTGTAAAGCAGGGGTGGGAGACCTCTTTTCTGCCAAGGGCCATTTGGATATTATTTATAACATCATTCATGAGCCATCCAAAATTATCAGCTTAAAACTAGCCTGCTATATAGGTCAAACATTTCATTAACTCACTCCTAATGCGATGTAGTTCTGGTGTGGCATTGTGGGTTAATGCGCTGGACTGCAAAGTTGTTTGACTTGCAAGGCTGGCAGTTCAAGTTCACCAGTCACTCTTTGGAAACCCTATACAGAGTCGCTATAGATCAGAACGTACTCGATGGCATTTAGCAACAACAACAACAATATGATGGCTGAGACTGCAGTTGCCTTGGTGGGGTCAGACCAATTGGTTTCTCTGGCCTTACATGGCCCTGGTGCTGGACACTCCCCATCCCCGTTCTAAAGTTTTTGTGGTCAATTCTGGCCAACTGTGAAGTGTAAAAAGGCATCTACTCATCTTCCTTTAGGGTTCCTGGTGAGGCTCTGTAGAATAAGCTCTGGACTGCTAACCACAAGGTCAGTGATCAAAACTACCAGCCACTCCTTAGAAACTCTATACAGAGTCACCATGATTTGGAATCTATCCAACAGCATTTCACAACATCTTCTCTTCCTCCCACACTCTCCATCTCTCTCTTCATTCAAATATCCCAAACCCAAGCCTTCCTTTTGAGTTGACTTAGTCTCACAGCAACCCAGTAGGAAAGAATAAAACCACCCCATAGAGTTTCTAAGGCTGTAATCTTCACAGAAGCAGATTGCCAAATTTTTCTCCTATGGAGTGTTTGGTGGGTTCTGATGGCAGACCTTTAGGTTAGCAGTTTCACTGCTTAATTACTGAGCCACCAGGGATCCTTTATTCAGTTATACATTTGCTAAAATGTTTAGAGTAAGTTAACTAAGTAAACATGGTACTGATTCCTGTGTAGAAATGACATGCTTGTTTTGATGAGGACAATTGATTTATTAGGTGGTTTGCTGGATGTTATATTATCTTTGCAGTCTGCTGATTCATCTTGATTGGATACTAGGAGGCAATTATTCCTTAATGTAATTTTATGCTTAATTTATAGATTTGATGTCTATGTTTTTTTATCATCATTTCTGCTAGCTTTTATAACTCTATTAATACTTTAATTATAAATTTTCTTAGTTTTCGTAGCCTCAGGCTATTTGATGGGCAGGCAGATTCTTTTTTCTTCCAAAAGGAAAAAATGAAAAAAACTATTAAGAGAAAGTAAACTACTTGAAGGGCATGAATGCAAACCATCCCCTAATTTAAATAAAGGTCTGCACATAGTGGACAGTTTGAGAGAGCTGATTAGACTGTTGTTTCCTGAAATAAGGGTGCCTCCCCTCTCCTCAACGGCACTTAACAACAACAAGAATCATGGCTCAGTCAAGTTGAGGGACCAGTCACTGGAGAAGAATATCATGTTTGGTAAGGTGGAGGGTCAGAGAAAAAGAGGAAGACCCCCAACGAGATAGATTGGCCAAGTGGCAGCATCAATGGGCTCAAGTGTGGCAACAATAATGAGTTTGGCCCAGGATCGGACAGTGTTTCATTCTGCTGTGCATAGGGTTGCTATGAGTTGGTACCGACTCGATGGCACCTAACAACAACAACCCCTCTTCTAGAGTCCTGGTGTGGCACTGTAGGATAAACACTGGACTGCTAACTATAAGGTTGGTGGTTCAAACCCACCAGTCGCTCCTTGGAAACCCTATACAGGATCATTATGAGTTGGAACTGACTTGAGGGCACTTAACAACAACAAAGCTATCCACTTGTGGTATTTCTGTTACAGAAGCACTAGATAACAAAGACCACAAACCTTCAGGCTTCTGTATCTTATTCTTTTCACATCAAATGCACATGATGGTTGAAAGTTTTCCTGTATCTCGGGCAAGAGTGGTAGAGGACAGGTTGTTTGTTGTTAATTGTCACCAAATCGTTTCTAGCTCATAGCAACACTGTATAGGATTTCTGAGGCTTTAAACCTTCCCGGAAGCAGAAAGTCTCATCTTTCTCCTGCTGGACAACTGGCGAGCTTGAACCACGGACCTTGTGGTTCACAGTCCAGTGCTTTATTGTTTGGAGCTCCTGTGCTCCCGTGGATAGCTTTAAACTTATTCATAATTTCACAATTTAGGAGGCTAAATGTATAAGCTCAGGGCACCAGCAAAAGGGGAAGGCTTTCGCTCTCTGATGGCTCTGGGAGGTGGGGATGGGGTAGTCCTTGTTACCAGAGTTCCCCTGGGTCTCAGAGTTCCCCAGCATAGGGGCCCCAGGTCCAAAAGATGCAGTCCACTCCTAACTCTTCTCTCTTGGTGGCAGTAGTTCTCCACCATCTCTGGTCGCTTCTCTCTCCTTTGTATTTCATAAGATAAAAGGTGGTATGGGCCACACCCAGGGAAACTCAGGCCCACCGGAATCCACTTATAGTTGATGACTGACCAGGGCAGACCACATCAAGGGGGATGATTTTGTCATTGCATAACTGCCTTTAATCCTGCCTCATTAGCATGATAAAGGTTAGAATTTACAACACATAGGATAATTACATAATACTAAGAATTGCAAGGTCGGTGGTTAAAGCTCATCAGCTGCTCCTTGGAAACCCTATACAGGGTCGCTATGGGTCGGAATCGACTCCACGGCACTTCACAAGAAGAAGAAGAATCACAGCTCAGTCAAGTTGAGATATATTCATTTTTGGTGTGTGTGTGGGGGGGTGGGGCTACACAACTGATGTCAATCCATAACACCTGTGGATGCTGGTTTGACTCCTACTAACTGGTTATGTGGAGTTGCTAGGAGGTGCAAATGGTTCGCACACTCAGCTGCCAATCCAAAGTTTAGAGATTGGAGTCCACATAGAGTGCCTCAGAGGAAAGATCTGGAGATCTAGAACAAAACAAAACAAAATAGTCACTGAAAACCCTGTGGAGCACAGTTCTGTTCTGACACATAAGGGTTCACCCTGAGCCTCAATTGATTTCATAGCAACTGGGTTTTATTTTTTTGTTTTAACTGGTTATGTGAACTTTGGCCCAAACCAAAAACGAAACCTACTACCACTTAGTTGGTAAAGACTCATAGTGACCCTAAAGGACAGCATACAGAGAGGAACTCCTCCGTAGTGTTTCTAAATTGTAAATCTTCATGAAAGCAGACAGCCTCATCAGCTACCTTGTGTATCTGTGGTGCTGTAGGATAAAGCACTGGACCGCAAGGTTGGCAGTTCAAACTCACCAGCTGCTCCTTGGAAATCGTATACAGGGTCCCTGTGACTGACAGCACTTTAACAACAGCAACAACAATAGGAACTTTAGCAAGTTATTTGATTTCTTGGAGTCTCAGTTTCCACATTTCTCCAAGTGTTGATAATAATATCTGTTTTTCTTGTCTGTATAGGGCTTCTGTAAGGGAGAAATGATACAATGGATGTGAAACAGCTTTGTAAACTAAAATGCTGTGCAAATATAAGGCAGAGACCACATGCTGGCAGCTCATAGGCCAAAGACTGCATGCATGTTTTATTTGGCCTGTAACCAAACATTTTAAAATCGAACATAAAATTTGGAATTTCTGACTTCTCTTGAAAAACAGATAAAGGGGTATCCTGGGTGGCATTTCTGTGTGACAACAATTGACCAGCACTGACTGTGGCTGTCCTCTTAGATGGGGGGGGGGGGGGGGGGCACATGGTTTTCTAGTGCCCTGGACCTCTACCCTTCACTGACAAGTCTCTGACAATAAGAATGTCTCTTTTGGTGTTTAACTGGCCTCCCTGGTTCCTGAGTACAGTTGAGTTCATGATACTTGAATAAGATTATATAAGACTAGATACTTTATTGAAAGTACTATGGGCTGCCAAAAGAACCAACAGATCTGTGTGGGAAGAAGTGCTCCTTGGAGGCCAGGATGGCCAAACTTAGTCTCTCATACTTGGGACATATTGTCAGGAGGGACTGGTCACTGGAGAAGGATGTCATGTTTGGTAAGGTGAAGGGTCAGAGAAAAAGAGAAAGACCCCCATTGAGATGGATTGGCCAAGTGGCATCATCAGTAGGCTCAAGTGTGGCAACAATTGTGAGGTTGGCTCAGGCCTGGGCAGTGTTTTGTTCTGTTGTGCATAGGGTCACCATGAGTAGGTACCGACTTGATGACACCTAACAACAACAACAACTTTAGTTTTGTGGCAAAATTATTGGTTTTGGAGAGTAAAGATCAGAGCAAAAGCACCAGTCCTGTCATTTTGCATCTGGAGCAAATTGGGCAAGTGACTTTGTTTTTCTGAGTCCTTCCCCTCAGATGTAATGTGGACATGTAATAGCTACCTCAAAGGTCTTGGAGGAGCACTAGTGGCATAGTGGGTTACGCGTGGGGCTGCTAACCTCAAGGTCAGCAGTTCAAATTCACCAGTCACTCTGCAATAGAAAGATAAGGTTTTCTGCTCCCTTAAAGATTTACAACCTTAGAATCCCTACACAGGGTCACTATGAGTCAGAACACAACAATAACAACAAGGTCTTGGAAAGGTTGTAAAGGAGATAAGGACCTCAGTCAGTTTATCAATAAGATAAGCAGCAGACACATGTGTATTAGTGCTCTGGTCGCGCAGTGGTTATGAATCGGGCTGCTAACCTCAAGGTCGGCAGTTCAAAACTACCAGCAGTTCCGTGGGAGAAAGATGAGGTGGTCTGCTCCCGTAAAGATTTACAGCCTCGGAAACCCTGTGTAGGGTCACTATGAGTCAGAACCGACTCCATGGTATTTAACAACAACAACAACAACAAAGATTTACAACCTCAGAATCCCTACATCGGGTCAGAACACAACAACAACAACAAGGTCTTGGAAAGGTTGTAAAGGAGATAAGGACCTCAGTCAGTTTATCAATAAGATAAGCAGCAGACACATGTATTAGTTGGTGTGTCATTTATTACCACAACAATGCTGTGTGTAACAGCCAACCACTGAACCCCATTGACATATAGCAGGAAGCATTTATTTTTACTTATGAGTTTATAAGTTGTATGGTGACTTTGCTGTTCTTAGCTAGGCTCTCTGATATGTTGGGGGCTTTGGCTGGGACAGTTGTGCTAATTTGACTCAGTTTTATACGTATCACCCTCCAGAAGGCTAGCCAGGGCTTGTCCTCGTGGCAAAGTTGAGAAACAAGAGAGAGAAAGAAAAAATGTGCAAGCACTTCTTTAAGCCTTTGTTTATGTCTTATTTGTGAATATCCAATTTGCCACAGTAGTTCTTGTGAACCCAGAGTCAAGGGTTCTTACAGAAAGCTCCACCCACAATGGGAAGGCATTGCAAAATTACACAGAAAAGAAATCCAAGGAGGGGTTGAAAATCTGGAGCCACTTTTGCTATCCATCTATGACAACAAGGCAGGTTAAGCTGCTGAAGCCAATGAACTCCACAGCATAACTCAATATTCACCACCCCCTGCTGTAGCGTCTGTTCCAATCACAGCAACTCAGTGAGAGAGAGGAGAGCTGCTCCTTTGGACTTCTGAGACTACTGTAAACCATTAAGAAAACGATTGCCTTAGCTTGCTTCTGTGGAGAAACTGGTGGTTTCCAACCAATGACTTTTTGGTTAGGAGTCCACTGTTTTACCCACAGCTTAGTCCTCACTCATTTGACAGTACGAGTCTTGGCTTGGGGGCTATTCCTGCATAGTTGTTTGAGGATCCCAGGCTCCTTCCATGTTGGAACTTCATCATCACTTAGGGTCTCACTACTGTCTGCCTCAGGGGTTGACAAACTTTTTCTTAAAATGTTAGATAGTAAGTATTTTTGGCTTGGGGGTCCTACAATCTCTGTTACAACTATTTGACACTACTCTTGTAGTACAAAAGCAGTCATACACAATATGTAAATGAACGGTCATGCTGTTTTTCCAATAAAACTTTATTTACAAAGATAGGTACCAGGCCAGATTTGGCCCATGAGTTTGATAAGCTCTACCAGAAAGCTAAAGACCTGACAGGTGTTGGGTGAACCTTGTAAGCTAACATAGAGAACAGTTTCATCAAATGTCTTGTTGTTGTTAAGTGCCACTGAGTTGGTTCCAACTCATATTAATCCTATATAGAGTTTCTGAGGAGAGGCAGGTGGGTTTGAACTGCCAACCTTGTGGTTACCAGTCCAGTGTGTATCCTACAATGCCATACCGGGATTCCATCAAATACTAGGGGATTTCAAAAAGTTTTTGGACATGTAGAATTAAAAGATAAAAATTTTTCCACTAACTTTTTAAGGCTTCCTTGTATTTTACTCATGGAATAAGAGAAATTTCCAGTTTTACATCCTATAATATCTGTTACTTTGCTACCTCGTGCCAAACCACAAAGCCAGTTTTTATATTTTATGTATACATATGCACACTTTTTAAACAGAAGGTCCCCACTACAAAATAGGGATTTCTGTGTCAGGCTTTTGAAAAAAAGACCCCAAGACCCCAAAATGGTTGAGTATAATAGAAGTTTACATGTGTAACTCTTCAGGCAGGTGTTCCTAGTTGCTGAGTGCCTCTTCACCATATGGCAATTTGGGGACCTACTTATTTTCCATCTTGGAACCTTGCCATCCTCTCATGAGTCCAATAGAGATCATGGAGGAAACATGTCTAGTGTTTAGGTGGTTCAGTCACTAATGGCACACACTACTACTTCTCACCTTCCACTGATGAGAATGTACACCCATGGCTACACATAACTGCAGTGGAGACTGGAAATCAGTCTAGTCATGTACCCACTACCGTCATGTTGCTAAGCCAGGAAAGGATGGCTCAGATGGACAGTTAGTGTTCTCCAACTCTTACAGAATGATTCTTGAGCCACAAATATCCCAGTGCCTAACACAGTGCTAGGTGTGGCGTGACTATTGGGGGAATATTTTCTGAAGAAAGGAAGGAATGAAGGAAGATTTTGGAGCATGTGTATAGCTACCAATTTACAGCTAGGACTGTCTGTAAGTGATCACGATTCCCTATCTTGACAATCAGTGGTTTTAACCTAAGTAATTATTTGTGGTCCCTTGGATTTTGTAGAAGGTGTATGCTGCACGTCCTCTCTGACTTTTATAGGCTTGGTGGGGATGAGAATTACACATGATTCATTTTACTTAAGTAATTAACTAATTCATCTTGTCACTTAAGTGTAAGTCAATGGGAAGGAACGAGGAAGAAACAATATAAAAGCAACTGGAACACAACCTCCCCAAGTACTTTGGATCAGAGTCATCCAAGTTGTCTCACAGAATAATGAGAACATGTGCCCCTCCCTTCTGTCTTGAAAGTCTATCTAAATAGCCTTTATAAAGGTCATTTTTATCACAGGACCTTGAAACAGTTTCCAATGCCACTCTCCAGGTACAGCATGTATTTGGCGTCTGAGCAGTTGCACTCTGGCTGTACATATGGTACTTCTCTGCTCAGTCACCCCTTACTACCCTCTGCTGTCTTGGTGACTGTATGGGGGCTGTTTCATGCCGAAACCTCAGGAAATCTTGGCTTGGCATCTTCACCATTGAGCCCAGTGACTAAGGGAGATGTCCTTGGCACAGCGCTGAGCATAATTAACGTACAGAGTGGAGAGGAAAAGGCTGAAAATTATGGCTACCATCCTAACTCCTTAGAAGGTAAAGGAGAGAGGATGTGTGGAGAGGTTTGTAGTAGAACTCAAAGTGATGGGGAAGGGACTGATATCTTCTTTGGATCCCTGTGAAGCTGCAGAGCTGGTTCACGTCTGTCCCTGGTGTACCTACCATCTTAGCTTGACCTTTTCTAATATAGTTGGAATCTGGTGGTAGGTGTTTAAGTTCTAGACACAATGAGGACTCATCAATGATGAAAGATGCCTTAACCGGGATTCCCAGCTGTGAACTGGGGTCACTTTTTATAACAGTGGCCGAAGCCCCATTTCTAAAGATATCTGGTAGCGTAGTAGTTACAAGTTGACCTGCTAATTACATGGTCAGCAGTTTGAAACTGCCAGCCATTCTGCAGAAGAAAGATGAGGCTTTCTGCGCCTGTAAAGATTTACGGCCTCGGAAACCCTTTACAGAGTCGCTATGAGTCGGAACCAACTCCATGGCACACCACCACCACCAAGCCCTATTTCCAGACAGGCTATTAGAGTCTAGAGAGGAAGGGAAAATAAACTTTAAAACAATTCCGGACTTATAAAATCTGTCCAAAGAAGCATAAAACCCATCTAATTACTTGAGAGACACGATCTAGGAAACAAAATTCAGTATTTCTCAATCTGGTAGTATTTTAATAAATTTATTTATTTATTAAAATAAATACATTTTTTTTACATTCATCCTATCGTATTTTGTTTCATTGCAATGATTACAATCCCTTCCATGCATCATAATTCAACAGCATTTGCTTCCATTCCTTCTGTTTTTTGCTTTGGATGTATACCGAAGCACTCAGGAATCTATAACCATTCAAACAACCAAAGGGCATACCCTGCCCCGCAAGCCACCAGCACACAGCCCCTCTCCCTCCTTGAGCCTAGAGTCCCCAGCCTCTCCATATCTCCACGCCATCATCTCTGCCTCCATCTATGGCGTCACTGCTTCTCTGCATAGGGTCCCACACTGTGCTTTTCTCCCTTGATGGTCTCAGGGTGCTCCACTCATGGATTGCAAGATCAACCACTTCCCTCCTTTTATTACAAAATGTCTACTTTTACATTTACATCATTCACAATCAGTCTTGATCGCAATTAAGGAATAAATTGAATTTGTGTGCATTTTGAAACTCTTGGTAGCATGGATTGAGTTGAAACTATGGGCCATAGGCTCTATTTTACTCTTTCATGTCATTCCATTACACTATTTTCTATTTCATAATGCTATTTATGCTTAACACTCCAAAGTCTAATTAGAATCACTGTTTCACTGCTTCAAGTGGAATACTGGTTAAGTTTATATGTTGTAACAATAAGAACAGTTACTGAAAATGCTATAAAAAGAGAGAGCGAGGAAAAAAAGACAAAATGCAATTCTGGAAATTTTTTCAAATAACCCAAAAGAAGGCAGAGAGAAGGAAACTAATTCCAGTTAATATTAATTAAAGACAGGTTGTCATATAGAATAAAAAACAAAACATAAAATGACCCAACAGAGAAAGGAAAAAGAGACCAAACAGAAGACAAATGATAAAATGATAAATGCAAATCCAAACTTAACAATAATTATATTACAAGTAAATGTTTAAACACACCAACTATATGCAGTCTACAAGAAAATCACCTCAAATATAGTCATATAGGTAAAAAAAAAAAAAAAAGGGAAAAGATTGTATTAATTTTCTATGCTATGTAACATATTACTACAAATTGAGTAGCTTAAACCAACACGTATTTATTATTTCACAGTTTCTGTAGGTTAGAAGTCTGGGCATGGTTAGCTGAATTCTATACTTCATGGTCTCACCAGGCTGCAATCAAACTGTCAGCCTGAGCTGTCAGCCTCATCAGAGTTTAAATGGGGAAAAATCAGACTTTCAAGCTTCTTTAGATTGTTAGTAAAATTGATTGATTTGCATTTGTAGGGTTCAATTTCTTATGCACCTAAAATCAGATGAAATGGATTTTCCTCAAAAAACCAGACCTGCCAAAATTAACACAAGATGAAATAGATAACATTGTCTTATAACTATCAGAAGTAGTTGAATATGTAGCCAAAAACTACATGGTTTCACTGGCTAATCCCATCAGATATTCAAAGAATAAATAACACTAGTTCTACACAATCTCATTTAGAAAATAGCAAAGAAGGAAACCCTCCCCAAGTAATACCAAAACCCAACAAAGACATTTAAAATAAACTACAGACCAGTATCTTCATGGACATAAATATAAACATTTCCAACAAAATACTAGTACATCACTGTGTATTTTGTATATATATGTATTCTACACCATGACCCAGTGGGATTGATCCTGGGAATGCAGGCTGGTTCAATACTTGAAAATGAATCAATGCAATCCACGCTGTTAAAAGACTAAAGAAGAAAACAACTGATTTAAAAAAAAAGAAAGAAGCATTTGAAAAAACCCTCAACATTCTTTCGTTATAAAAACTCATAGCAAACTAGGGATGGAAGGGAATTTCCTTCCCTCTGATAAAGAACATTTACAAAAAGTTTTGAATATGGCAAAACCACTGAGGACTACTTGTAATTCCAGTTACCCTGCCCAGAACAAGTGTTTTCCTTTCCCTAAAATAAATAAAGTCCCAGGCAATGCCATTTCCAAATTTCTTCTTGTTATTTCTGAAAGCTCAGAGATCAGCAGTTTCTGAGCACGTAAGTGTAGCCAAAGCAAACACTGTTTTATTTTTTTAAAATTGGTGTGGCATTGGCATCAGGATAGCACAATGTGTGTTTTACTGTGAGGACATCCTGCAGTAAGGTAAAGAGCGTTAAGTTCCTGGCGAAGCGGTTTGCTGAACAAAGATACAGGCTCGGATAACAAGTCTGTGAGGCAGGAAGCTGGCAGTTAATCTGAGCCTGGCGCCTCCTGGGAACCAGAGGCGGCAATCAGCATCACGCAGGAAAACAGCAGGGACCTGGAAAGGAGATTTCTGAAAGTCAGAAAGTTGGCAGTTGAGTCAGAGCTGCAGGACCAGCTGGAATGAGAACTTTCAGCTGCCGGTGCTAAAGCAAGAAAGCAACAAGCAAGGGTTCAGAAAAAAGACCAGGGGGGTGTGCTGTTAGTGTTTTGTTTTTGTTTTTTAAATGGAGGAACTGTGAAATCAAAAGACGCCTTGCTTAATTAATGCTACAGCTTGCATGAGATTCCAAACATCAGAGTCATTAGATGAAATCTCTCCTGAAGGTTATTCTCTCATGCAGATGGGTGAACTTGATCATTCCGCTTTTGATTTTACTTCTGCCTACTAGACTTTCTTCTTAATGGCCTGGAACTTCTTACTTCACCAAACTCTTCTATAAAAAGTTCAATCTCACTGCCAGTTCAAGAAACAAACAAACAAACAAAAACCAATAGTTTAACAAAGAGTCAAATCTGGAAGTATGATTTGGGGATTCTAGTTTTCAGCAACACAGTCAGCTATGGGTATATGAAATCTTTTTTTCCCTTTATGAGCTAAAGCGCTGGACTGCAAAGTCAGTTTGAACTGCAAGGTCGGTGGTTCAAGCTCACCAGCTGCTACTCAGAAACCCTATGTTGAGTCACTATGGATTGGAAATGACTTGACGGCACTTAACAACAACACTCATTTCAAATGGCTCAAAGAATGTGTCATTTAAAGCTAAACTGTTGTTCTGAAGTTCAGTCTCTCCAGTCCTCAAGATTCTCTAAGCAAAGAGAAGGGTAGAATTGTGGAACAGAAAGAAGTAGCGTGGGAAGGTCTTTAAACAAGCCAGGTCTCCTTGGAAAGAAAAAGTCACTGGAGCGCTAAGTGGCCAACTGAAAACCTCTGAGTTCTTACTTGAGAGTCCCAGCCTTCAAGGTTGTGTGTATAAGGAGTCAGACAACCTGAATTCTGGCCCACACTGCCCATATGGGGTAGTGGTTATGGTGGGCAATGGAGTCAGACACTGGATTCAAAGTCTAGATCTGATATTTCTCATTGTGCGATCCTGGGCAACCTAATTCTCTGTGCTCAGTTTTCATCATCTATGTGAGAAATACATTTCAGGCTGGTCCAAGAGGAACCGAGGCAGTATCTGGGGTATCTTACAACATTTCTTACAATCTATTAAGGCAACGATACAGAATGAATTGTTGTAAGGATTAAATGAATTGTGACCACATGTATAAAACACTTGGAACCATACCTGTCTCATATATATTGTAAAAATTTTAAAAATCGGTTGCCTGTGAGTGTATTCTGACTCATGACCACCTCATGTGTGTCAGGGCAGAACTGTGTTCCATAAAG
>NW_006408617.1:11942536-11948944 GCF_000296735.1 Chrysochloris asiatica
ATTCGTAACCACTACGCTACCAGAGCTCCTTTTTTTGGAAGTAGATGGTCAGCATTTTCTTCTGAGGTACCTCTGGGTGGGCTTGACACGTTAACCTTTCAGTGAGAAGCCGAACCCTAATCCTTAGCACTACACGGGGACTCCTGTTTGCTGCTATATTGTTGTTGCTGTTAAGTGCCATCAGTAGGTTCTGAGGAGCCGCTGGTGGGTTTGAGCCTCAACCTTGAAGTTAGTGGTTGAGTGTTTATCATATCATGCCACATCAGGATGCCATTGCTGCTACATATCAGTATTATATGCTAACTGGACCTTATGGCAAGTGACTAAACTCTTCTGGGATTCAAATGTGAAGCTAGAGGATTTGGTTAGGGATAATTCTAAGGCCATGTTCCTAAGAACGACATCAAAATAACCTAGGATGCCAGTTACAATAGAAGAAAATAAAATCTCTTGGAGTTAAATATCAAGAAGAGCATGAGATCCTACCTAGAAAAGTGGCAACAGCAGAGATGGTGGCAGAGACGAGGCACGGAGAGCCAGAACAGCTGTGGGCTTTAGGCCCATGGACTGAGCAAGGCTGTGAGCCTGCGGATAGGAGGCTGGTTTGCAGAATGTGCCCTTTGGACATTTAAGTGAATATATATTTTTTATTTTAGATGTGTACATCAAATATTTTTGCTTTGTTCACTTCTGAAGTATAAGATGAAATGGGGAACTACAGGGATAACTGTTGTTGCAGGGAGGGGATGGTATTCATTGGGATAAAACAAAATGTATGATTTGGTGAATGTAAAGCTGATGATCTAGTCTGTTAACCTTCACTCAGTTCACAATAAAAAGTTAAAAAAAACAACAACAAAATCTCTTGAAAAGGGGCCTGGAAAAGGACTTAAAAAAAAAAAATGCTTCCCAAGTGACTTATGCTTACTAAAATTTGAGATCTGTACTCTTAAGTTTTCTCCAGCCTAAAAACTGTGATTTCAAGTTTATTTGATCATAGCAGAAGCCACATAATTAAATGAGTAATCTTTGGCACTGAGCTGCTTGGATGGAAGGGAGAAGTTCTGCCTCTGACAAGTGAGTGGAAGTGACCAATCGGAGCCTGAAACTGGCCATGCTGGTAGGGCAGCGATTAGATAATGGTGCCTTCTTCAAAAGAGTACAGAGTGTCCACTAGTTGGTCAAGGTCTTACTGGAAACAAGTTGCATCCCAGTTCCTGAGGCCTTGGGTTGAGCACTTGAATCTTTGTGACAATAGCACTTTTAGACAGTCACTTGTTGGAAATCAGAACTCATTGTTCCAGCTTCTGTGTTCCCATTCATATTGTTTGGATCCTGTTATAATTTACATTCTACTAGATTGCAGTCAAGTACCATGTATCTGTCTCCCTGGGGAACAGACCTGAACTCCACTGTTGTTGAGTGGATTCCAACTCTAAGTGATCCCACAGGACAGAGTAGAACTGCTTCTTAGGGTTTACGGAAGCGGACTGCCTCATCTTTCTCCTGTGGAGGGACGGGTTAGTTTCAACCATTGATCTTTTCATTAGCAGCTCAATGTTTAACCCACTGCACCACCACTGCTCTTTCTTGGGAACAAGAGACTTCTTAACTGCAGGGTAAGTGCTTTATTCATCTTTTTTTCCTCTCTTGCCCTGGTATTTAGCACAGTAATTTGCATGTAGTTGTCCTTGAATAGATGTTTGTTGAATGGATCAGCTGAGGATTCAGTTTGAATTGGGTCCCTGGGACTTTACAAACCTGTGATCCTGGACAGTGGACACTGTAACCAATGACACCCGTGGAAACAAAAGCAGTGGAAAAATTCCGCCTCCATCACAAAGGCCTATGCAATATTAATACATTGGAAGATATAAATCTTAATTAGTAGCAGGAAAAAGTGATGATGTATCAAGGTTCTCAAAATGTCAGCTGGTGGCTGGGCAATCAATTCATTTAGAGCCACTAACCATTGCACGGTGATACTGAAACCAATACTGCTAATTAAAGGTGTCCTGACAATCAGCCAGCTCCCTGTTAATTGATTCTTAATACTTCAGTTACATGTTTTTATGTCGGTTGGATTTAATAAGAAGGAGTCAGAGAGTCCTACAACGCTTATAATTTGAGAATGGTTTGCAAAAATGAACTCTTACGTGCACCATGTTCGAAGGCAGGTCAATGAGTACCTATATTTAGATATATTCCACTTGCTCATCAAGATTTTAGGGTAATTAAATTAATTTTTTTTTAAGTTTTTATTGTGAATTATGTGATAGTTTACATGGCAGAACATTAGCTTTACATTAATCCTATTGTATTTCGTTTCATTGCCATGGTTACAATCCCCTCCATGCATCATCAACCAACCAAAGGGTATACCCTGCAAGCCTGCCGCCCCCCACCCCCCTGTCGTCAGCACACAGCCCCTCTCCCTCTCTGGGTCTAGAGTCTCCAGCTGTTCCATCTTTCCACGTCATCTTCTCTGCCTCTATCTCTGGCATCACTGTTTCTCTGGGTAGGGTCACGCACTCCGCTCTTCTCTCTTGATGGTCGCTGGACCTTTGTTCCTGGACTGCAAAGTCGATCACTCCCCTCCTTTTGCTACAAATTGCCTACCTTTACATTTCCAACCCTCACAGTTAGTCCTGATAGCAATTATTCACTATATTGTATCACAATAGACTTATCCCCATCTCCTTTCATCAGCACCGCCCAGATAGATTGGATACTACTCAGTGGAGAGTCTACCTTCCTCTGTGCCCTCTGGAGCTAGGCTCCCTCTTGAAAGCTTGTAAGCCAGTCACTTTTTGCCTTTGTCGCCCCCCCCCCCCTCCCCCCCCCCCCCCCCCATTTTGGGTGAAATTAATTTTTGATAACAAATAGATACCAATATTTTATCAACAAGAGGGGGGTGTTTACTGCACCTTATACTATGGCACCATTGTTGTTGTTGTTAAGTGCCATCTAGTCAGTTCAAATTCATAGTGATCCTGTATAGGGTTTCCAAAGAGCGGCTGGTGAGTTTGAACCTCTGATCTGTAGTTCAAACCGGTCTTGCAGTCCAATGCTTTATCCCACAGAACCATACCAGTACTCCATGGCCCCATATTCTATTGAAAAATAATCCAAGTTTTCTTTCTAACTTGAGAAAAACTTTCAGTTGATCATGAGGCACCTTTCTTCATCTTCTCATTTTTTCCCTTCCTCTCATTGATAAATGCTTTGGGAAAAGGGGTTTACGGTTTACTCTGTTTATGGTTTTCCCTGCATGTGGTTTTTGCTTCCATTATTTCTCATCATCTTACTAGCTAATCAAAGAGCTCCTTCCTTGTCCTCAGTCTTCATGTAGCCTGTAACACTGCTGATTACACTTTGAAATTCTGCTCTCCTTAGCAGGGAATTTTCCAAAAGAAGAATAACATAATCTGCAAATCAGGTAGGGAATATGAGAATGGGGTGAACTTGGGGTATAAGGGAGTAAGGAAATCCCTGGACCAAACGGAGTAGTCCTTTCTGAGGAAATGGCTAGTGGCCAGCAGATCAGAACAGAGGGAATAAAATATTGGGGGGCCCATGTTCCTGGGTGGAACAAACTGTGAACTCTATTGACTACTAACCAAAGGATTGAAGTTCAAGCCCATCCAGAGGTACCTTTAAAGAAAGATCTGGTGATTTCCTAAAAAAAAAAAAAAAAAAAATCCACTGAAAACCCAATGGAACATAGCTCTACTCTGACACACGTGGGGTCACCATGAGTCTGATTTGGTTTTTCTTGGCCAGAACTGAAGGAGGCAGGATGACAGCTTGTCTTTGGTAGAGTGGTGGGCAGACATGAGAGTTTAAGAAGCTGACCCAAGCTGTGTTCTGAGAAGTTCTTTAGGGTGAAGGGACTATCATCAGAAAAAGAGAAAGTGGAGCTCTGGTAGTATTGTTGTTGTTGTTAAGTGCCATAGAGTCAATTCTGACCGATAGCAACCCTGTATAGGGTTTCCAAGGAGCAGTTGGAGAGCTTGAACCACCAACCTTGCAGTTCAAACGACTTTCCAGTCTGGCGCATTAGCCCACAGGATGCAGTGGGTCACAAATTGAGTTGCTCACCACAAGGTCAGCAGTTCATATCTACCAGCTGCTCTACAGGAGAAAGATGATGCTTTCTGCTCCCATAAAGAATAACAGCCTCGGAAAGCCTGTAGAAAGGGTCACTATGAGTCGGTACTGACCCGATGGCACGCAACAATCACCAAGAAGAGAAAGCAGGTCCCCAGCAGGTTGCCTGGGTACAGCCCTGGGCTTTTCCTGGGGACATACCCATGTGGAGTTGAGTGAAGAATGCCCCTCAGCTTGTAGACCGTGGATAAGGTCACCGTGGCAAGGCTCTTCTCTTTTGACTTTGGATTGTTTTAAGAACAAGATCAACCCAATTTAAAAAGAAAAAAAAAAGAATTAAACTCAGTCATCATCCCTCACCTTAAGTCACTTCCCTGAGCTGGTGCTGCAGGTAGCTAGGATCGGAACCCAGGGAGTACCCTTGGCTTCCAGTCTAGTGTTTTCCATTTACCCCACAGTAATCTCCATCTGGAGAAAATCCAATGGGACCTGAAGTCTGTACTATCTACACAAACAGGTCAGTCCCACTGGGTGCCACCACACTTAGTTCCCATCCTGGCATCTGGGGTGGGAGCAGCAGATTTCACTGAAACATGTACCAATTCTGTGCTTTCTTTCAGGTTATGCTGAAAGCATTGAATGCAGAATGTTGATCATTTTTTTCTAATATGTTCATAGATAGTGGTAGCTCCAGGCTGTAAGCATCTGGCCTGCTAACTGCATAGTAAATAACAGTAAACATGCTGTAGGCCTTAATGAACTACTGTATAAAATTATTTCTCTATAATCAAGGCAATATTGTTTTTCATAAAATCAGTCCCTTGTTGACAGATTCTTGAGTCTCAGTCTGGCCCAGTTAAGTAGGGGAAGCCAGATCTTGTGTTTTTAACAACTCTCCATGGTGATACCAATCTGAAACCTGGGTTGGGAGCCTTCAGGGGAGGTCTGGGCAGGATTTGTGGAAGTGTTGAACTGTGGACAAAAATAAGGTCGTATGCCAGAGATGGAGGCAGAGATGATGACGTGGAGAGATAGACCAGCTGAGGACTCTAGACTCGTGGAGGGAAGAGGGTCTGTGTGCTGGTGGCTGGGGGGCAGGCTTGCGGGGTGTGCCCTTTGGTTGTTTGAATGATTGTATATTCCTGAGTGTTTTGGTGTACATCCAAAAAACCCAGAGGGAATAGAAGCAAATACTGTTGAATGATGATGCCTGGAGAGGATTGTAATCATTTCAGTGAAATGAAATATGATAGGATGAGTGTAAAACTGATGTTTCCCCCATGTAAACTCTCACTCAATTCACAATAAAAACTTTAAAAACTGGCCATAAGGGGACAATTTGTGTTATTCTAGGAAAGCTATAAAACATAGGTTGTTGTTAAGTGCCATCGAGTCAGTTCCGACTCACAGCAACACTGTTTGTATAGGGTTTCCAAGGAGAACCCCTTGAGTTTGAACCCGAGGACCTTGTGATTCAAACTGATCTTGCAGTCAAGTGCTTATTCTACAGCACCACACTAGGAGTCCCATAAAACATATAAGACTTTCTAATTGTTATAGCTAAATGCTGTCTCCACCTTTAAATACTGTTTTCTTCATTTAAAATTTTTTTTCTTTTTAAAATATCATCACAAAGTGATGCCTTATTACCAGTGCAACCGGGAGGGGTTCACTTAGTTCAGCCTTTCCCAAAGCCTTTGCTCTACTTGGTTATGCTCTGTGTTCTTGGGTCTCCTCAGTCCCACAGTGGGAGAAATCAGATCATTCCACAAAAGGCTCTCCTGCCTTCTTCCTCTTCCCTTTTGTCCCTAAACAGGGCCTTACTGACCTGTGCATTCTTATTTAAATTTACATTCTTATCAAATCCATTTGGTCTCTACATCTAACTCCTCTTAAATAGTAGACTTCACTTTCTAGTTAAGGTAGCCTACACAACAATACTTAAATAAAACACCAGTTTTCAAAAATCCTTATTTCATTGTGTTTTGTGCCTGCCATTGGTGGTGTTGTTGTTAAGTGCCGTCGAGTTGGCTCCAACTCATAGCAACCCTGTATATGGTTTCTGAGGAGAGGCTGGTGAATTTGAACTGCCGACCTTACAGTTTAAATCAACTCCGTGGTTGAGTGCTTGTCCTGCAGCGCCACACCAGGACTCCATTGTTGTTGTTAAGTGCTGTTGAGTGGATTCCAGCCCATAGCGACCCTGTATAGGGTTGCCAAGGAGAAGCAGGTGGTGAACTTGAACCACTGACCTTGCAGTTCAAAAAACTTTGCAGTCTGGTGCATTAACACACAGCA
>NW_006408617.1:11949539-11951840 GCF_000296735.1 Chrysochloris asiatica
AAGCTCAGAGTATTCTTGCAAATGCCAGTTGTGCTTTCTTTTCTTTGGAACCCATGTGTGGAAAACTAAACTTCACAAAGCTGTTCTTGTGCTATGAAATGTTGTTCTGTTGTTTTATCTTCTTTAGTCTACTTCAGAGCGTCTTGTTCCCACCTGTTCATTCTTCTCTTGGGGTCAAGCAATTGATCCATGTTCAACTCTTACACTTCTTCCCTAAGGACCTGAAGCCTCAGGCAGGACATGGCAGTATTTCAAAAGGACAACAAATCTGTGAGACCCTTTAGAATGGTTTGTAAATTGAATAAACAGACATTTTCTTGTCTCCAGGAATTAAGAAAAAGAAATTTGTTTGAAAATATTACTAAATTCATAGTAGATTTTGAGTATGTATTTTTTCAAACAGAAAATGAAAGTACAGTTTCTATTATGGCAAAAAGTGGGGTAAAGCATCCATGAAATGTTTTGGCTTTGGAAAGTGGGTCTGGAAATGGTAGGAATCATCTCTGTGCATCAAGATTTTACTACATTACTGTTACTTTTGTTTTTACTTTCCCTGTTGTCTTTGTCCACATATTCACACTCCAAACCATTAAAGTGGTAGGCTTAGAATGGAGTGTAGAATTTGAGCAGATTCCAATATGCTCCTCAACCAAAGGAAGTTATATTGGAACTTGGGGGGGGGGGAGGGGAGAGGGAAGTGAGGAGAGGCTTGGAAAAACCACCATAGTGAATCTGCTATCACTGCCCCCTTGTTTAGCTGGTTATGAACATTACTTGAGAGCTGAAGAGTAATTGTTCTGATTTTTAAAAAAATGTTTTATTGTGAAATATGTTATAGTTTACATGGGAGAACATTAGCTTTACATTCATCCTATCGTATATCGTTTCTTGACATGATTACAATCCCCTCCATGCATCATCAACAAACCAAAGGGTATACCCTGCAAACCTGTCCCCTGGTCGTCAGCACACAGCCCATCTCCCTCTCTGGGTTTAAAGTCCCCAGCTGCTTCATCTCTCCACATCATCTCTGCATCCATCTCTGGCATCACTGTTTCTCTGGGTAGGGTCCTACACTCCACTGTTCTCCCTTGATGGTTGCGGGGACCTCGCTCCTGGACTGCAAATCAATCACTCCCCTTCTTTTGCTACAAAACATCTATCTTTACATTTCCAATCCTCACAGCCAGTTCTGATAACAATTATTCACTATTGTGCCACAAGAGACCTAGCCCCATCTCCTTTCATCAACTTCGCCCAGACAGATTGGATACTACTCAGTGGAGATTCTACCTTCCTCCACGCCCTCTGGATTGGAACTAGGCTCCCTCTTGAAAGCTTGTAAACCAATCACTTCTTGCCTTTGTAGCACCCCCATTTTGGGTAGCTAATGTCCAAGTTGCCCATCCCTGTCTATTCTGTGTATAGAGGGGGTGGGAATGATCCTCACTGTAAAGATTTTTTCCCTCTTTTGAGCTGCTGCATCCATAGGTGTAGGTCAAGTTCATCAAATTGTATCAGATTACTCTTTTTTTTCCTCTTCTTTCTTCTTCTAGTTGAACTCTGATCATCCAGTCATTAAAGCCAGGTCGAGTGGGTATTATGTGCAAGTGTGGGTGTTCTTATGTATATGCCTTCTCTTCTTATCAGCTGGATGCTTCACTCTCCACTCTAGTCCTCTGTGGCTATGTCACTGACTATGGGTTGAAGAGTCCCCAGGTCTTGCCACACTGCTGGCCAACCAGGTCTCCACCCAGGGTTTACAGGAGTTTATTGAACATTGTAAGGCTTAGCTCACAGCTTCATTGCTGTTTTTCCCTCAATTCCCCTTATCGGTGACCAACATGGTCAACAATTAGAGTGTGTATTCCCATTGAGTTTTCTTCTTGGAAGAGGGTTTGCCCTGAGGGGACCTGACTACTTGCCTTGATGTCTCCTGGGTGAGCAGCTTGCTTGTTCTTGTAGTAGTCAGTCGGACTGCCGTTATTGTTTTGTATTTTTCCTGTCGGTCTTTCTTTCAAGAAGTATCTTTGGTTCTTCTATGCCGCTCCAGGCTGGTCTGCTTGTCCTTTTAAGTGGAAATTTCCCACTTCTGAAGATTCTGGATGGGGTTCAGGATTCCACCTATGGTCTTATGTAATGCAGAGTCTCTGCAGGAAGCCTCCTTCACTGGGCACGTTGTAACCCATTTTAGGTATTCCAATCAGTTATAGGCAGAAGACAGACTTACAAACTTTCTATGGTGATATTTCTGGCGATTCCTTTCTCTCCCCCTCAAGTGTCTATTTTATAATGTTATGC
>NW_006408617.1:11956720-11965234 GCF_000296735.1 Chrysochloris asiatica
ACATTATTCTGTGGTGGGTCTATTCCCCTGCTTGGCCTTGCCATTTGGTCTCGCCCAAGTTGTCAGCTTGGCTCCGTGCCACTAAGCTCGGCAGATTCAAAAGTAAATGATTTCTTACTTCTGCTACAAGTTCCACTAACTGTAAGCCTTCAAATTTTAAAAATATTCCTATATATGTGGTTTAGAGTCTTGGGGCTCTACCCTGAACCCATTTTGCCTGATATTCTGTGGTATTCCTGACGATGAACTTCACTGAATCTCTACCCTATCCGCCATCATGCCCCGCCCTGAGTAATTGCTTTTTAATAACAGCACCAAAGGCAGTAAAACAGCTCAAATATGTTTAGTTCCTGTTCCTCTTTTTTTATTTTAAACTAGTTCACAGCTCATTCTTTCATTTATTCACCAAAAATTTCCTGAGTCTCTCTCATGTACCAGACACTGTATTAGGCAATGGGGTTACAAAGGGAGCCAGATGGACGAGGTAAATATCAAACAACAAAAAGGTCTTGCAATATGCGGGAGTAGCTGTGAACAGAGAGACGTGAGAAAGCCCTTCCACATGGGGGAGTTTCTTGTTACTATTGTAGTAAGGCTAATACTGAATGTTTTCCAGGGACCCCTAAATTTCCTCCAAATGGCCTTATAGATTTTTCCAACCTCTTCTTTCTTCTTCTTCTTCTTTTTTTTTGTCTCTCTCCCTGCACCTCCCACCCCCCCCCCCCCCGTTCTTTATTATTCTTATAACTGTTTATCCATGGAGCAGCTGATGGGTTACAAGCCCTGACCTTACTGTTAGCAGCCAAGTGCCTAACCAGACTTCAAGTCCTCTTCACTTTGAGTAAGCAAAGTTGTGTCATCTCAAAGGTTGTGACTTTTTCTCCAATCCTGATGTTACATTCTTCTTTATCTAGTGTTGCGTCTCAGATTATTTGCTCAACATGCAGATTGAAATAAGTATGGAGAAAGGATACAACCCTCATGCACACTTTTCTGGAGTTTAAACCATTCCCTGTTATCTTGTTCTGTTTGAAAGATTGCCTTTTGGTTTATGTACAAATTCTGAATGAGCATAATGAAGTGTTCTGAAATTCCCATTCTTTGCAATGTTATCCATAATTTGCTACAATCTACACAGCCAAATATCTTTGCATAGTCAATAAAATACAGGTAAACATATTTCTGGTATTCTCTGCTTTCAGTCAAGCTCCATCTGACATGAGCAATGACAGACCTAATTCCCCATCCTCTTTTGAATCTGGTTTGAATTTCTGGCAATTCCCTGTCAATGTACTGTTGCAACAATTTTTGAATTATTTTTAGCTAAATTTTACTTATGGGTGTTATTAATAATGTTGTTGTTATTGTTGTTAAGTGCCGTTGAGTCGATTCTGACCCATAGTGACCCTATATAGGGTTTCCAAGGAGCAGGTGGTAAACGTGAACCATCCATCTTGCAGTTCAAACAACTTTGCAATCTGATGCATTAGCCTCAGTGCCACACCAGGACTCCATTATTAATGATAGTGTTTGATAATTTCTGCATTCTCTTGGATCACTTTTCTTTGGAAAGGACACAAATATAGATCTCTTTCAGTGGGTTGATGGGGCAGGTAATCGTCCTCTGAATTTCTTGGCATAGACATGTAAGCATTTTTAGTGTTGCATCAGATTGTTGGAAAGCCTTAACTGGTATGTTGACGATTCTTGGAGCCTTGTTTTTGGTCATCAGTTTCAGTGCACTCAGATGTCTTCCTTCTATACCATTGGTTCTTGAATCATATACTACCTCCTGAAATGGTTGGACACCGACCAATTCTTTTTGGTACAGTGACTCTGTGTATTCATTTTCCCTTGATGCTTGTCCCACATCATTCAGTACCTTTGCCCATTGTTGTTATTTTTAGGTGCCATCCAATTGATTCCAACTTATAGGGACCCATTATACAACAGAATGAAATACTGTCTGGTCCTTCACCAGCCTCATAATTGCTGCTATTTTTGAGCCCATCGTTGCAGCTACTGTGTTAATCCATCTAATTGAGGGTCTTCCTCTTTATCATTGGCCCTCTGCTTACCAAGAATGGTGATCTTTTCCAGGAATTGGTTCTTCCTGATGATATATCAAAAGTACCTGAGATGAAATCTCACCATTCTAAAGATCATTCTGACTGTACTTCTTTCAAGACAGATTTTGTTTTGTTGTTTTTTTGTTGTTGTTTAGCAGTCCATGGTATATTCAATATTCTTTGCCAACACCATAATTCATATATAGCAATTATTCATTGCCCAGCTTTTGCAGGCATACAAGGTAATTGAAAATACCATGGCTTTGGGCAGGCACATCTTAGTTCTCAAAGTGACATCTCTACTTTTGCCCATAGTATTCTTCAATATTGCAACTTAAGGCTTGAATTTTTCTTTTTTCTTACAGTTCTTTCAACTTGAGAAATGCTGAGTGTGTTCTTCTCTTTTGCTTTTCTAACTCCAGGTCTTATGACCAATACCAAACAAAAATATGCTTGTATTATATAAATTTTAGTACCATGTTGTTGTTGTGATAGGGAGAAATTTAATCTTATCAATATTTGTCTATAGAAACAGCAATAACAAGGTAGTTTCGAGTATGGATCGCCCAAATAACTTGCAATTTGTTACTTATTCCACTATTGTGGATATTATCTGATTTGCATCTTAATTCATAACGTTTGTTATACTTATTCATTATTCATTTAATAATGATTAGATGTTTCCCAACAATTGTATGTATGTAGAGATGTAAATATGTAGATAGAAAACAGACACATGCATACATTCTGAAATGTCCACGTCCTAACAGGCAGATTTTCATTTACAGTGTTAGTTAATATTCCATCTTTGAACAAAGTGAATTTATAAATGTTTCAAAGTTTATCAGGCATCTGATTACAAGAGGGTATAAATAATTCAGTATAGAAAATTACTCCTTTAGTGTTGATAGAAGTGACAAGTAATATAAATTTAATATAATATGAATGAGGACTTTCAACCTTATACTAAGTTGCTTTGATGATTAATCGTTTTTCAAGACAAAGAATTAGAACTTCTGCCAGAGAAAGAACACTCTGAAGTCTAAAAGATCTTATAAAAGTTTGATTTATTTCTTTCTATCAGAGTTAATTTTGAAAGTTAGGGGGAAAATCTTGATGTTAACTGATATGGAAAATCATTCAGTGCACTATAATGACACAGCTGGAATTCAAAATCTCAATCAAATTGCAAAGCTACTTACTTATTATTAGACTTGCATATTAGCTAGGGACCAAACAATTGGTCCTGCCAGGTGTGAAGAGCCATTTAAGGCCTAGATTAACGCGAAGTTGATTTTATATATGGTTTGGACTAAGAGCGCTATTCTAGGAATCCAGTAACCTAACTTACCTCCCTGAACCTTTCCCCGTCCCCCATTAAACAAAAACAACATAGTCTCTGAATTCTCCCAGTTGCTAAAATGTTATTTGATCCCATCCCAAATGAATAAATCATGGTACTCTGTCTTTGTTTTCCTTTCTTCTTCTGGCAGTTGTTATTGTTAAGTGCCATTGAGAAGGTTCAGATTCATAGCAACCCTGTATAGGTTTTCCAAGGAGTGACTGGTGGGTTGGAATCACCGACCTTTCAGTTACCCTATAGCTGGCAGTAGTCATAACAAACTGATCAGTTAACAATGTATTCACTCTATCTAGTTGATGGAACACCTAACATTTATAAGAATTTTGCTACATGGGTTAGAGGAATATGAATAAATAAAAGGTACAGAGGATTCATCCAGTGCTCCTTTGTAACTTACAACGAGCTGCCCTCTTTGTTCATGGAGGGGGAACAGCTTGGTGAATGACTGCATCTTGGTGATCATTAGGAAAAAATGAACATTTTCTTTGGGTAGGTAGATGCAGCTCCCTGTCAAGGCACATGTCTTGGTGAGCAGAGCCTGGGCTGGATTTCAGTTCCTGCTTGTCTCCTGATCTGGGTGACTTTGGGGAGTGCACAACGTACCCAATCATTCTCAGAGACCCTGGTTAGACCAGCCTTCATGTTATTATCTAGTTGGGAATGCAGAACATCTACTCTGTATTCAGATCGCACAAGCTACTCCTGATGGGTTCTGTGTTGATTCATTTCAGATCAAATCAGAAGAACTGGGATATTTTCATTCTTAACAGCTTTTGTGAGGAAATCACCATATGGCTGTTTGCAAACTGTTTCATTTTGTCAAATTTGTTTTTAAATATTCCACGTGCTCATGAATTTCACAAGTCTTGCATTCAAAAGGGAGGTTGCTACATCTCACATATTCATTTGACAAACATGTTTTGAGAACTGTTGCCAGACACTGGGATATCAGAAATTGGTGAATAAGACAGCTACCATCACTGCCCGCATGGAGAAATACAAAGGGGAAAACCAAAAGTAATGAAATAGGGGCACTCTAGACCCTGATAAAGCAGTCTTATTCTTTGTTAATATAGGTGGTTACCAAGGAAACCTTTGCCTAGTTGGAAAATAACAGGGACTGTGGGTGTGCAGACGTGTATATAATCATTCTTAGCTTTCCTCTTTTGACTTTGGAAGAAAGGAAACTGAAGTCTTCCCCTAGAAGAGATTAGACTGGTAGTTACAGAGTGCCAGAGGTACTTAGGAGAATTAAGAAGGCTAATTAATTGGCCCTTCTGAGAATGTGTAAACAAGTATGAAAACTTTGGAGTCCAAAGCATCTCTGAAGCCATAGTCGAGGTGGCTGCATAAGCAGTTGTGTGCATGGAACCTGGGGGCTCTTTGACACTCAATAAAGAAAACATTCTGTGGCTATCTTATACTTAGACAAAGAACTAATCCTTGAAAACAGCTTATCAAGTATGAAAGAAATTCTCAATCCATTTAAATATTTCTATTTATTTTGAGGGCTAAGGTGCACCTGACCCAAGCCATGGTATTTTCAATTGCCTCATATCTATGTGAAAGTTGGACAATGAATAAGGAAGACCACAGAAAAATAGATGCATTTGCATTATGGTGTTAGAGAAGAATATTAAAAGTACCATAGATACACCAGAAGAACAAACAAATCTGTGTTGGAAGAAGTACAGCCAGAATGTTTCTTAGAAGACATGATGGAGAGACTTTGTCCCTCATATTTTAGATATGTTATCAGAAGAGACCAGTGTCCCTTGAAAAGACACTAAACTTGGTAAAGTGGAGGGTCATCAAAATAGAGGAAGACCCTTCAAAAGATAGATTGACATAGTGGCAGTAGCAATGAGCTCAAGCGTAGCAGCAATTGTGAGGGTGGTGCAGTGTTTCGTTCTCTCGTGAGGAGAGAGGGTTGCTGTAAATTGGAACCAAATCTACAGCACTTAACAATTTATTTTGACTATTCACTAGTCTATATCCTATTTTATTATTTTTTTCAAAAAGTGATTTAATAATCTTAAACATGTCCATATCTTTTGATTTAGCAATACTGTATCTAGGACTTCAACTTAAAAGCATTAGGGATATATGCAAGGATTTGCATGACAATGTTAAGATGTTGATTGTAAATTGGAAACAACAGAATGTTCATAGAGGGCTGATTCACTAAGTTTCTGCATAGACATTTTTTTTTTTTCTTAGATGATTTATTGTGAATTATGTGACAGTTTACATGGGAGAACATTAGTTTTACACTGCATAGCCATTTACTAGAAAGGGAAATGATCAGTAGCAATCATGTGGTAGACCAGTCATTCTCATTTGAGAACGCATGATACTCTTGCCCATCTGCAGAGCACTTGCCTGCCTGCCAGGAGGTTTAATTTGAAAATGGGATTCAGTTGGGGAAGGATATAGCTTGGGTAATAAAGTTTAATTTGTAAAAAGCTTCCCTATGTGGTTCTTATACGTGCAGGGTGGGCCTGTCCCTCTTTTAAGAATTACTTGTTAGGTGCTATTGAGCTGTTTCCAACTCATAGCGACCCCATGTGACAAAGTACAACTGCTTCACAGGGTTTCCTAAACTAATCTAGGAAGCAGATCACTAGGTCTTTCCCCCTAAGAAGCCTGCCTGAGGGGTTTGAACTGCCAACCTTTGTGTTTGTAGTCTAGTACTTAACCATTTGTACGACTGAGGCTCCTTTTAGGAATCACTATTGCAATAGCGTAGTGGTTACGAATCGGGCTGCAAACCTTAAGGTCAGTGGTTCGAAACTACCAGCTGCTCCGCAGGAGAAAGATGAGGCTTTCTACTCCTGTAAAGATTTACAACCTCGGAAATCCTGTACAGGGTCGCTATGGGTCGGAATCAACCCGACGGCACTTAACAACAATTGCAATAAAATAAGGCGCTCTGGTAGCATAGTGGTTACAAATCAGACTGCTAACCTCAGGGTCAGCAGTTCGAAATTACCAGCTATTCTGTGGGAGAAAAATGAGGCTTTCTGCTCCTGTAAAGATTTACAGCCTTGGAAACCCTGTACAGGGTTCCTCTGAGTTGGAACCAACTCCACGGCACTTAACAGCAACAACAATATTGCAATTAAATGGTGTAGAAACAAACTAGTTAATATTTTTTAGGTAGTCAGGATTGGTAACCCACAAACTTTTTTCCTTAAAAGAAAATGTTTAATTGGCTATCTAAAATGAGGGAGCAATAAAGGCATGAAGTGACTGGCTTACAAGTTTTCAGGAGGGAGTTTAGTTGAAGAGTGTGGTGGGGTGGGGGTGGGGGGCAAAGAAAGAGTCCCCACAGAATAGTTTTCATCTTGTCTAGACGGGTCTGGTGCAAAGAGATGGGGATAAGATTATTATGATTCGATACTGAGTAATTGTTATCATGACTCATTGAGACTGTCACAATTGTAAAGGTAGATGCTTTGCAGCAAAAATGGGGGAGTAGTCAATCTTACATTCCAGGAACAGAGGACCCTAGGACCATAAAGGAAGAAGAGCACAGCGGGATGCGGCACCCTATCCAGAGAAGCAGAGACACCAGAGATGGAGGTAGAGATGGGGACATGGAGAGAGGAAGCAGCTGAGGACTCATAGAAAGAGAGGGTTTGAGAGCTGGAGGCCAGAAGGCAAGTTTGCAGAATGTGCCCTTTGGTGATTTAAATTATTATATATGCCTGAGTGTTGTTGTTGTTTTAAAAATGAGCTAAAATGGATAGAGAGAAATACTGTTAACTGATGGTACATGGAGGGGATTATAACCATTGTAATGAAACAAAGTATATGACTTGTTGAATGTAAAACTGATGATCTGCCCAGTAAACTTTCGCTCAAATCACAATAAAAACTTAAAAAAAAAAAAAAAAAAAAAAAAAGGAAGAAAATGTCTAAAGGAAAAACAACAAAATGTTGATAGTGATTAGTTCTGAGAGCAGGATTATGGGATTCTTCAATTTAAAAAGGATGCAAAGTTAGAATAGTAGTCAATGTTTTTTGAAGAGCTAAAAACAACAATGACAATAAGTCCCTGAATTGTTGTCTCTCCATTATGTGTCAGTGAGGAAAGCCCAGCTTTTTGGCTCACAGGACCATGAAACTCGCACGATTGCTGCCTTACAGTTCCTACCCAAATTACAGACCCAGTTCCTAAGGAAGTCATCTAGGATGTGAAGACCAAATGTCTTAGTTCTCTTTCAAATTAACTTTATACTCTGAATTTTTGGTGAGAAAAAATTGTCCAAACATAGCAGGACCCACTAGAACATTCTAGGTACAAATGGTATGGACAGGTAGTATATAAGTGCATCTCCTTTACTCATTTTATCTCAGCACTTTGAGGACAGTTTTCCTAGGAGACTGGACTTGTCCATTTGGTGGTAGTATTGATTGGAGGAAAAGGAGTTGTAGTAGAAAATCACCAGAACAGGAGGCAGAATGCTTAGGTTCTAGATCTGACGCTATTATTTAATCTTTCTTCATTGCTAAAACGAAGATAGGAATGTCAGCCTTTCTTGCCTTCCCAGATTTCTGTAAGAGTTGGACTAGATAAGGTTTGCAAAAGTGCCATGGAAGCTGTAAAAAGCAGGGCTCTGAACGGGTTCATTCTGGTTAGATCTGCTGAGAATTTGCATGTCCACTCCAGATATACTAAATTAGAATCTACACTCTGGGATCTTGTAAAAATGTACATTCTGATTCAGTATGTCCTGGTGTCTTAGGCTGGGTTCTCTGCTGTTGTTGTTATTGCTAAGTGCCATCAAGTTGGTACTGATTCATAGCGAATGAAACACTGCCCAATCCTGGGCCAACCTCACTACTGTTGCCACGCTTGAATCCATCAATGCTGCCACTTGACCAATCCATCTTGTTGGGGGTCTTCCTCTTTTTCTTTGACCCTCCACCTTACCAAACATGATATCCTTTCTCCAGTGACTAGTCCCTCCTGACACTATGTCCAAAGTATGAGAGACAAAGTTTGGCCATCTTGGCCTCTAAGGAGCACTTTGGCTGCACTTCTTTCAAAACAGATCTATTGGTTCTTTTGGCAGC
>NW_006408617.1:11969979-11987104 GCF_000296735.1 Chrysochloris asiatica
GAGTAGCAGGGGCGTGACAGAGGAGCAGCAGTAGCAGCAGGAAGAAGAGGCAGAGATCAGGGGAAAGGCCAAGATCAAGGACCAGAGAGAGGTCTGCTTTCAGACATGGCTAGAAAGAGGCTGTCCTGACTGAAAGAACTGTGTCCTGAGCATTTCTGGTCCTGCATTGTAACCTGTTAACGTCCCTAATATACCTCATACCTGGCCTGACTGCTAACATGGGCCAGGACAGAGACTAGGGTGGCAGTGAGGAAAGATGAAGAGCTATGGCCAAGCTATATAAAAAAAAAAAATAGAGTCTTGGTATGGTGCTGTGGGTTAGTGCAGTGGACTGCAAAGTTGTTTGAACTGCAAGGTGGGCTATTTATTATAAATAAATAAATATTTGTTGTTGCTGTTAAGTGTCATTGCACTGGTTCTGACTCATAGCAACGCTGGATAGGGTTTCCTAGGAGTGATTCAAACAGACCTTGAAGCTGAGTGCTTATCCTATGGCACTATATGGTGCTCTGGTAGCATAGTGGTTATGAGTTGGACTGCTAATCTTAAGCTCAGCAGTTCAAAACTCTCAGCAGTTCTGCGGGAGAAAAATGAGACTTTCTGCTCCCGATTCTAAAGCTCTCTCTCTGTCTCTGTCTCTGTCTCTGTCTCTGTCTCTGTCTCTCTCTCTCTCTATATATATATGTTGTTGTTTGCCATGAAGTTGGTTCTAACTCATACCGACCCTACACAGGGTTTCCGAGGCTGTCCATCTTTCCAGGAGCAGACCGCCTCATCTTTCTCCCGTGGAACATCTGGTAGTTTCGAACTGCTGACCTTGCGGCTCGCAGCCTGATTCGTAACCCCTACTCTACTATATATATATAGTCCCTTCAAAGAAATGGTGGCACACACAGTTGTAGAGGCAGGTAAATTCCAATCCATGGGTCAAATTCAGGCTGGAGGCTTCTCCTGACTAATGTAGCTACAGGAACTGATGAACCTAAAATTGACAGTTCAGAAGACGGTTCAATTGAATCAGTATTGTGTCTCCAAATGAGAGTGTTCCTTCCTTTGGAACTAAGACATCAAGACTTGAAGAGCATAGGACCTCCAGGACAGAAAGCAAACATTTTGCGTGTGGATCACTACAAGTAATAGTAAGTGGTGCCACTTCCATATCCACCCCTTGGATCCTGGACCCATGAATCCTGACTTTTGGAAAAATAGCATCATATACTGAATGCTGATTTACAGAATATATAGCCTCCTGGAGAACACTGCCTCAACCTTGCAAAGTATTTCCACCTAGGTGGTACCATAATTGTGTCTTCAGAAGGTCATTCCATCATTCTATCAAGCCAGCTGCTTCAGAATGATGGAGAACATGGTAAGACAAGTGAATTCCATGAGCATGAGCCCATTGCTACACTTTATTTGCTATGAAGTGAGTTCCTTGATCTGAGGCAATGCTGTGTGGGACAACATGGTAGTGGATAAGACATTCTCTGAGTCCACAGATGGTAGTTTTGGCAGAAGCATTACATGCAGGGAAGGCAAATCCATAGTAGAGTAAGTATCTGTTCCAGAAAGAATGCTACACTTTTCATGATGGAAGTAGTCTGATGTAATCAACATGGCTCCAGGTTGCTGGTTGATCTCTCAAGGAATGAATGAATGATTGAATACATCACACTGTGCTTTGATTAGAAAGGATATTAGAAAGATTTAAAAATATTAATAACAAAAGGATCCCAACATGTTACTATCCAAAATATGGCTAGGGAAATAGTATGGCAGTAGCCTAGTTCCCCACTGTTCAGGTTGAAAGAAATGGTCTTTTACGTATTGAAAGTAATGCAAGTGTAGAACTATCAACCACATCAAAATTTCAGTTCTTAGTCTTTCTCTCTTACCTTTCAGTCATTTTTCCCTCCCATATCTTTAGATGTAGTTGAGTTCTTTTAGATGCAGGTGTACCTACCATTGTATGTTGTGTTTCTGTACAGCAAAACAGGTGAATTCTAAATCCCTCAAATTTTAAACTCACTTATCAGATCCATTTTTTACTGTATGTTTTTAGTGGCTACTTCATTCAGAGAAGATTTAATACTGAAAAATCATGTTTCCTTTTACCATTATGATTTATATTTTGGAAGTCCCAGCTGATGACTTTGATTACATTCTCATAGCTTTAGAATGTCATTTGGAATTGAGGAATAAAATCCATGAAATGAAAATGTGGATACTAAAATAGAGCAGAAAATGGAGTCTTTGACTCTGCCCAAAATGCATCTGTTTAAAGCTTAACAAGATGTTCTTTGGAAAAGTTACTGGGGAGGGGTGGGGGGTAGAATTAGCAGGTTCCCCCTGCTTTTTGTGCAGTTCTTTAGTCACGAAGCTCAGTGCCTGGCCCACCATAAATGGATATAGGAAACGAAAAGGTTGACTTGCAGTGATTTATTTTTAAATGTTATCAAATGTTTTGCTAGTTCTGGAATGTTACTGCTATAATGAAGTCTTTTCTCTTTGATGTATTTACCTTTTGAAGGTGTGTGTTGGTTCATACCTGTGGGCACAGGTGTTTATGAATTGACATAATTGATGACATTTTTGTATTTCCAACTCTTTAGAAAAAATCAATTTTATGCATACATTGCATAGTTACATGTATTGCCTTTGTTTTGTAGAGAAGTCACATTCTTTCATCCTGTTGGTTATTTTGTTCAGTGTCATAGAACCATGTGCCTGATGCTGTCTTAGGCATGGGGTCTACAATGTGGGCCTGAAAGGCACAGTCCCTTTTCTGGTGTCAGTGACATTTATGATATTTGTTTGACTTTTGAACACCGCAGTCCTTGAATCATTGCTGACTTGGTATGTTGGTGTATATTATGTGTGTCTATTTCATTCTTGATGCCTCTCTTAGATGAAGTTTCTGAATAAGCCAGCTTCCAACCTTATCAGTACATTTCCAAGTGGACATCCCAGAACAAGTCGGTGATTGTATAGTCAAACTAATTAAATGTCCATTCCCAAAATGCCTCGTTGGAGAGAACAAATGACGTACTGCATAATTCATAGATTTAAAATCTTTCTGATGCTTTATGTACTTAGCTCCATTGAAGATAGCAGCTCAAGCAAATTTAAAATTAATAGATCCTATCTAGTTTGCCTATTGTTATTTTTGAAGTCTGTTACAGAAGAGAATTTATGCAAATGGCTGTCACGCCGTTGCTACAGCACTCACATAGGGAATGCGTTATAACTAATTTTTCAGATGGAAATGCTCTGTCTGGAGCAGATCAGGCTCAGCCATTTGCAAGAGCTTGTCTTTTCCTTCAAGGGCTAATAAATATGGCCAGGGTTGAGAAGGATGGTCCCTGTCCTCCTGTTGCTGAGTTGGGAGTGGGGAGGTAAAAGAGATGGCAGGGTAAAGAATTGGGGCTCTATGGGTGGTTCAAACCCACCATCCACTCCTCAGAAACCCTATACAGGGTTGCTGTGAGTCGGAACCAACTTGACGACACTTAACAACAACAACACTATCTGGGAACCCTTAGTAAATATTCTTTAATCAGCTCTTCTTTGCAGGGATTGGGGAATATTGAGTATTTTATCCCCTTGGCCTTGCGCAGATTGTCGATGACCTTCAAGATTGTGTAGCTTTAAACTCTTTGTTGTTGATCTGTCCTGCTGGTCTTCCTGCTTTGCTCTCACCTGCAAAACACTGCCAAGGCAATCTTTCTCAAAGACAATTTCAAATGTCACTCCACTACTTAGGAACCTTAGGTGGCTCGCTGTCACCTCTGAGATAAAATTTTAACCCCTCAAGCTGCCTGAAAGTTCTGCTGTCAACTGATTCCTGCAGATCGATTCAACTTCATCTCTTAATCACTTCTAAAGTCACGATCTTTCTACTGGAGCCAAGATGGTCTTTTTAAAACATCCTGTTCATTCATTCATTCATTCATTCATTCATTGCCTCATTCATCTACTACATGGGATGACCTGCAAATTCAGACTGGCTATAGGAGTCTATGGTTCTACAAGCCATGTTTTGAGTGTTTCTTAAGTGCAAACACTGTGGACATTACTGGACTCAGAACACATTATCCCTACTCTTACAATGCTTGACAGTAAACGGAAATAGAAAGGCTGTAATGAGCAGCAGAAATCAGCTTTAATTCTCTAAAGCATATTTTTATCTTTGCATCCTCTTCATGGTTCTTACTCAGAACTTCCTGCCTGCCTCATCTACACTAGCCTTTTCATGTCTTCTATCAGAAACATCCCTAAATACACCTTCAGGAAGCACTTCTAGCCTCAGTCCCGGATTGAATCTACATCTATGGACCCAGTTTATTGGAGATTGTTTGGTCTTTACTGTCTGCTGATTTGCAGTTTCAGCTATTTCTCAGGGACCCACTGTGGCTAGAACTGATGCTCCAGACTCTGCCTCCCGTCTCCTCGTTCCCCTCTCTTGTACTAGCAGAGTGCTCTGTGCACAGCCCAAGGTGTACTGCTGACCACAGTTAGTCAGTTTTCTTTGCTTGGGAATTTAGATCCAACTTCATACGTTTTCCCTGGTATGTCTGCACCTCAGGAAAGCAAATCTACCTGCAGCTCTTGACTGAATCCTTGGCTCAGAAAAAGATGAGTTTTGATTGTTTGTTTGATGAAAGGGCATTGTAACCTAAATTGTTGCTGTTGTTGGGTACAGTTGAGTAGATTCTAGCTCATGAATATGAATTTGGAAATATGAAAATGCCACTCATACAGGATCTGGAACGATTTTGATTCTGCTGCTTGTGCTGGTTTGTTGTTGTTGTGTGCCATTGAGTCGGTTCTGACTCAGAGAGACCCTATATAGGGTTTTTGAGAGTGACTTGTGAGTTTCAACCATTACCTTGTTGGTTAGCCATCCAGTGCTTATCCTACAGCGCCACATCAGGGCTCAAGGCATGCGCTGGTAGGAGATAACCAGTAAATCAGGTTCACGACTCCTGGTGTGGCTCTGTAGGATTAGGACTGGGCTGCAAACTATAAGGTCAGTGGTTTGAAACCACCAGCTGCTCCTGGGAAACCCAATACAGGGCCATTATGAGTCAGAATTAACTCAATGGCACTTAAAAACATCAACAAAAACCAATTAAACCAAAACCAAACACACTGCCATCAAGTCAGACTCTGCCACAGCAACCCTATAGAAAAGACTAGAACTGTCTCATAGGGTCTCCAGGGCTGTAAATCTTTACAGAAGCAGACTGCCACATTTTTCTCCTGCAGAGCATCTGGTGGCTTTCAACCTTTCAGTTAGTAGCTAAGTGCTTAACCACTGAGCCACCAGGACACCTCACTACCAATTGTCGTTGTTGTTAAGTGCCGTCGAGTTGATTGCAACCCATAAACCCATAGCGACCCTGTATAGGGTTTCCAAGGAGCAGCTGGTGAGCTTGAACTACCGACCTTGCTGTTCAAATGACTTTGCAGCACTACCCATTAACATCACATTCATCTCATTAAGTAATGAAGCAAAGGTACCAAGGATTTGGTGGATTCGTCAGCCCCCTCCCCAACAGTTGTCTGAGTCTGACACCTGGAACCTTGTCTGAAGACAGGCCTGCAGTGACAATGTGTCATACATTCTGGTCCATGCACGCCTCAAAGACACTATTTTCTGGGCTTGAGTGTTCTGTCGGTTTTGGGAGAAATAAAAAATCCAATCTCAGATAAGCCGGATTCAGAAAATAGGTCATTGATGTGAGTTGCAGTTATTTTCCTTCCAGCTTTCTTCTGTGCTTGCGTTAGATTGCTTTTCTGCAGAGGGCATACACAGGTGCCCTGGCAGGTGGGCAGTAGGGGAGGGGGGGTGACAGTCACTCTGGCCTGGGGCTCCTGTCAGGCACCACCTAGTTTTCTATGTCTTTATGGTTGGTGTCTTAAAGGAGCCGCAGAAGTCTCTCTCACACACACATACACACAGCATAGTTCATAGCCACTTGATTTGCCACCTGCAGTTTCTAATAGAACGGATTTGTGGGATTATAAGCTACTTTATTTCTGCACAGAATTTCTCAGCTTGAGGCAAAATTGAAGGGCATTAGTCATCAGTAATTTGCAGTTGTTTTTAATGTATTTAACTGAGAGAGGTTTAAGGCGGCTAAAGCTAAGATAAATTTCCCAATGCTTTGGTAAGAAAGTGAAAATTTGATCATTTAGTTAATCATTTGTCATAGCCATAGGCATGCATTGTTCCTTAGTGATGGCAGGGATAATGACTGATTTGTGACTTTGCTAACATGACAATTTGAATGATATTAGATTAATTCAATTACAGTGTGATTCTTATTTTCTATAAGTTTATGGCTTACAGATTCATCTTGGCTGAAAGCCGAAAATACAAGAAAGATGTTTACTGTGTTTTATTGACTCTACACAGCTCATGAGAAGCTATGGATAACATTATGAAGAATGCAAATTCCAGAACACTTAGTTGTGCTCATGCAGAACCTAGACCAAGAAGCAGTCACTGGAACAGAATAAGGGGATACTGAATGGTTTAAGATCAGAAAACTTGTGTCAGGGTTATATCTTTTCACCATACTTTTTCAATCTGTATACTAAGCAAATAATCGAAGAAGCTGGATAATATGAAAAGATGGTGGCATCAGGATTAGAGGAAGACTCATTAACAACCTGTGATACATAGATAATACAACCTTGTTTGCTGAAAGCAAAGAGGACTTGAAGCACTTGCTGATGAAGATCAAAGAATATAGCCTTCAATATGGATTTACAACTCAGAGTAAAGAAAACAAAAATCTTTATAACTGGACCAGTACACAACATCATGATAAATGGAGAGAAGATTGAAGTTGTCAAGGATTTCATTTTACTTGGTTCCATAATCAGTGCTCCTGGAAACAGCAGTCAAGAAATCAAACAATGCATTGCACTGGACAAATGTGCTGCAAAAGGTGTCTTTTAAAGTATTAAAGAGCAAAGATATCACTTTGAGGAATGGCATTCGCCTAACCCAAACAATGGTATTTTCAGTCATCTCACATGAGAAAGGTAGACAGTGAATAAGGAAGATCAGAAAAGAATTGATGCATTTGAGTTATGGTGTTGAGGAAGAACACTGAAAGTACCACGGACTGCTAAAAGAACAAACAAATATATCTTGGAAGAAGTACAGTCAGAAATCTCATTAGAACTGAGGGTGGTGAGACTTCATCTCACATACTTTGGACCAGTCCCTGGAGAAGGACATCATGCTTGGTAAACTAGAGGGTCAGTGAAAAAAAGGATGACTCTCAACAAACACATAGCAACAATCATGAAAACGGAAAATTCTAGGCAGTGTTTCATTCTGTTGTACATAGGGTCTCTATGATTCAGAATCAACTTGATGGCACCTAACACCAACAACAGAGGTTTCAAATTCATTCACAGAACTGTGAAGAAGAAACTTAGATCAACATAGAGATCATCAGAATCATCCAGGGAGCACTTCAAAAGCCAGTTCCTGGACCCAACAATTCCATTCCTAGGTATATACTAGAAAGACTTACAAGCAAAGACTTAAGCAGACACATGTATACCAGTATGCATTGCAGCATTAGCTACAATATCCAAAAGGTAGAAGCAACTCAAGTGTCTATCAGCAGATTAATGGATAAGCAAAATATGACATCTACATGCTATAGAACATTATTAAGATATAAAGAGAAACAAAGGTCTGGTACATATTACAATATGGATGAACCTTGAAAACATTATACTAAGTGCAATAAGCCAGACACAAAAATATTTATGATCCCACTTACATGAAATATCTACGATAGTCAAATACTTACAGACAAAAGTGGTGAATTAGTGATTACCAAGGACCTTTGTTTTATTGACTACATAAAGGCTTTTGATTGTATGGATCATGACAAGCTATGGACAACATTGTTCTAACAGAACATCTCTTCATATGCATGCGAAAGCTGGGCAGTGAATAAGGAAGACTGTAGAATAATTGGTGCTTTTGAGTTATGGTATTTGAGGAGAATATTGAAAGTGCCATGGGCTGCCAAAAGAACCAATAGATCCGTTTTGGAAAAAGTGCAGCCGGAGTGCTTCTTGGAGGCCAGGATGGCCAAACTTCATCTCTCATACTTAGAACATACTGTCAGGAGGAACCAGTCACTGGAGGATATCATGTTTGGTAAGGTGGAGCATCAGAGAAAAAAAGGAAGACCCCCAGCGAGATGGATTGGCCAAGTGGTAGCATTGATGGACTCAAGCGTGGCAACAGTAGTGAGGTTGGCCCAAGATCGGGCAGTGTTTCGTTCTGCTGTACATAAGGTTACTATGAGTCGGTACCGACTCGATGGCTCCTATTAGCAACAACAAGGACTAGGGAGAGGAGGAAATGGGGAGTTATTACAAGGACACTGAATTTCTGTTTGAGGTGATGAAATAGCTTTACAAAGAGATAGGAGTAATGATTGGACACTGTTACGAATGCAATTAATGTCACTGAATTGCATAGTTAAAATGTTTAAAATGGCAAAATTTAAAAATATATACTTGACCCCAATAAAAAAATTCTAAGTCAATTCCCAGCATCTCTCATCTGGAGAGGAGCCTTTGGGAGGCATAAACAAACTACTGTCTCAAAGGTTGGAGGTTTGAACCCATCCAGAAGGCTTTAGAAGAAAGATCTGACAATCTGCTTCTGAAGGATCACAAACTTAAAAACCCTATGGAGTGCAGTTCTACTCTGTACACATGGTGTCTCCGTGAATTGGGGTTGACTTGATGGTAGCTGACTCGGGGTTTTGGTTTTCTCATGGAGAGTCCATTCAGGAGCTCTGGGTTTGCGCAAACACTATGAGTGGTTCCTCGAGCAAATTGAGAAAGTTTTCAACCATCTCAGTGTTCAGATAAGGAGACTAATGGGCAAAGAGGTAAAGAGACTTCAGAAACTGGAAGGAGCACAGAAACACAGCCTGACACTCAAGACCTGGCCTCTTGGCTTCCAGTTCAGTGTGGATTTTCATCACTCCACAGGAGAAATTCCTTGTTTCTCTTGTTCTGGAATTAGCCTGATACTTTGTGGCTATCAGACCCTTCAGCAGGAACAGTGACCCATTTTCCCTTATGGACATCTGCCTTGGAAGAAGGGAGGCTTTGATGTTATGAGTGTGCCCTCTCTATGACTTCATTGTCCCCTTTGTCAGCAATGGCACTCTCTGTTCCCTCACCCTGATAGAGTACAATTCTGCCCCCTCAGAGGACTGAGGTCAAATCCAACTGTTGAAAAGCAAACAAGAAACCAATTGCTTGATTTCCTTCTGCTGCTCCTGACTTTGCAGGAAGTCCCACAGCTCTGCTATAGGTTCTTCACAAAGCTTGCCCTCCACTCTCGCCAGCAGTCCTTCTGCTCACACCTATTTTAACCCCATCCTCTGTACTTCTGAGAGGGAATCAACAGACCCTGCCCCCATCCTGTATGCCCACTCTTGCAACTATGGTATTCACAATCAATAAATTGGATGGTTCCAGAGGTTTCTCTGAGGACATGTTGCATGAGAGAGACTTGAATGTTGAGAAGGAGGGAACCAAGAAGCTCTGCTGGGAATGTTTCTGGCTGAACGAGCTGCAAGGGTCATGGCTTGCTAAGTGTGCTGCAGGGACAGCAAGAAGGCTGGGCAAGAACAGCAGAATGATTGAAGGAGAGAGGGAACGAGAAGATAAAGTCAGAAGGAAGGTAGCTCCTGGTCTGTGAAGGACCTTGTGGGCCATGGTGAGGGAGTTTGAATTTTATATAACTAAGAAAGGCCCCTCTTGTAGCGGTGTGAAAAATAGACTTTCAAGGCAGGAGACAAGAAAAGAAACTGGAGGCCAGAAAGAAGGTCCTGCCTGTGGTCTAGGTGGGAGATGTGGTAGCTTAGACCAGGTGATGAAGGTAGTGGGGCTGCCATGTCCTGATGAGGTACCTATCTGAAGTGGTGAATAGCCCTGATACCCAGCCTGAGCTTTGCTCACCAAGCTAGACATCTTTCTTGGGGCTACATTACCTGCATTAAGGAACACATTTTTTCTATCTTGCTCAATCGTTTCCTTATAGCCTTATATTGGCCCTGGATGGTGGTGATATCAAGTATTCAGACTCAGAAATGTATATCTACAGTTTAGTTGACAGAATGTATTGATGGTCCACAGGAATTTAAACGGATTAGCTAAATACGTATGAAATAATTTGGAACTTGTTAGAATTTGCAAATCTTGTGAGTTTGAAATATTTCCTTCCCATCCACATATAATTTTCAGTTGTCAAATCTTTCAGATCACAAAGTATCATTTTCTATTTTGATCTATGATATAGCTTGGTGACATTTCAATCTTGTAGCATAAGATTTCATCACAGAAGAATCAAATCGCTTCTCTAAGTGAAAGAAAGTCTTTTATTGAATGTGTTCTGTTTATTGATGTTTTTCAGTCTTTCATGTTTTGGGCCAAGTCTGCCCAATTTCACAAATGAAAGATATTCTTGGTCAAAATGACAAATAGCTTTATGACCAACCCATGAAAACTCTGACTTTTGTGTGCTTTTTTTGATGTCTTAAAAATTGTGTTTTTAAATGTCAGCATCCATTTCTCCTTACCTGCCATGTCTGCTGGCATAGAGCCTCTGTAGCTCACAGCAGATCTCAAGGCTGAGTGAACCATGTTGGTGAGTGTTGGCTCCCAGGCGCCGCACAGTTGTTTGCAGAGCAGACTGCACAGCCCAGGAACTGTTTAGGAATCCTTGCTTCTAGACCACAGACAGCATGGTTCAAATCTTGGCCATACTCACCACACCCTCGCCTGGAGTCTACTTGGATCCTACTGCCCTCATCACCACACCTTTTTTGAAGACAAAATTTGCGATCTTTCTTCAGCTCTCTTCCTTCTTACCTGCTCAAGAACATTTAATCCAGGTATTGGTATTAGGGTCCTCTGGAACTCTTGCTCATTCTGCTCTCTCTGTTCTCTACCTCTCTGAGGGTCCCTCCTCTGGATCCTTTCATCAACTCTTACTTCCAAATGTAAAGATTGTGTAAGGTTCTGTTCTTGTTCTTCCTCCCCTCACTTCTCCCTTACAAATCTCATCCAGGTCATGGGTAGACATGCCCTGTCTATGGTCTCTCCAATGAGTCCTCCCAGTTCCAGCACAACCTCTCTCCTGAGCTCCAATTCTGCTTTCTCCAGTTCCTTGCTGGGCGCATCATCCATTCCCATGAGGTCATGCTCTAACGTAGGGCTAAGGAGCTTTCATGGGTTCATCATTTTGGCAAGGTGGTAGCATGATTTTGGACTTGTGTCTAGTTGCAGGGTCCATGAGGAATTGTAAGGAAAGGAGACTAGTGGAAGAGATACTAGTCTGAAGAGTTTGCAAATTCTTCCTGGTGAGATCAATATGAGTGGCTGAAGTGGGGATGGAAAAGGAGACATGGGAATGATTAAAGATGGGCACGTCCAGTGACTGACTCATGTGAGGGGTGAATCACTGGGAGACAGTTTGGGCCCTGAGCTAACAGGTGAATGTTAGGACCCTCCCAGACATCAGGGTTCTACTTTTTTTTTGCAGGGGGGCTTTGAGGAGTTGAAAGTAGTTGGTTTAGTTTCGTACATGTTGTTTCTGAAGAGTGGAAAACAGTTTGTAAACCTGTGCTGGAGAGAAGGAACCATTTGCCAGGGCATGACAGATAAATCCTTGGATGCGGATGAGAAGGTTGGAAGACACATGGAGGACTAAAGGCAGGATTCTGCTTTGAATGTCCACTCTAATGGGGAGAACAAAAGCTGGCACAAGAAGTGGCAAGGCAGGGTAAGAGTAGGAAAGTAAGAACCAAATGGAGGAGAGTATTTTAGAAAGTTGAAGGTGGTGAGTAATGGCTAATACTGTAGAGGCTGAGTTTAAGTTGACAGAAATGGGAAGAAACTGAAAGAGACTCCTGATGGTGGCAGTGGTTGTATACTGTGGAGTCGGTTCTGATTCATAGTGACCCTGTATAGCATTTCTGAAGCTATAAATCTTTGCAGGAACAGAAAGCTCCATCTTTCTCCCACAGAGTGCCTTCTGGGCTCAAATCACTGACATTGTGCTTATCCTATAGAGCCACCTTTTAAATAGCAATTCAGTTGAGTGATTAGGCCAGAAATCATCTCTTCTGCCTTGTGAAACAAACAAAACTATACTTCTTCATGAGTATGTACAAATGTATGTGTGTGTATAATGATGTTTACAATGAAATTGTTGTGGCTAGCTATATCTAGATGGTGGGATTTTATGACTATTCTTTTATTTATCTTCATTTTCTAAGTGTTTTATGAAGCCATTCCTTTTTTCCTTCCAATTAAAAAAAGCTTCACTGGTTTTTAAAGTTTTGATTTTCATTCCTTTATTAAATAAACCTTTATTGAGAACTTACTATGTTTAGGTATTTGTCATTGGAGAAGAAAAATTAACAAGATATGGCTTCTGTTCTCAAGGATCTCACTGGTAGAACACCAAAGTGTAAACAGAAGAATGTCCGGCATCATGAGAATTTGTAAGAACAGAGTATAAGATGCAGTGGGGATGTGAAGGAAGGAAAGATCACCTCTAATGGGAAAATTAGAAAGTCCTCCTCTAGGAAGGGACAGATGTACTGTACTTGAGTAATTCTATCTAGAAGTATGCAGATAAGTTCCATTTATGCAAAAGCTAGTTCCTGCAGACTCATGCCAGCTTTTGAGTACATTATACTGTACACTTATTTAATGTTAACTTGGAATCATTTTACTTTGTTTATGCTTATAAGCATATTCTTATTTTGTCTATTTACTTTGTTATATTTAATATTCCATACCAGCTTCACTCTCCTAGCTTCTTTTTAAAAACTACTCTCTAGCGTTGAAGAATTCTTCTGATTTATGATTCATATGTAATATATTAGAACACTTAAAATTATTCTGAGGAGCATACTTTGAAGTTCATCATGAACATTTCTTGTAACTATAAAAATGTTGCTGGACAAGTTTTTATTTAAATCATAATTGCTAAGCTTGACTCGCTGCGGGAGCTCACTGGGCATATGCTTCCGATTACTTTATTTTCAACAAGGTAAGTCTGCATTTCTTCCCTGGGAATGTTGCAGGGTTTCAACAAGAGTTCACTTCAGGCCCATCTGGGCTTATCAGGAACTTCAGACCAGGAAAATTTGCTTGTGGAAAGGCAGATTCCTGTGAGAATACAGTAGGAAATTTCATGGATCTCTAAGCGCACATATCAAAGCTTAGCAGGCCTCACAGGGATTGGGTGTAGAGCCCTTTCTAGCTCCTTCTCTCAAGCATAGCATGGCCTTTTCATTTTTGTCCTTCTCTGTTTTCACCTTGTTTCCAAGATGGGTTTCCAGGGTTTCATATCACTTTTGCTCTCCCATTACTTCAATATGAATTGGGGCCCGAACATTCTCCTCTACAGAGATCTCCTGTTTTTTGTTTTCTAATGTAAATAATATATGTATTGGCACTATATATATATGACTACCTCACTGACAAGTGGCAAAGAACAAGGCACCAGGAATAGATGGAATACAAATCTTTCAACAAACTGATACAGCACTGGAGGCACTCAAACATCTACCGGGCCAACTGACTTAGAAGAGATCCGTGTTTATGCCCATTCCAAAGAGAGGTGACCCAATGGAATGTGGAAATCCTTGGAGAATATCATTAATATTGAATACAAGTAAAATTTTGCTAACGATAATACAAAAACCACTGCAATCATACATTGACAAAGAACTTCTAGAGGTTCAAGCTAGATTCAGAAGAGGATGTATAACGAGGGATATCATTGCTGATGTCAGATGAATCTTGGTTGAAAACAGAGAATATCAGAAAGATATTTACCTGTGCTTATTGACTACACAAAGGCTTTCAATTGTGTGGATCATGACAAGCTATGGACAACTCTGTGGAGAGTAAGTATTCTGAACACTTAAATTGTGCTCATGAAGAACCTGTACATAGGCCAAGAAGCAGTTGTTTGAACAAAACAAGGAAACACCGAATGGTTACAGATTAAGAAAGGTGTGCGCCAGGGTTGTATTCTTTCACCATACTTATTCATTCTATATGCTGAGCAAATAATTAAAGAAGTTGGATTATATGAAGAAATGTGTGGCATCAAGATTGAAGGAAGACTCATTAACAGCCTGCAATATGCAGATGATAGATACAACCTTGCTTGCTGAAAGCCAAGAGGACTTAAAATGCTTACTGATGAAGATCAAAGAGCACAGTCTTCTGTATGGCTTGCATCTCAATGTAAAGAAAACAAAAATCCTCACCACTGGACCAATAAACAACATCCATATAAATGGGGAAAAGATTGAAGTTGTCAAAGACTTCATTTTGCTCAGATCAACCATCAGCACTCATGGAAACAGCAATCAAGAAATCAAATGACATATTGTATTAAGCAAATCCGCGGCACAAGACCTCTTTTAAGTGTTGAAGAGCAAAGATATCAGTTTGAGGACTAAGGTGCACCTGACCAAAGCTATGGTATTTTCAATCACCTCATATACACGTGAAAGTTAGTCAATGAATAAAGAAGACCGTAGAAGAATTGATGCATTTGAGTTATGGTGTTGGAGGAAAATATTAAAAGTGCCACGGACTGCCAAAAGAACAAACCAATTTATGTTGGAAGAAGTATAGCCAAAGTGCTCCTTAGAAGCCAGGATGGCCAGACTTCATCTCTCATACTTCGGACACATTAGCAGGAGGGACCAGTCACTGGAGAATGATATCATGTTGGGTAAAGTAGAAGGTTGAAGAAAAAGAGAAAGAGTCCCAACGAGGTGGATTGGCAGAGTGGCAGCAGCAATGGGCTCAAATGTAGCAATGATTGTGAGGTTGGTGCAGGACGGGGCAGTGTTTTGCTCTGTTGTACACAGGGTTGCTATGAGCCAGTACCGGCTCAATGGCACTTCATAACAACAACAGCAACATTGAGATAACAAAATAGTTTTTCTCTTTTGAGTCTGTTAATATGGTGAATCGAAATGTGTGTGTTTTAGAATAAACGCGTATCAGTAGAATTGCTGAGGTAAAGAAGATGGGAATTTTATACATCTAGACTAATTATCTTTAAAAAGTTTATGCCACTTTACATTTACTAGGATGTCAAAATGCTTATTTCTTCATATCCTTGCCAACACCAAGTATCATCAAACCTCAAACAATCTTGTGAGCCTAGTAAAAGACAAAGGATAGTCAATATTTGATTTCCTTTTGAAAAGTGTGAGTGAGATTTAGTATATTTTCTATATTTAGCATATATTTCTTTGTCATGGAAGCAGCAGTCAAGAAATCAAACGACATATTGCATTAGGCAAATTTGCTGCACAAGACCTCTTTAAAGTCTTCAAGAGCAAAGATGTCAGTTTGAGGACTAAGGTGTGCCTATGATAGCTGTGGTATTTTCATTTGCCTCATATGCATGTGAAAGTTGGACAATGAATAAGAAAGACCATAGAAGAATAGATGCATTTGAGTTATGGTGTTGGAGAAGAATATTGAAAGTACCATGGACTGCCAGAAGAACAAACAAATCTGTGTTGAAAGAAGTATAACTAGCATGCTCCTTAGAAGTCAGGATATCAAGACTTTGTATCTCATACTTGGACATTTTTATCAGGAGGGACCAGTTCCTGGAGAAGGACATTATGCTTGATACAGTGAGAGTTAGCTACAAAGAGGAGGACCCCCAATGAGATGGATTGGCACAGTGGCAGCAGCAACAGGCTCAAGTCTAACAACAATTGTGAGGATGTGTTTCATTCCATTGTGCATAGGGTTACTATGAGTGGAAACCTACTAGACAGCACCTAACAACAATCCCACATTGGAAATTCTTTTTCTATTGAATTAATCCTTTTCTTTTTTATTAATAACCATTGATAAAATAAGGAAATTGACTCCTGATGTAAATACTTTTTCTTAGTTTTTTTTAAATAAAATAAATGTGTTGTTGTTGTTGTTAAGTGCCATCAAGTCAGTTCTGATCCACAGCGACCCAGTATAGGGTTTCCCAGGAGCAGCTGGTGAGCTTGAACCACCGACCTTGCAGTTCAAATGGCTTTTCAGTCTGACGCATTAACCCACAGTGCCACATGTAAATACTTAAAAAATTTGACTAGATAGAAGTTTTAAGTTTTATGCAGTTACTTATATCAACATTTTTTTCTTTATAACTTTCAGGTTTTATAGTCTGCTTGGAAAAGTCTCTTATTTATCCTGAGATGATAATATAATTTATATATAGTTATAATAATATTTATCTGTTATGATCTATTTTAGTGAAAGGAGTAAGGTAGGGGTCTGGCTTAACTGTTTTCCTTAGTAGTTAGCCAGGAGGTTAAGCCAACATTATTAACTATATAGTATTATTCGGCCCATCTTTTCCTTGATTTCATTGATTTGAAATGCAATTTTGATCATTAACCCCATTTCCTTGTGTTTGAATATGCTTTTAGACTCATTCTGGTCCATCTGTCTATTTATATCTTCTGCTACAGTAATGTTTTAATTACTATTGTTGTTTTTAAGTGCTGTCCAGTTGGTTCTGACCCATAGCGACCCTGTATAGGGTTTCCGAGGTGAGTTTGAACCACTGACCTTGTGGTTCAAACCGACTTTGCAGTCCAGTGAATTAACTCAAAGTGCCACACTATGACTCCTTAATTACTATAGCTATATAATATGTTTTAATATCTGATTAGGTTATATTACTTTTTATTTTTCAGAGTTTTTCTGTTTTCACATGTTTAATTTGTTGGATTCACTTTAATACCATTTTGTCAAATTAAAAACAATTACTTTGAAGAGAAATTTAGGACGAATTGATATCTTTACGGTAAAGTCTCCTATCTGAGAATAATATGTCTTCCCATCTATTTAAGTCTCTTCATTTCTATAATTTAAGATTTTACTTCAGATTCATCCTGTTCTATTTTTGTTACATTTAACTTTGGCTATTGTACTTTTTGGTTCCAGCTACAGTAGCATCTGGGTGTGGTGCTGTAGAATAAGCACTGGACTGCTAACCACA
>NW_006408617.1:11999689-12000994 GCF_000296735.1 Chrysochloris asiatica
CTTCTCAATGTTGTCCATAGCTTGTCATGATCCACACAATTGAAAGCCTTTGCATAGTCAATAAAGCATAGGTAAACATCTTTCTGATAGTCTCTGCTTTCAGCCAAGATCCATTGGATATCAGCAGTGATATCTCTCGTTCCATGGCCTCTTCTGAATCTAGCTTGAACTTCTGGAAGTTCTCTATCAATGTATGATTGTAGCCGTTTCTGTATTACCTTGAGCAAAACTTTACTCGCTTAAGATATCAAAGAGATTGTCTGATAATTTCTACATTCTGTTGGGTCACCTCTCTTTGGAATGGGCACAAATATGGATCTCTTCCAGTCAGTCGGCCAGATAGTTGTCTTCCAAATTTTGGGGCAGAGATGAGTGAGTGCCTTCTTACTGCCTCACTTTCTTGAAAGATTTCAAATTTTATTCCATCAATTCCTGGTGCCTTGTTCTTTGCCAATTCCTTCAATGCACTTTGGACTTCCTCCCTGAGTATCACTGGCTCTTGATCATATGGTACCTCTTGAAATGGTTGAACATTAACCATTTCCTTTTGGTACAATGACTCTGCGTATTCCTTCCATCGTCTCTTAATGCATTCTGCATCATTCAGTAATATGCCCAGAGAATCTTTCAATAATGAAAATCGAGGCTTAAATTTTTCTTCAGTTCCCCCTGCTTGAGAAATGCTGACGGTGTTCTTCCTTTTTGGTTTTCTGACTCCACATCTTTGCATATTTTATTATAGTATTTGGCTTTATCTTCTCTAGCTGATCTTTGAAAATTTCTGTTCTGCTCTTGGACCTCCTCAATTCTTCCATTTGCTTTAGCATCTCTATGCTGGAGAGCTAGTTTCAGAGTCTCTTCTGACATCCATTTTGACCTTTTCCCTCTTTCTTGTCTTCTTAATGACTTTTTGCTCTCATCACGTATGATGTTCTTGATGTCATCCCACAACTCTTCTGGTCTTCCGTCTTTAGTGTTTAATGCATCAAATCTGTTCTTTAGATGATCTCTAAATTCAGGTGGGATAAATTCCAGGTCATATTTTGGCTCTCGGGGACTTGTTTTCATTTTCTTCAGCTTAAGTTTGAATTTGCACATGAATAATTGATGGTCTGTTCCACAGTCTGCCCCTGGCCTTGTTTTCACTTAGGATATGGAGCTTTTCCATCTTCTCTTTCCATAGATGTAGTCAATTTGATTTCTATGTGTTCCATCTGGTGAGGTCCATGTTTATAATTGTCTCTTATGATATCTAAAGAAAGTATTTGAAATGAACAAATCACTGGTTTTGCAGAAATCTATCAT
>NW_006408617.1:12001094-12008889 GCF_000296735.1 Chrysochloris asiatica
CTTTTAAATATTCTTCTCCGACACCATAGCTCAAATGCATCTACAGTCTTTCTTATTCATTGTGAAGCTTTCCATGTATAGGAGGCTATTGAAAATACGATGGCTTGAGTCAGGCACATCTCAGTCCTCAAACTGACATCTTTAATCTTGAACACTTTAAAGAGGTCTTGTGAAGATTTATAAGTAGAAAACCTTTTTATTTCTGTATATGAATTTTGTATCCTGCCACCTCAATTACTTAACTTAATAAAAATATTTTTAGTTGATAAATTTGGATTTTTAGAACTTAATAATTCCATCTACACTTTCAATTTTTCATTTTGCCATCTCTTCAGTGTGTGGCACTGTAGGATCAGCACTGGACTGTGAGCCAGGTAGGCAGTTGAACCCCACCAGCTGCTCCTCATAAACTCTATACAGGGTCATTATGAGTCAGAACTGATTTGATGCCACTTTACAACAGTGTTTATTCCTAGTCTTTCTTTTGTCTAATTGCATTGGCTAGCATGCCTAAGCGGAGTACAGTGGTTCTGTAGGATAAGCACCAAACTGCTAACCACAAAGTAGGCAATTTGAGCCCATCAACCTCTCTGCATGGAAGAAAGATGAGGCTTTCTGCTTCTACAAAGTTTACAACTTCAGAAACCCCATACAGGTTTACTATGAGTCAGAATCCACTTGACAGCAATGAACAGCAGCACTCTTACAGCAATGCCAAATAACATAGTAAGTCACCATTAAGTAAAATGGCGACTTTGAACTTGAAATATATATATTTTATGTAACTTAATGCTATAAAGCGATTGACCTATTTCAATTTTTCTAAGCATCTACTAAAATACTGAGATTGACTAAATTAATTTTGGGTTTATTCATATGGTTTTGTACTTTGATATATTAATAGGAAGAATCATGCCAATATATTGAAAGTACCAACCAAATCATGCCAATATATTGAATACCAACCAAATCTAGGTTAAAAGAAGTCTAACTAGAATGCTCCTTAGAAGCCAGGATGTCAAGGCTAATGCTGAATTCTCTTTGCTAAATTCTCTTAGCTGATTTTTAAAATTAGAAATTCTGCATAGGTAGCAATTGATTGTGGTTTTGTTTTTTGTGTGTGCTGTTTTTTTTATCAGGTTTGGGTAAAAGTATTTTGCTATTTTATTATATAAGTGAGTTGAAGTTTTTCTTTTTTCTCCATGTTCTGGGAAAATGCAAATAGTACAAGTTGTTGTTGTTAAGTGCCGTCGAGTTGGTTCTGACTCAGAGCCATCCTGTACAGGGATTCCAAGGAGTGCCTGGTGGGTTTGAACTGTTGACATTGTGGTTAGCAGTCCTGTGCTTTCTACAGCGTCATACTGAGACTCTAAATAGGACAATGGGGCTTTAAAAAAATCATGGAAAAATGGAACTAGACAATAATGAAATTTTTGAAGCCTCCTCTACTGAAATGATCTCTTCTCCCTCCCTCTGGTGACTTAACCAGATCACTTTACTTTTCTAAAATCACAATGGTGGCCACAGTTGGAGCCTGGATCCTCTGCTCAGAAGTTCTGGTGTGGGTCTTCACCTGATGGTCAGTGTATCCTGGTAGGGAAACTTGATGAACACGGTCTCTCTCCAGAGTTTTGGGGTGAGAAAGTTGTAGGTCTTGGAGATGGCCTAGAAGGTGGCCTTGGTGAAGCTGGTGGCAGTGCAGGCCCTGGCTGAAGTGTTCTTGTTGATAGTGCCTTGTTGTGACTCCTGGCAACCCAACGTGGGAAGAGTAGAACTGTGCTCTAAAGGGTGTTCAGAAATGCATCACCAAGTATTGTATTTAAGAGGTGTCTCTGGGTGAGTTAGCAGTTGTCAAGATGACAGGTAGCAGCAGTTTCTTGGCCACAGAGCTAAGATGATGCCAATGCCTCTGAGACAGGGATTAAGCGTAGCAACAGTTGCTTTCAAAGGAAGGGTGTGGAGCTTATTAGCTTCACTACATGGGGACCAGGGAGAGCTTGGTCAAGAGAATGTCCCCATGGAGGATGGAGGCCATTTCCTTGAAGCACTTAATAGCCAGACTCATGCAGCTGTTGTAGTCCCTGTTGGCCACAAATGCCTTGAAGCTGGCCGGCTAGAAGAACACATCTGCATTTGTGCAGGCTAAATTCAAAACTCCATCCTTGACGGGTAGCCCCAGAGAAAAATTAATTATCTCAGACATCTTAATGGGCAGGGAGAAGAGATTCATCTCCTCAAGGGACTTGATCTTCATGTCCTTGACCAGGCAGCCCATCTTGAGATGCTATGAGTCACTCCTTGTCCTGGTGTTGACTCACCTCCACTGGCTTCATGGCCTCTGCCCGCCCTACCCAACTATGATTACTGCCTTTGAAGCCAGCTGGGCTGAAGACAGAAGACATTGCTGTACCCTGCCTCAGTCTCCAGGGTCTAACCTGCCGCAGAAGTATCATTATTGTCATTGGCTAGGCTGTGTCTTTTTGGTGTTTAAATGATCTATGCTTGAAGGTCTGAAAGAATTTATTATGGAAACCAACTGAGTTTGTGGTTTCTCGAGGGATAGCTCTTTTAATATATTTTTTTAAGTATTCTAAACATTTTCCATTGTTAGGAGTGTACTTTAGTTCTCTCTTTCTTCTGGGTCCAATTTTTGCCTGGTGTGGTGCTTTAGGATACGAGCTCAACTGTGAACCAAAAAAATCGGCAGTTCAAACTCACCAGCTGCTTCTTGGAAACCTTGTCCAGGGTCGTGATGAGTCAGAATTGACTCAATGGCACTTAAAACAACAACAACATATTTTTCTAAGGAAACATTTAGATTATCCATTTAGAAATTTGAAAATTCATCACATTAAAATTTTTTATGTATTGTTTAACTTTTTTATTTACTTGTACTTTATTTATTTTTTCCTGATTAAGCTTTTGTACTTTATTCCCTAAAGAACTAGACCTTTAGTTTGATTACACATTAAATCAAATATTCAACCGTTTATCTGTTTTCTAGCTAATTAATTTCTGCTTTTATTTTTATCTTTCATCTAATTTGTTGCTTCGTCTCTACCTTATTGAATAGAATAATTAATTAAAACATTATTTCCTTGGTAAATGGTTAATTCTGTAAGTTTTTACCTTGAACCCAGCTTCCTAAGTTTTTTTGCTAAGTAGCATCTTTAATACTTGTAATTTCTATGAACCTGGTTATTTGGTTATCTTTTTTCTTTGCATCAAGATCTGAGAGATCTTTTCAGGTAGCTAATTTCTTTTTGTTAAAATTTAGTTCGGTTGTATGGTGGGGAAGATTTTTCTAACTTAATTTTCTTGGGATGTGTTGAGGTTTTTCTTTGTGACCCAACATATTCTTTGTTTTTACAATGAAAATATCACATTTGTGATTATGATAACCTTATTGACCATATTACACACACACACACACACACACACACACCTATATTGTCTCCTTTCATAAGGAGTCCTGGTGTTTTTGTAAGTTAAGCTTTTGTGTGTGTGTGTGTATAAATGATTTATTCATAGACAAGGCCTAGAGTTTTATTTCTTCTTGGACACACTCACAGTTCGGCCACTCCGGCCTGTGGTCTTGGTGTGCTGGCCTCAAACACGAAGGCCCCACAAGTGACACAGCCCTCTGTGGGCCCGAATCTTCTTAAGCTGCTCCAGGTCTTCACGGGCTTGTTGTCCAGACCATTGGCTGTATTTGCCATCCTTTACGTCTTTCTGTCTGTTCAGGAACCAGTCAGGAATCTTGTATTGGTGTGGATTCTGCATAGTGGTGATTACACGCTCCACCTCATCCTCAGTGAGCTCTCCTGGTGAGGTCAATGTCTGATTTCCTCAACACCACATGAGGGTATCTTCGCCCCACACCCTTGACGGCAGTGATGGCAAAGGCTATTTTCCACCGCCCATCGATGTTAGTGTTGAGTACTCGGAAAATGTGCTCGAACTTCTCGGGGATCACTAGAGACATGGCGGCGACAGCAACAGCGGTGTGTAGGCCTCCGGTGGAAGAGCTGTAGGTTAAGCTTTGAGCTAACTGTAAGTTCGTTCAGTGGTTCAAACCTATCAGGTACTCCGAAGGAGCAAGATAAAACTGTCTGTTTCTTAAAGATTTACAGTGTAAGAAACCGTAAGGAGAAGTTCTACTTTGTCCTATAAAGGATATCTGTGATTAGGAATTGATTTGATGGCAGTAGGCTTGGAGGTTGGTTTGCTCTTTCATAACTAATGATGTCTCCATGTTTTTTGAAAGTGCAGATACCTGACTTCACTCAGCCATCTTGCCTCAGAAGTTATATAGGTTGGTGTGAAGGTTTGAGCGGGAATATAGCCCTCCGCAAGACCACCTTCAATTCTGACACCAACTGAAAGTTCAGAGGGTTCCCCAAACCATTCTTATGTTGAATATTTTACTAGAAAGACTTCCAAAACTAATTGAAAGTTGTTACATTCCTGGGTAGAGTTTACTATAGAGAAAGGGCGCAGATTGTAGTCAAACAACAGAGGAAGTGCACAGGGCAGAGTTCAGGAGAGTCTCAAAAATGGAATTTTGTGTTCCTCTCCCTATAGAGTCACAGGCTGCAATGATTTATGTTAACACTTCCAACTGAAGTGTTTGAGCTTTGTCTTTTCTTCATTAACATAGGCATGACTCATTGCTCATACCCTGGACAGACTCCTGTCCCCAGTCCCACCCGAAATGACCCAAGTCTCTACCCTAAATCGTATGGTCTTTATGGCATGGCTACCTCACAACCAAAGACTATATGGATGTAGTCAGCCCCCCATAATTTATATTGTTAGACTATCTGGCATGACCTAGGTCAACAAAGACATACCCTTCCAAGATCCCAGATATTACCTCCTAGAAACTGAGAGCAAAGGCCAGACCTTCTCTTTGTCAAGGTCAAATTCTCTACTGCATAGTTGTTTAAGCAAGTTTAGAACCTCAAGAGCCGGGCTCAGTTTCTTTAGAGTTTGGTTCAGGGCTATACATACAACTGGCACTTAATAACTACTTCTTGAATGGATATGTAATAAATGTTTATGGCAATCCTGTCTAATTTATGACCAGTTATTAAAAGAAGGAGAATTAGGGAACAATTACCTTGGAACAGATATGATTGTGGATTAATCAGAGATGGTGGGCTAAGCAGTATGTATGACATGTAAGATATAATACTATATGTCAGATTGAATGTATTTAGTGATCACTTCAACCATGGAAGAATTGAACTCGTCTATTTGTTTTTGACCCAATGTGGCATTTCAGTTCTTAGGGTCTCTGAAAAGACATGGGGAAGGAAGCATGAAACTCAGAGGTGCATAGGTCTCCTTTGGATTAGTTGTGTATGTGTGTGTGTTTTTTAAGGGTACCTTGTGAAATTTGAGGAGTTCTGGTGTGGCACTATAGGATAAGCACTGGACTGTTAACTGCAAAGTCAGTGGTTCAAACACATCAGCTGCTCCTCAGAAACAGAGTTGCTTTGATAGTAACTGAATTGACAGACACTTAACAACAATAATGTGAAATTTGCTCCTAAGATTCCTTTTACTTTTAACGTCACAATTCACCTTGGACTAATCTTAATTTTCCTTCTAGGCTTTTCACTGGCTACTTATGTGACTGCTTTCACCGGCAGACCACCGGCTAGTAACTGTGTTTGTCTCTGTTCTTTTATGTGACACTGTTTTTGGTCTTGGGTAGAATTAGTTTCATACCAGTGGGCTGTTTATTTTTTCAGTGACAAGGTTACAGAGCTGTGTGGTGGTGCATCTTTGTACTCATGTTGGTTTCTAAGTATTGATGCTTTTTCTCTTTTCCTCCTTCAGAAAGAAAGAATAGGAGTTGGATGGGCAGAAGAAGGTTACTTGACTTCTACTGACTATTGATTTTCTTTGTGCCATTCAATGGTTCATTAGTTTCTCCTAACGACAGTTCTGTATTTAGCAGCAGTTTGGTTTGGGGCATCAGTCACAGAGGGGGACTGCCAGTGCCTCAGTAGGCTAGCAGTGAGTTGGGGAGACAAGTTTCTGAGATTGTGAGTGTGGATGATTTCACATTCTTTCTTTTTGCTTAAATTTCCCAACATAGAATAAGGGCGAACTAGCAGACAGAAATAGGGGCAAATATCTGGGCATTTAAAATTTTTTTTTTTTAGTGTTTTCCTACATAATTAAGGAATCCTGATGTGGTGCTGTAGGATAAGCACTAGACTGCTAACTGCAAGGTTCAAACCCACCAGCTGCTCCTCGGAAACCCTGTGCAGGGTTGCTATGAGTCAGAACCAACTCAACAGCACTTAACAACAACATAAGTAAAGTGTGAGGTCACGAGTGTCTTTGAGACTTAAACTACAAGGGGCTTCAAAAAGTTTGTGGAAAGGTGGAATTAAAAATAATGGAATTTTTCCATGAAGTTTTTGAAGTCCTCTTGTATTATCCAGGATGGTGGTGGGGAAACCCTTCAGGGAGGTGGGGTTTACCATGCATATGAACACGAGAATTTACACTAAGATACATGAATTTCACACAACTTTTGATTATGAATAGCATACAAAAACTAAACAGAATATAATAATGAAATCCCATGTGTACTGTTAACTGTACTCCCATGGCCAATCTTGTTTCATTTATGCCCTTTCTTACTTTTTCTTCTCTTACATATTATTCCAACATCTATGACTTCACCGATAAATATTTCAGTGAGCATTCCTGGAAAACAAGGACCCATTTTCATCAAATGGATTCTGACTCACAGTTCTTGTGTTGCAGACTAGAACTGCTCCATAGAGTTTTTTGATTGTAATCAATGCAGAAGCAGTTCTCCAGGCCTTTATTATGTGGCTGTACTGGGTAGATTTGAATTTACAACCTTTCAGCTATTGGTTGAATGCAAACCATTTGTGCCATCCAAGGACCTTAATTAACAACATTTCTCTCGTGTCATTAAATATCTAATCACTGTTCTAGTTATTCTATCTCATAAAGTTATAATGTTTCAGCTTGTTTGTGTGATTCTATCTTATTTCATAATCAACATGTATTTTCAGATCCTCTTAATCCTGAGGTAATTTCTTCTATTATATAGAATACTCTTATTCAGGACACTAGTTCACTGAATAAGAGTATTCTACATTCTTCTGCATTTTGCTCATTGCATCTTCATGGTGGTATTTAACACACTGTTCTTTTGTGTAATTCCTGAAAATTGGTAACAGGATTTACAGGAAGTATAATGCCTGCATTTCTTTCTTTTTGTGATGCTAGAAATCTACAGAATTTGAACTTGTACGCTACAGGGGATGACAAAATCTAGCTGTGGAGTATTTCGCAGCTTAGTTTTTAAAGCATGTTCTCTGTGGATGATTGAAACCAAAACTCCAAAGGTAGTCTTTAGCCATTCCCATCCTGACCAGATAAAGTTGTGCTGTGCTCTCTTACTTGACAGCCACATATGAAACTGCTCCTCAGTTCAATGTGATATTTGAAGTGTGAGTTGCTCTTCTCTTGGGATAACATGGATCTGGTGATAACATGGATCCAGGTAACAAAATCCTTTCTTTTTGCTGTTAGTGGAAAACAGAAGTCATGCTCAGTGCACTTGTAATGATCAACAGAAAGAATATTATTAAGGTCTACTTTCTCAACTCCCTTAAAGAGACATGGTCTCTACTTTTTTGAAATTTGCCTTCTAAGAAGAAACAAAAATAAGAAAAAGACCACTGATCTTAACTTCCAAGAGATTGTGCTATCACAAAGATGTTGTTGTTGTCAGGTG
>NW_006408617.1:12011635-12016648 GCF_000296735.1 Chrysochloris asiatica
GTTGCATTTTGAGTGCCTTCCAACCTGAGGGGCTCATTTTTATGGCACTGTACCTGACAATGTTTCTCTGCTATTCATAAGGTTTTCAGTGACTAGTGATTCAGAAGTAGTTCGTCACTCTTTCTTCCTAGTCTGTCTTTGTCTGGAAGCTCATCTGAAACCTGTCCACTGTGGGTGACCCTGCTGGTTATTTAAAATACCAGTGGCATAGCCCTCAGAATCACAGCAACTCACGCCACCACAGCACAACAGACGAGTGGTGGCCATTTGGTTTTATGTCAAAACTGTCACTTTAAATTTCTATATCAATCCTGATACAATCAAGATACTATCAAGATGTTCTTTCCTGATACAATCAATCCTGATACAATCAAGATCTTCTTTCCCAAGATGGCGGCTCCGGGAACAGCTGAGCGTCTTGAACTAGTAAACAATGGATTTCTGGATTTTCCTATAACTTCCCCCAACTGTAAGCTTTCCAATTCTCCAAACATACCTTTATGTTTGTTTCAGAGTTCCAGCACCATCCCCTGTGCCTTCTTATCACAAAGATAAGTTTTACTAAACATCCATCTACCCATCTATCTTGTCTTCTAGTGCGGCACTGTAGGATCAGCTCTGGACTGTAAATCACAAGGTCAGTAGTTCAAATCCATCAGGCGCTCCTCAGAAACCCTATGCAGAATCACTATGAGTTGGAACCGAATCGATGGCACTTAACAACAATAACCCATCTATGTATCTAGACTGTGATTTGATTAATGAGAAATTTTTTGTATTTTGTAGATATTTGATGAATACTGATGTGTGTGCAAAGATAGGAAATGATTCCTTTAATAACTACATTCTCCTTATTTACTAAATAGAAATATCTTTTCTATTGTCCTCTTTGCTACACTAGTAACTTGGCCATTCCTTGTAGTGGAAGGGTTTGGGTGCTGCAGTAATATGTGGGACATCGGAATCTTGCTCTAGCAAGTGGTGACTTTGATAAGAAATCTGCAGCATCAACTTATGGAACATGACTGCATGTAAAAATGAAGGCTGTTCATCAAGACTTCACTTCAGAGCAGCACGTCAAACAGACACATCCAGGCAGATAGGGCTTCTGATGACTTTGCAAGCTTGGAATGAGCCTGTCCCATACTGACACCTACCCTCTCCACCACGGTCTAGACAGATCTAGTCATTCTATTCGTCTTCAATGAGTAAAACCTGTGTAGTGTGTTTTCTAGGCTCCTGAGACAATCCTTTTCATTCATATTCAAACAATTATATGGAGCTCTGTCTGGTGGTGGTGGAGGTCTTTATAGTGTTGTTGTAGCTGCTGTCTAGCTGACCCTGGCTCATGGCAGCCCTGTGCACAATGGAACAGAGGGCTACCCACTCCTGCACTATCTCCGTGGGTCATTTCTTGGAAGTAAATCACTAGGGCCTTTCTTCCCAGTCCACCTTAACCTGGAAGCTCCACTGAAACGTGTTCAACAGCCTAGCCTCCCCTGACACAGTTGGTGGCTGTGCCTGAGGTGGCATTGGCTGACACTCAAACACAGGTCTCCCACAGGGAAGACAAGAACTCTACCACTGAACATCACTGTTCTCAGCTTTATCAGGAGTTTCTCTCATAATATTCTGAGAAGGCCACCCCTGTCCCCCATCTTTGGAAGGCCCTGTCAGCTTGGTTGACAAGCTATCCTGCTTGGTCCAGGATTGAGGGAATCCTCAAGATTTAATACTTTCAGTGCTAAAATTGAGGCAATCCTGGGAAAACTAGGTTGGCTGGTCACCTTATCCTATAGGAGCACAGGCCAGATGCTTGGCTGCCCACCTACCTCAGCCGGAGCTGCACCACTTCTCTCAGCTTACCCATCAGCATCCTAGGTCAGGTTTCATTGACTACAAGTGTTTCATGGCCAAAAATCATTTAGAGCCACTCGATTTGATGGCCTCCAAGATCCTGCTGCCACATTCTATTATCTTATTTCATGTGTACACACAAAATGCCAGCCATTTGCCTGCAACTAATAATTGATTGGAGTAAAACTAATTTAGTTCTTATTTAGTGGTTAAAAGTGAAATAACACAAAACAGAACACGTTTTTGAAAACGTTGCCCATTCTGTGCCTTTGTGACAACGGCTAACGCTAACAGTGCTCACTGCTTTATCATCTGCTTGTGATCCGCTTAGCAACCCTGTGAAGTAGGTATCAGAATATGGATGAAGAAACAGACACGGACAAGGACAGCATTCTGAAGATTCGGAAAGGAGGATTGGAAACAGGAAATATTGGGGGGAAGTGGGATAAGTGATGTTACACTGTGGTATTTGTAATCAATGAGATGCAACTAAATCTGTATACATTATTGGGTGAAAAACTGATTCGTTCTATAAACCCTCACCCAATTCACAATAAAAAGTTAAAGCAAAACAAAACAAAAGAGCAGCCTTAGCCTGGAGCTCTCTAGCAGCTCTCTAGTGACCCTCTGCTCCAGTAACCCTCTAGGCTGGATTTGCATAATAATCTGTTATTTCTAGCAGAGTTATTTTTGTGAAGTTAATTTTGATATATGGCAAATGATACTGGTTTTCCATTTTGGATAGTGACATAAAGCTGCTTTAAAATACCTTTTCGAGTCCCAGGGCTAAGTGCTCAGCTACTAACAGAAACGTTGAAGGTTCAAGTTCACCCAGAGGTGACCAGAATAAAGGCCCGGTGATCTACTTCTGAAACCCCAGCTATTGAAAACCATATGGGGCACAATTCTACTAGGATGCATATGGGTCACCAGGAGTTGAAATCAACTTGATGGAAACTGGTTAGGTTTGAGTTAAAATATATTTAGTTTTTAAAAAGAAAGAGAAATTTAAAAGTAGTAATCTGGTGTGGTGCTGTAGGATAAGCACTGGACTGCTAACTGCAAGATTGGCAGGTCACACCCACCAATCACTTTTTTGGAAACCCTATACAGTGTTGCTATGAGATAGAACCGACTTAATGGCAGTTAACAACAAATATATAGCACAATATGGCAAAAATGGTGAGAAAGATTTATTTTGTGAACCATTGACCAGTAAGGAAAGTTAGAATTCTCTGGAATCTTGAAATCAGCAAATGAAATTAAGAGTTGCTTTACAGATAAATCGTTCCAATGAAAGGATGCAGGTATATTCTGGAAAGACAGGGTCCCGTTTTGCACCAGACACTGTTTTGTTTTGTTTTTTTTTCCCTATTGGTTTTCAATAGTTTCAAAATGTCCCCATCACAAAGCATAAAAATTGGTCTTTGTACTAAGTCAACAGCTGTGCCTCAGAAGATGTCATCTAGAACATAATAAGAATTTGAAGTGCACAGTGAAATGCCCACGTGAGATAAAAGTGTTCATCTTGGGTGGACACTAAGCTGTGGTGTAGGGATTGAACACCATTGTGTCTCTTTCTATTGGAACTTGGCGACCCTTCCTCTGGAATCAGAAGCAGATTGAACTTGGGACCCGTCATCTAGCCCAGGGAATAATAGAACTTGAAGGGGCTTTTTCTTGGGATCTGCCTTTGCTGACTTTGCTTGCCTGCCAAACTTGCTGCTGGTGCTGAAACGCCACAGGACTGTGTTCTAATTTAATAGCAAAGTGGATTTGTTGATACCAGTTAGTGGGATGTCTACTGGGAGGCCCTACATTTGACTAATCTTTGCAGACCCCGAGACCTGGTCGTCAGTGGTACTGTGCATTGATTGACACCTGATGCATGTCTTAGATGCCCCAGACTTTTCACATAGAGGTTGGGGACTAGTATTCAATAGCATTATGGAACCTTAGTGATAGGTCTCATATCCTGGGAGCACAGATCTTAGACTTGGGGCCTCCAGTAGCACGCTGCCCCATTCCCAGCAGCAGTAGTAGCCACCGTTCAGTGCTATCATGGACAACCACTGTGTGGTCACCTCCAGAGCGTCCGCTGCCCTTTTTCCTTCCTTTCTGCCCTGCTGTGGTATGTAATATCTACTGTAAATATCTTATTTTTGCCAGAGTCACATCTTGCCCTCATTCTACCTTCTACTCCCCTTTCCTTAAGAACTTGTCAAAATCTTTTTTCACCTACTTAAAATAGAGAAGAAAATTAAAAAGTATCACAAGGTTACTACTGGCTGAGAAATAAAAATATTCTTGCTTTGAAAGCCTACTTTCCCCAATCCTAGAGTCTATTGCATGTAACAAATTTTTCTTCCTACCAGGAAACATCTGTATGGATTATTTCACTACAATCCCACAATGCTTGGATTTGAATCACTTCCAGATCCCACAGATACTTGGGAAATTATAGAGACAATTGGCAAAGGCACCTATGGTAAGGTCTACAAGGTGACAAACAAGAAAGATGGGAGCCTGGCTGCAGTCAAAATTCTGGATCCCATTAGTGTAAGTAACCATGGTAAATTATAACACCAATATGCTGTTTCATACACGGGGAATTTTGACTTCTTTTCCTGAGTCTACGAGAGAATGCTCATGAAATCTCAGAATGAGGCATGATTAATTGACTCAAACGAATGGAAGGGACTTCACTTGGAGTTAAAATTTCCCTTGATTTTTTATTTCTGGTCCACTTTACTGTTAGTTTGATTTTTGGTTGTTGTTGATGTTGGGACTTCTAGGCTCTTAAAAATATATCTTCTTAGAAAGAATGAAGCATTTCACTCATATGAGTTTATAGAGAGGGTGGTCTGGACCACTAAATTATGTAATGACCCAGATTTATGATATTTGATCATTTTAAACTGATGGCTTCTTTCAGAGCCCTGAACACTGAAGTTATAATACTGTATCCTGTTTTGCATAATGAGCTTATAGTTTGTGTGCACTGAGCCAGTCTCCTTAACTACTTTGAAAATGTAGATATTTGAAAAATATATGTATATATTTAGAGCTGTATTGTTCTAAATATATATAACATATACACAGATATAAGGAGATCTGGTAGCTTAGTGTTTATGAATTGGGCTGCGAACCGCAAGG
>NW_006408617.1:12021599-12029179 GCF_000296735.1 Chrysochloris asiatica
TTTTTTTTTGCAGTAATAATTGTTGTTATTCAGTGCCATCAAGTCGGTTCTGACTCATAGTGACCTTATATAGAGTTTCCAAGGAGTATCTGGTGGATTTGAACTGCCATCCTTGTGGTTATCAGTCCAGTGCTTATCCTACAGCACCACATTAGGAGAAGGTTTTAATTGGGATTTGAATGTTCATTGTTAGGTATTTCTAAGCTCTTAAAAACAGAGTAAATATGCTTTATTTAGTGATTACTTGACCATGATGTCATAGATGTATTATTTTCTTACACAGTAATTAGACTTATCCAACATTCACTTTTAATCCTGTTTAGGATATGGATGAAGAAATTGAGGCAGAATACAACATTTTGCAATTTCTTCCTAATCATCCCAACGTAGTGAAGTTTTATGGGATGTTTTACAAAGCGGATCGATGTGTGGGAGGACAGCTGTGGTTAGTCCTGGAGGTAAGAGACACCTGTCTTCAAACCATCCATTTGTGTAGAGCGCCAGGGACAAGCAGACTCTCTGTTGCCTAAATAGTGATGCAAGAGACATATTTGAAGAGTTGGTCCCTCCTGTGTGTCATAGATACCTTACCAGATATGCAGTTATCTTTTCTCTATAGTTTTTACAGGTAGACTGTGGGCTCGAAATGTGCACATTTCTCTGTTTTAAAAGTTTAATAACCTTTTCTTCAAACACAGGAATATATACAACTGGAAATGATACTTTTCTAAATATAAGAATTCATACAACTGGAAATGGTACCTTTCTTCTCTGTCTGGGAACATTTTTCAGAAAACACATTACAATCATCAACAGTTATTAAACCCAAAGTTTACTTGGCTGATTAAGCATTGATTAGCCCATTCATGTTCATTGCTCATCATGTAGACTGGGTTCTCTTAGTACAACTCTGATAGTTGCATGGGAAAGGTTATTGGAGAGTTCTCTCAGGAGATGGGCCAGGAAGGAAGTGAGGAAGGCAGAATCAGGCCAGGCAAACAATTGAACGAGGCTGTAACAGAGACCTCAGCTAAGTTCTAAAGAAGAGTTGGGAAGCTTTCAGAATTGTCCTGAATTGTGTCACCTCACCTGTTGGGTGCTATCTCTGGGAGGGAATATAAGGTTAGACAAGGTGGTTCCCTTAGCTGAGGGCAATCGTCAATGAGGGCAGAGCTGGGAGCAGAGAACTGTCAATATTTCCAGCAGCATTTTTACTGAGAATCTGAAGGGAGTCCCACTGTATCCACTAAGTTGTTATTGTATGCTGTGGAGTCAGTTTCAACTCATAGCAACCCTGTACAGGATACCCAAGGAGCAGCTGATGGGTTTGAGCCACCAACTTGTCGTTAGTAGTCCAGTGCTTATCCTAAAGCGCCACATCAGGACTCCTTGTATCTACTATGTTGTTGTTGTTAAGTGCTGTCAAGTTGGTTCCAACTCATAACAGCCCTGTATAGGGTTTCTGAGGAGCAGCTGTTGGGTTTGACTCCATGACCTTGCGATTATCAGTACAATGCTTATCTTACAGCACCACACCAGTCCTGCATTTTTAATGATTGGGAATGATTGTGTGTATCTTGGTGTGAAAGAGGTAATTTCCCCAAAACACAATTTCCCGTGGAACTAAAATGGCAAAGACACAATAATGCTGTGGGAAACAATGTGTAATTAGTTTATTAGGATAGGTGTATTGGAGTCCTGGTATGGTGCTGTAGGATAAGCACTGGACTGCAAGGTCGGTGTGAACCAAAAGTTTGGCAGTTCAAACTCACCAGCTGCTCCTCAGAAACCTTATACAATTTCTCTGTGAGTTGGAACTGACTTGATGGCACTTAACAATGATTGTTTTATTCACAGTAGGCCCACCTTGACTGTTTTGGACTCTGCGTTTCTTAGACAGCACATACTTCCATGCATGAGGTCACATGAGGGGGCTTCAAAAAGTGTGAGGGAAAATGGAATGAAAAGAGAATGGACTTCTTCCATGACCTTTTTATAGCCCCCTTGGATATGAGCCAGGAGACTTGGACATACTTGAAAGCCTTAGGAGAGTTGCACCTCTAGGAGGGGACCTCATGGTTGGAGCCTCTTGTTCCATTCTACCACTAGCTCTGGGAGACCAGAGCAGGGGAGAGTATGGACTGGCTGCCATGTTGACTATTGTGTGGGAATTTCATATGTTATATTTAAATGAGATAATGTGCAAGGAAGCTGGTTTGAACATTTCTTTCCTATCAGTTACCTTCCTCAGAATATGAAGACATAGGGGTTTTATTTAACCGACCATCATTTTTGTCCATTTAATTGGCTGATCAATTTACTTCTTATCTTTTCATTGTCTGCTTTGTCCCACCCTCACCCTGGGGGTAAATTATGGATTGTATCCTGCAAAGGAAGCTCTAGAATTATATTTATTTTAAAAATACTGTTTGACCTGAGAATTGCAAAGTATTGTTTCCGGAGTCTCTAACTGTACTCTTCATCAGCGCTGTAAGCTCATGTTTTTTTGTGTGTGTGTGTTTTTTTCCTTTTTCCTCTTTTTTTTTTTTTTTAAACACTTTTTTATTGTGAATTGAGTGACAGTTTACAGAACAGATGACCAGCTTTACATCCCACAAACCCCACACTGCGTTTCAGCGCAGTGACTGCAGTCCTCTCTGTGTAATACCACTTACCCACTTCCTCCTTGTGGCTCTTGTTCCCCTTCTTTCTTCTTTCCCCACCCTTCTGAATTCTGTCCTTAGTTAAATGCTGCCCTTTTGATCTCGAATGGTTGACCATTCTATAGTATCTGTCCCTTACTAGTGTCCTTGTCCCCCTTTCTACCTATCTACTCCGTTTTAAACATCATTGTTATTTAATCATGGAAGCACAGTTACTAAGAAATCTTAGTTTCTGCTCATCTGCTCCTCCCCGCTTCATCACCGCCACTTAAAAAAGGCTCATCATTCAGACATAGAGAATTGGACCTTCTAGGAATCTTCCAGGGAAACTTCCCTCTGGTCCCATCAGGCATGCAGGTAAGCTGCTCATACCTGCAATTACCTGGTACATGCTCTTCCCGATGAACAGTGACGGGAAGTCAGTCCCTCAAGCCTGGCCAAGGCAGCCAGGAAGGGCGGCACATGACCTTGAAAGATGAGAAAGAACCTGGAATGATGAACTGGACCTTGTGCAAATGCTCCCCTACCAGCTGTCGCTCACCTTTTCAGGGTTACCGTGGCCGATATGGTGGCTGCCCTGAGACACTGAATTATTCATACCTCAGCAACACAAGATGCAGACGTTAATGACTTTTGCATGTTGTTTGGCTTGTGCCAAAATTAATGGTATGGGGAGCCAGAGGTCCTCAGTTTTCTTTGCTTCTGGATGGTTGGTGTTTATAGCTTTGACTTCTTCCAGAAGCACAGGGCTTCCTGGACTCTGAGCTGGAAAGAACTTCAATATAATAACAGTCCCTTTATTGTTCAGTTGAGGAACAGAAGCCCAGAGTGGGCAACATACATAGCTGTAGTTACACAGCCATTCTTCAGGAATGTTCTAGCATCTGTGCTGCTGTTTGTGATGCCATCTCGCTGATCCTGTGGGGTCTGTAACTGATAAAGCACCAGTACCTGATTCCATGTGTTCACATGAACACACACATACACAGACAACTTCGTGATGGCGGACTGTTTTGCTCCCTTTGCAGCTGTTTTAAGAGTGTGGAAAGAGACACACATAATTAAAATTACCTCTCCTCATCTTGTATATTGAGATCAAATTTATATTGCATTTATTCTTTCCGTGCTGAATGGGATGAAAGCCCAGTGAGAGGCCATTCCACAGTTCAGTTCTAGAGGACAGAAAAATGTTAATAATAACCCCATTAAATCACCACAACTCTGAAAACAAAACAAATAAAAATGTCGCTTCTGAAATTCATTACTAATTGTTAGCAGAAGGTAAACAAAAGCTCCCTTTCCTGAAAGACAGCTACTATAATAAAAGTTAGGGAGAGAAAACATTTATACTTGTTACTGTGTTGAAAAATTTGTGGTGGCATTTTATTCTCAATGAATATTAATTTTTTAAGAATTGGCCAGTCCTATGATCTTTTGCCTAAATGAAGCAGAAAAAGAAATTAGACCTGTAAGAAAAATATAGTACTCAAAAAAAAAAAAAAAAATCCTAATATATGCTAATACATCAGCTATGTTTTATAATTCCTTCCAGTTCAAAACCTTTGGCAGCTAGAAACTATTCATTTCAACATTGATCAAATATTCCACCTAAAAGAAATGGGCTTAGGTAGTAACAAAAGAAGTTTTAAGGCTAAAAGCAAAAAGACTTCTTTAAAGTTTAAACCAGATAAAATAACTGACTTTTTAAAAGTAAGCTTTCTTCTGGCCCAGATATCTCTAGTCTCTTGCTGTTGTTAGTACTGTGGAATTGGTTCTGACTCATAGTGACCCTGTATAGGGTTCCCAAGGGGCAGCTGGGGCGTTTGAACTGCTAACCTTGTAGACTGTGTACCAGTCCAATGCTGACCCTTTAGTGCCACACCGGGAGTCCTAAATTTAGTATCTAGGACATACCAAAAAGTTCATAGTAAAATGGAATGGAAAGATAATGGAATTTTTTCTACAAATTTTTTGAAGCCTTCTTCATATGTCGAGCCAGAGCAAAGAAAGACACCTCTATCCACTTTTTATTTTTATTTAAGGTTCTAGAAAGTCCAGTTGAGGCTCAAGCTCAAGTAATCATTCAAAGAGTTGTACATTCAGTTGTTTTCACCATGATATTTTGGTATGAGTTACATTGTCAGATTAACAATTAGTGTTTTAGCAGAACTCTGATGGACTGGAACATAGCACTGATAAGTTTTGCTTGACCAGAGATGGATCAGAAAGCACTGGAACATGGAACATTGACTCCGATGGCAGTTTCTGCTGGGAAAGTCATAGTAGTTCTATGGGTCAAGATGAAGGCCCCATGTGTGTCAAAGTCAAATTGAGCTCCATAGGGTTTTTAACCCTATGTATAGACTTCAACCTCCAGCCTTTTGGTTAGCAACTGAGCATGTGAGCTGTTGCGCCACCCAGGGACTTGATTTGAGTCTACCTGAGGTGCCTTGGGAGAAAGTCCTCATGATCTGCTTCTGAAAGACCAACCATGGAAAGTCCTATGGAGCACAGTTCTACTCTGATATTCATGGTGCTGCCAAGAGTCAGAGGCAACTCGATGGCAACTGGTGTGTTTACCTAGTATTCAACAAAAGAACCATGATATATCCCAACACAAGAGGAAAATATGCTTACTGAGAGATGGACAGTGGCCAGCATAGTGTTTTCTAAGGGCTCTTTTAGAGTGATTTTAATTGTACTTGAGTTTTGCTCTATATTTTCTGTGGGACATCATACCCTTGAAAGTAAAGACCATGAAATAAAATTGTTGTTGTTAAGTGCTGTTGAGTCGGTTCTGACCCATAGCGACCCTGTAGAGGGTTTCCAAGGAGCGACTGGTGTGCTTGAACCACCAACCTTGCAGTTCAAACTGACTTTGCAGTGTAGTGCATTAACCCACAGTGCCATACCAGGATTCCATGAAATAAAAAGGCACTGAAAAAACAAACAAACCCTCCTTTAAATTCCTCAATCTAAGTCAAATCAATATGCTGGTATAGAATATGCTTGAAAGTTGGATCTTAGACTGGAATAAAGGTCTGATGATTGTGTTGCATTGGCCATTCTGATATAATGTGGAGGAAAGTTGATAGGCTTATTGAGCAAAGACCATTTTATTGCTTGAAATTAAGGCTGTCTTAGCAAATGCACATACTTGATTAAATCAATATTCAATGATGTTTTGAAAAATAGATGTGAAACATAAATGATTTTTCCATTTTTCTTGGTTTGGAGCAAGATGCTCATTAAATTCTAGATGCATCCAGCTGCCACATTTCTGGAATGCTAAGGGCAAGGGCGTAGGGAGGAACCGCTCAAAGGAGACACCCCCCCACGCTTGAATCTGACTGTTGGCAGAGGAGGCGGGAGAAAGGACTTCATCTGTAGGGGTAGGGCAAGGAGGCTTGGTTGCCTTTTTACAATTCTAAGGGGATAATTTAATTTGATGCATTTAAATATAATTTGTCATTATGCATTTACAATGTTTAGCCCATTTCACTGAACATCTATTCTGGCTAAACAATTATTAGTGGGCATATGCTTTCTTTTTTGTCTGCAAATATCCATAGTCCTTAACCCACAGGCATTCCTTTTAAATCTTGCTGGTAGATTCTCAGCTTCACAGGATAGCTTCCTCTAAAGGTGCCCTGAGCAGTTTCATTAATTGCATGTTTCTGTGAATCTTGGGAAGTCAGACAGCTCTTAAACTCTGACATTTATCGAACAAAAGACCCAGCTGAGTAAAATCCCTTTGTTGTTTTTAAACCCCCAGCTGAGTTTTGATCCTACTGACTGGCTATTCTTAATCCCTTCTCAAGTTCTAGAACAAAGTTTGTAAATTGGCTTCCTCTGTTGAAAAAATTGTTGTATAGGCCTCTGTTGTAAGTCTGTTACACTTAAAATAGGACAGAGGAGAGACTAAAAGGAGACTTTAAGAAAAGTGCCATGACTTGCCCAGTGAAACAGGTCTCTTGTGGAGGCTTTGTAGTGTATATGACCTTAGGTGGAAACCTGAGCCCCATCTAGAACCTTCTGAAGTGGGACATTCCCAGTAGAAATGACAAGCAGGCCAGCCTGGAACAGCTAGAGCAACAGAAGATACATCTTCAAAGAAAGATCATCAGGAAAAACCCAAAACAAATATGGCAGTATGACTGGCTACTACAAGAACAAGCAAGCTGTTCACTGGGAAGCCATCAAGGCAAGCAATCAAGTTCCTTCAGGACAACTCCTGCTCCACCCCCCATCCCCCCAAGACTGAAACTCAAAGGAAACACATGAGCAGGCATGTAAGCTTGCTGATGACCACATTGGTCTACTGGTGAGTGGGAGACGGGGAAAGGCAGCAATGAAGAAAAGGGCTGAGCTCAACCACGTTCCATAGAATCCTCTTGACCTGGAGATGTGAAAGAGAAGAGGAAGGGCTGGTTGGTCCAAAGTGTGGTGAGACCTGGGGACACCTGAGCCCATGAACAAGGACATAGCCACAGTGGGCTAGAGCTGAGAGTGAAGCATCCAGATGATATGGAGTGAAAGGAGGCACACAAGAACACCCAAACTTGCAGATAGTACCCACTTGACCTAGGCTCGATGGCTTGATAATCAGAACTCGACTAAGGGAAGATTTGAAAAAAAAGAACAGAATAATTTTTGATAAAGGAAACGAGTTGCTACAATTTCATGAATTTGACCTATACTCATGGCAGTAGTAACTCCAAATACCAACAGAGAGGGAAGGAGCCTTCACATAAATATCAATGCTATCCCTTCTATACATAGGACAGATAAGGATGGGCATCTTAGACATTGGCTACCTAAAATGAGTCCTGGTGTGGTGCTGTGGGCTAATGCGTCAAACTGCAAAGTCGTTTGAACTGCAAGGTCGGTGGTTCAAGCTCACCAGCTGCTCCTTGG